>NC_053027.1:57336360-57686830 GCF_003073215.2 Triticum urartu
TGTCGCCGAAGGGCGAGTGCCGAAAGATATTCGCGGCGGTGAATTTCATGATCGGCGCCCAATCGGATTCGATTGGCAGGGGCGCGGACGGTTCAGAGTCCAGAAAAGAGCCCGGCACCTTGGAGTCACGGGCTTCGTAGAGGATTAGGCTGGTGTTCGGCTCGATCACCGTTGAGACTACAGCCCCTGAGGCGGTGTCTAGCCACCCGTCCTCGATTGGCGCAGTTGGCTCCAAGCTAAGGGTCGGAGCTGATGCGGGCGCGGCCTCTGGGGTACTGTTCGGCGGCAGAGCTAGGTCATACCCGTCATGACAGTGCGGCGCGCCCGGCTGTGGCTTGAATCCATCAAAGATCAAGTCTCCGGGGATGTCGACCGTGTAGTTCAAACTTCCAAATCTGACCTGACGCCAGGGGCGTAGCTTTTAATCTGCTCCAGATGGCCAAGCGAATTAGCCCGCAGTGCAAAGCCGCCAAATACGAAGATCTGTCCGGGGAGAAAAGTCTCGCCCCTGGACCGCATCGCTATCGATGATAGTAGGAGCCATCAAGCCTAACGGTGACGACACAGAGGAACTCTCAATGAAAGCACCAATGTCGGTGTCAAAACCGACGGATCTCGGGTAGGGGGTCCCGAACTGTGCTTCTAGGCCGGATGGTAACAGGAGGCAGGGGACACAATGTTTTACCAGGTTCGGGCCCTCTTGATGGAGGTAAAACCCTACGTCCTGTTTGATTGATATTGATGATATGGGTAGTACAAGAGTAGATCTACCACGAGATCAGATAGGCTAAACCCTAGAAGCTAGCCTATGGTATGATTGTATGTTGTGGTTGCTGTCCTACGGACTAAAACCCTTCGGTTTATATAGACACCGGAGAGGGTTAGGGTTACACAAGGTCGGTTACAAAGGAGGAGATATCCATATCCGTATTGCCTAGCTTGCCTTCCACGCTAAGTAGAGTCCCATCCGGACACGAGACGAAGTCTTCAATCTTGTATCTTCATAGTCTAACAGTCCGGCCAATGGAGATAGTCTGGCTGTCCGGAGACCCCCTAATCCAGGACTCCCTCAGTGGCCATCAACTTTGCCAAAGTGTCGAACAAATCAGACAGGACTTGGGCCGGAGGCGGCGCCGAGCTTCCTGCCCCTGCTGGTGTGGCCGTTGTTGAACCGGAGAGCATTGCTGCGGCGGTAGATGAATGACGCGCCGATTGTGTGCCGGCCATGAAGATGAAGGCCCGGTTTGGTAGATCGGGGGAATCCGGAATACTATTGCCCTTGGATCCTCCATCAATCCGGCTGTCCTGCAACTGGTAAAGTTATTCGGTCTCTCCAAAAGACTCGTCATCAGAACAGACCACAGTCTCTCCATCGGACACCGGTCCATCCTCGTACCTCGATCCATGGATGACACCCACAAAAACATGCCTTGCCTCGGGCTGAACCGGTGAAGGACTTGCACACCGAGCCGTTTCGATGATGTTGGTGCATATGTCCGGCTCAGGGGCCGGTTCGCCGATCTTGCCGATGAAGACGTGAATCCCACCAAAGGGGACCCGGTACCCGTATTCGATTGAATCGGCCTCGGGATCCCATCCTGCATTGTCGATGTAGAGCTTGCCGCGACGACTCTTCGTCATCCGGCCCACAGCGTATCCCTTAAGTCCATCAAAGCTTCCCTTCAAGAACTCAAAACCATCGTGCGATAGCCCCACGGTGGGCGCCAACAGTTGTGGGTTTGTCATAGCAGATGTCCTTGTGAAAGGACTTAGTCGTGGAGCCATCGCTACGGGTTAGCTTTAAGGGGTTGAACCGGACAAGGGGACACGGGGAATTTTATACTAGTTCGGCCCCTTCGAGGAAGGTAAAAGCCTACGTCTAGTTGTGATTGGTATTGCTAGGGTTTCGAAGGCCAGGGAGCGAATCCACTTTGTCTGGCTCTCGAGTTGTTATATGTCCCTAAACCGCTGTCGGGTCATCCCTTTATATACATAGGTCGACGCCCGCCGGTTTACAGAGTCCCGAAGCCGGATCATAAATGTATCCAGTTCGGTCTCTATCCTTCCTATCTTACAATACAAGTTACACGACTAAGCCGGTTTACATTTACAGGCCTTAACCCGCCTTCGGGCCTTGGGCCTCCATGAAGCGCCATCATCCTTGCATCTTTATGGGCTTCTAATCTTCAAGGAGTCAACCCAGCTACATAAGGCCGGTTTACCTCCAGTAGTAATATCCCCAACAGTACGCGTAATGTCGGTCCGGGCCGCTTCATCCAACAATACCGCCGAACCAAAGTATGACATGCTGGTAAGCAGTATGACTTATATCGCCCACAACTCACTTGTGTTCTACTCGTGCATATAACATCAACGCATAAAACCTGGCTCGGATGCCACTGTTGGGGAATGTAGTAATTTCAAAAAAAATTCCTACGCACACGCAAGATCATGGTGATGTATAGCAACGAGAGGGGAGAGTGTTGTCCACGTACCCTCGCAGACCGAAAGCGGAAGCGTTAGCACAACGCGGTTGATGTAGTCGTACGTCTTCACGATCCGACCGATCAAGTACCGAACGCATGGCACCTCCGAGTTCTGCACATGTTCAACTGGATGACGTCCCTCGAACTCCGATCCAGCCGAGTGTTGAGGGAGAGTTTCGTCAGCACGACGGCGTGGTGACGATAATGATGTTCTACGGACGTAGGGCTTCGCCTAAGCACCGCTACGATATGATCGAGGTGGATTATGGTGGAGGGGGGCACCGCACACGGCTAAGAGATCCAAGGGATCAATTGTTGTGTCTATGGGGTGCCCCCTGGCCACGTATATAAAGGAGTGGAGGAGGGGGGAGAGGGCCGGCCCCTATGGCGCGCCCTGGAGGAGTCCTACTCCCACCGGGAGTAGGATTCCCCCAATTCCAAGTAGTAGGAGTAGGAGTCAAGGCAAGGGAAGAGAGAAGAGAAGGAAGGCGGGGGCGCAGCCCCTCCCCCTAGTCCAATTCGGACTAGGCCTTGGGGGGGCGCCCAACCTCTCCTCCCTCTTTCCCCTAAATCCCAATAAGGCCGATATACTCCCCGACGAATTCCCGTAACTCTCCCGTACTCTGAAAAATACCCGAATCACTCGGAACCTTTCCGATGTCCGAATATAGTCATCCAATATATCGATCTTTACGTCTCGACCATTTCGAGACTCCTCGTCATGTCCCTGATCTCATCTGGGACTCCGAACTACCTTCGGTACATCAATACACATAAACTCATAATATAACCGTCATCGAACTTTAAGCGTGCGGACCCTACGGGTTCAAGAACTATGTAGACATGACCGAGACACGTCTCTGGTCAATAACCAATAGCGGAACCTGGATGCTCATATTGGCTCCCACATATTCTACGAAGATCTTTATCGGTCAAACCGCATAACAACATACGTTGTTCCCTTTGTCATCGGTATGTTACTTGCCCGAGATTCGATCGTCGGTATCTCAATACCTAGTTCAATCTCGTTACCGGCAAGTCTCTTTACTCGTTTCGTAATAAATCATCTCGCAACTAACTCATTAGTCACAATGCTTGCAAGGCTTATAGTGATGTGCATTACCGAGAGGGCCCAGAGATACCTCTCCGACAATCGGAGTGACAAATCCTAATCTCAAAATACGCCAACCCAACAAGTACCTTCGGAGACACCTGTAGAGCACCTTTATAATCACCCAGTTACGTTGTGACGTTTGGTGGCACACAAAGTGTTCCTCCGGTAAACGGGAGTTGCATAATCTCATAGTCATAGGAACATGTATAAGTCATGAAGAAAGCAATAGCAACAAACTAAACGATCAAGTGCTAAGCTAACGGAATGGGTCAAGTCAATCACATCATTCTCCTAATGATGTGATCCTGTTAATCGAATGACAACTCTTTGTCTATGGCTAGGAAACATAACCATCTTTGATCAACGAGCTAGTCAAGTAGAGGCATACTAGTGACACTCAGTTTGTCTATGTATTCACACATGTATCATGTTTCCGGTTAATACAATTCTAGCAAGAATAATAAACATTTATCATGATATAAGGAAATAAATAATAACTTTATTATTGCGTCTAGGGCATATTTCCTTCAATGTTATGACTGTTACATGATGAACCACATCCGGCATAATTATCCATCATTGATCCGATGCCTACGAGCTTTCCATATACTGGTTTATGCTTATTTACTTTCCCGTTGCTATTGTTACAATCACTACAAAATACCAAAAACATTACTTTGCTTTCGTTACTCTTTTGTTACCATTACCATCACTATCATATTACTTTGCTTCTAAACACTTTGCTGCAGATACTAAGTTTCCAGGTGTGGTTGAATTGACAACTCAGCTGCTAATACTTGAGAATATTCTTTGGCTCCCTTGTGTCGAATCAATAAATTTGGGTTGAATACTCTACCCTCGAAAGCTATTGCGATCCCCTATACTTGTAGGTCATCAAGACTTATTTCTGGCGCCGTTGCCGGGGAGCATAGCTCTATTCTATGAGTCACTTGGGATTTATATCTGCTGGACACTATGAAGAACTTGAAAGATGCTAAGACAACAATTTATCCCTCAACTACGAGGGGAGGTAAGGAACTGCCATCTAGCTCTCCACTTGATTCACCTTCTATTTGGAGTAAGCTTGCGACACCTACACCTGCTTCTGCTATTCGTTCTGATATGTCGCATGTTATTGATGATGCCACTTCTGCTATGCATGATACTTATGATGAAACTACTTCTATGCTTGATACTACTATGCCACTTAGTGATTTTCTCGAGGAACGACTTGCTAGGGCTAGAGAGATTGAAAATATTGAATTTGATTATGAAGATGAAAGTGATGATGAAGAATCACTTGTTATTCCTGAGGGTTATTTATTTGATCAAGAAGCTTCTTTAGCTATTTTAGCTTGCAAAGATAGATATGAACTCAAAAGGTTATTAGCTAAATGGAATAAGCAATCTCTAAATGCTAGGATGAGACCTGACCCTGCTTTTGCTACTTCACCTATCTGTGTTACTGATAAGGATTATGAATTCTCTGTTGATCCTGATATAATTACTTTGGTTGAATCTGATCCTTTTCATGGCTATGAATCTGAAACTGTTGTGGCACATCTTACTAAATTAAATGATATAGCCACCCTGTTCACTAATGATGAGAGATCTCGTTGCTTTTATATGCTTAAAATATTTCCGTTCTCATTAAAGGGTGATGCTAAGATATGGTTTAATTCTCTTGATCCTCTTTGTGTGCGTAGTCCCCAGGATATGATTTACTACTTCTCTGCTAAATATTTCCCTGCTCATAAGAAACAAGCTGCTTTAAAGGAAATATACAACTTTGTGCAAATTAAAGAAGAGAGTCTCCCACGAGCTTAGGGGAGGCTTCTCAAGTTACTTGATGCTTTGCCTGATCATCCTCTTAAGAAAAATGAAATACTTGATATCTTTTATAATGGACTAACCGATGCTTCCAGAGATTACCTGGATAGTAGTGTTGGTTCTCTTTTCAGGGAAAGAACACCTGATGAAGCTAAAATCTTATTGAATAATATGTTGACAAATGAAAATAATTGGGCACCTCCTGAGCCAGCTCCTGCTCCAATTAATGATCCTATTCCTAAACCAACTCCGAAGAAGAGAGGTATTCTATTTCTCAGTCCCGAAGATATGCAAGAGGCAAAGAAATATATGAAAGAAAAAGGTATTAAAGCTGAAGATGTTAAGAATTTACCTCCTATTGAAGAAATACATGGTCTTAATTTACCGCCTATTGAAGAAACATATGGTCTTGATCCTTTACTTATTGAAAAACCTCCAGACCTCGATAACCCGACACAGGTAGTAAAGGTAAATTCTCTCTATAGATATGATAAAGCTGTAATCCCATTTACTAAGTTTGCTAGCCCATGCTTAGATGAGTTTGATAAATTTATGGCTAAGCAAGAAGACTTTAATGCTTATTTTGGTAGACAATTAAAATACAATTCAAATATGCTTGGACACTTGGGTGATTATATGGCTAATGTCAAAGGTGAACTTAAACTTATTATAAACATGCTTCTATGGTTACCACTCAAGTAGAACAAGTACTTAAAGCTCAAAAGGAATTCCTCAATGAGATGAATAGTAAGAAAAATGATTATGATGTTAAAGTGGCTACTAGAACTGGTAGAATGACTCAGGAACCTTTGTATCCTGATGGCCACCCTAAGAGAATTGAGCAAGATTCTCAGAGAAATAATATTGATGCACCTAGTTCTTCTAAAAAGAAGAAAAAGAAAAATGATAGAACTGTGCAAACTTCTAGTGAACCTATTGCTGAACCACCTGATAATCCAAATGATATCTCTATGTATGATGCTGAAACACAATCTGGCAATGAACATGAACCTAATGAAAAAGTTAATGATGATGTTCATAATGATGCTCAACCTAGTAATGATAATGATGTAGAAATTGAACTTGCTATTGATCTTGATAACCTACAATCAAAGAATCAACGTTATGATAAGAAAGACTTTGTTGCTAGGAAACATGGTAAAGAAAGAGAGCCTTGGGTTCAGAAACCCATGCCTTTTCCTCCCAAACCATCCAAGAAAAAGGATGATGAGGATTTTGAGCGCTTTGCTGAAATGATTAGACCTATCTTTTTGCGTATGCGATTAACTGATATGCTCAAAACCAATCCTTATGCTAAGTACATGAAAGATATTATTACAAATAAAAGAAAGATACCAGAAGCTGAAATTTCCACCTACTGTACTATGCTCCATTAAAAGAAACTATGTTAAAACTGCTTTCTGTGATCTTGGAGCCGGTGTTAGTGTTATGCCTCTCTCTTTATAACGTAGACTTGACTTGAATAAGTTGACACCCACTGAAATATCTTTGCAAATGGCTGATAAATCTACTACCATACCTGTCGGTATTTGTGAGGATGTGCCTGTTGTGGTTGCAAACGTTACTATTTTAACGGATTTTGTTATTCTTGATATTCCCGAGGACGATAGTATGTCTATTATTCTTGGAAGACCTTTTCTTAATACTGCAGGGGCTGTTATTGATTGCACTAAAGGCAATGTCACTTTTCATGTTAATGGTAATGAGCATACGGTACACTTTCCAACGAAACAACCTCAAGTTCATAGTGTCAATTCTATCGAAAAAATTCCATCGACTATATTTGGAGGTTTTGAATTTCCTCTTCCTACTGTCAAGAATAAATATGATATACTTATTATTGGGGATGTGCATATCCCCGTTGAGGTAACCTAGTGTTATTCGAAATTTCTCCGATTCCATGTTATTCGGAATGAGTTCGTTAACAAGACTTGATCAACCTTGTTAGTGGATTCCTTTTGATGAGCATGAGATGGATGAAACTAGAAGCACAACCTTCTGTACCCCACTCTTACTTTCTGTTATTTATATTAAATAAAATAAAAAATAAATATTTTTCTTTCTGTTATCTGATTATCCGTGCAATATAAAAACACCTTGAAAATAAAAGTTCTCCAAATGCCCTGAAATTTAAATATGATTTTTTATAGAATATTTGAGGATTTATGGAACCGAGAACACATCAGGGGGGCCAACCACCTTGCCACGAGGGTGGAGGGCGCGCCCCCTGCCTCGTGGGCCCACGGTGGCCCTCCTCCACTTATTCCTGCACCCATCCTCTTCTTCTTCCTCCCACAAACACAAAAAACCAACTCAAGCACGAGTTCCAGCCCTCTTTGCTGCCATTTTCGATCTCCTTGCTCAAAGCACCTCTCACAAAACTGCTTCGGGAGATTGTTCCTTGGTATGTGACTCCTCCATTGGTCCAATTAGTTTTTGTTCTAGTGCTTTATTCATTGCAAATTTTTGCTGCTCAGGTGACCCTGTTCTTGAGCTTGCATGTCAAATTTATATGGTCAAAAGTAGTTTTGATGCATGATATAGGCCCTAGGCACTTGTAGGAGTAGTTGATATCAATATTATTGAGTTTGGTTTACTTTTATTTTGAAGTTACTAAAAATTTCAGAATTTTTCAGAAAATGATGAGGAGATTATTGAGGGGCTCATCGAGCCAAAGCTCGAAGGAAAAGGCACCGAAGCCTAAGTATAATTTGCCGCGCACCGCGGAGGTTCGGGCGTGTGAATGGCCTTCCGAGGATTTCTTGAGAGCAGCCGGGATTTATGAAGATTTTCATGAATTGGTTCATAATGCAGGCCTCACCGCTTTCCTCCACGACCAATGCGATCAGTATCTCTTACTCACAAATACCTTTGTGCAAAAATTTCATTTTCATTCTAGGAACTCACCACCTACGGTGGAGTTTCATTTATATGATGAGCATAAGGAGATGTCACTTTATGATTTCTGTCGGATTTGTTTAGTCCCTTTTGGGGGCAAGACAAAAGAACCACCTCATGATGATGTGGAGGGGTTTATTGATACTATCACTGTAGGAGAAACTAGGAAGGTTTCTGATGCACGAATCACTAGCATACATTTTCCTGTTTTATGTTACTTTGCATTATTTGCTAGTCGTTGCTTAATTGGACGCAGAAACTGTGGAAACCTTAGTATCCCTGATATAATTATTCTGCTCTACAGTTTACACAGTGATAACACTTTTAGTATGGGTGGTATTATTGCCAAACGGTTAAGTCTGAACCGTACAAAGGGTCCCATCTTTGGAGGCATCTATGCTACATGCCTAGCTGCACATTTTAACATACCCATTAGGCATGCTGAGAAGGAAGAAAAAGTGCTGCCCCATGTTTATCTAGATTATAAAAGTATGGTGGCACATGATTTTATTATTAAGAATAGGGTAGGAGAGCTTAAATATCAATTGTTCTTTAATAAACATCATCCCGAGACTATTACCTTGCTTGCTCCTTCTTTGTTTGATTTGACTGTAGGCACGTACCTTGTTCCGTTGACGGCTATTCACGCCTACCGGAACCCTGCACCAGCTGAGGAGCCAGAACCAGAACCACAATTTGATCCTTCACGATAGTCTAACTATCAGTGGGATCCGGAGATGATTGCCAGCCAGTGGCAATCGGAGTCTTCTTCATCCTCATCGCAGTACGACCCCAACAACTATTATTAAGGATATCAGCCAGGCCAGCCATGGCCATAGACCAACTTAGACCAAAAGCCTAAGCTTGGGGGAGTACATATTCCTCACCGACATTACATTTATGTTCACACATACTCATTGTTAGATGTCGGTGCTCATACTTTTTCATTGTATCATCCATGCTAGTTTATTTCCTTTTATGTTTTCTTCTTGTGTGTTTAATAAACCTTAAGAAAAACCAAAAAAATTAGTTGTAGCTTTTAATTAATTTACTTTCCATGCTTGTAGTAGTAATTAAAAAAGAAAACCCAAAAAGATTTCCTGTTCTTCTTTTGCTTGTTGGGAGCTTTCCCGTGTAAATAGTTTTATTTCTTTTCTTTTCTTAGGGGGTCAGTAGGAGAAGACCATGATTAAATTGTTGAAATGGCTCTTATATGCATTATTGTTTATCTGACAAAAGAGCCCATATTGCCTTGTCTTCTCCTGTTTATTGAATACTCGCAGATTCCAGCTTAGTCCAATGCGCGTGCACTCTTATTATTATTCACATTGTTCGGTCGTGCAAGTTAAAGGAAATTATGATGATATATGATGGACTGACTGAGATAAGAAAAGCTGGTACGAATATGATGAGTTCATCGTTATTGATTCAGCTTGTTATGAATAAACATGTTTGCAATGACAATTAGAGATCATAGTTGCTTGTGCCATGCTTGATTAGCTATGAGTTATAATGGTTTACCTTGCGTGCCAACATGCTATTGAGATGGTTATGATGTGGTATGATAGGGTGGTATCCTCCTCTGAATGATTTGAGTGACTTGACTTGGCACATGTTCACGCATGTAGTTGAAACAAATCAACATAGCCTTCACGATATTTATGTTCATGGTGGATTATATCCTACTCATGCTTGCATCCAATGTTTATCAATTTTAATGCATGTACATGGCTGTTGTCGCTCTCTAGTTGGTCGCTTCCCAGTCTTTTGCTAGCCTTCACCTGTACTACGCGGGAATACTGCTTGTGCATCCAATCCCTTAAACCCCAAAGTTATTCCAGATGAGTCCACTATACCTTCCTATATGCGGTATCTACCTCCCGTTCCAAGTAAATTTGTATGTGCCAAACTCTAAACCTTCAAATAATCATCCTGTTTTGTATGCTCGAATAGCTCATGTATCAACTAGGGCTGCCTGTATCTTCCATGTTAGGCGGGTTATTCTCAAGAGGAGTGGACTCCGCTCCTCACTCACGAGAAAATGGCTGGTCACCGGGATGCCCAGTCCTATGCTTTATGCAAACTAAATAAAAAGTAATTGCAAAACAAAACTCCTCCTGGGACCTGATGTATGTTGGAGGCACTCGTTGTTTCGAGCAAGCCATAGATTGATGTTTGTTGGTGGAGGGGGAGTATAAACTTTACCATTCTGTTTGGGAAACGCCTATATTGTGTGTAGCATGGAAGATATCGCCACCTCTTGGTTGTTATGTTGACAATGAAAGTATACCGCTCAAAATATTATTAACCTCTATTTCAAAACCGAGCTCTGGCACCTCTACAAATCCCTGCTTCCCTCTGTGAAGGGCCTATCTATTTACTTTTATGTTGAGTCATCACCCTCTTATTAAAAGCACTAGCTAGAGAACACCACTGTCATTTGCATTCATTACTGTTAATTTATATTGGGTGTGACTATGATTGTATCTCTTTTACCATGAATTACAATGTCTAGTCAGTCCTTGATCTTTAAAGGTGCTCTGCATTTATGTATTGCGGTCTCAGAAAGGGCTAGCGAGATACCATCTTGTTATATCATATTATGATTGTTTTGAGAAAGTGTTGTCATCCGAGATTTATTATTATGGCTTGCTAGTTGATTATGCTATTGATATGGGTAATCATGAGACCTGAGAATTATTGCAAATATGGTTAGTTATAATCTTTGCTGAAAACTTGAATGCTAGCTTGACATATTTACAACAACAAGAGCAAACAGAGTTTGTACAAGTTTTTCTTTATTTCTTTCAGTTTGTCAACTGAATTGCTTGAGGACAAGCAAGGGTTTAAGCTTGGGGGAGTTGATACATCTCCGTCGTATCTACTTTTCCAAACACGTTCGCCCTTGTTTTGGACTCTAACTTGTATGATTTGAATGGAACTAACCCGAACTGACGCTGTTTTCAGCATAATTGCCCTGATGTTGTTTTATGTGCAGAAAACAAAAGTTCTCGGAATGACCTGAAACTCCACGGAATATCTTACAATAAATAATAAAAAAATCCTCGCCAAAGATGAAGACCAGGGGGGCCACACCCTTGCCACGAGGGTGGGGGGCGCCCCCCCTAGGGCGCGCCCCCCTACCTCGTGGCCCCCCTGGAGACCTCCCGACTCCAACTCCAACTCTATATATCTTCTTTCGGGGAGAAAAAAATAGGAAAGAAGAAATCATCGCGTTTTATGATATGGAGCCGCCGCCAAGCCCTAAAACCTCTCGGGAGGGCTGATCTGGAGTCCGTTCGGGGCTCCGAAGAGGGGGTTCGTCGCCGTCGTCATCATCAACCATCCTCCATCACCAATTTCATGATGCTCACCGCCGTGCATGAGTAATTCCATCGTAGGCTTGCTGGATGGTGATAGGTTGGATGAGATTTATCATGTAATCGAGTTAGTTTTGTTAGGGTTTGATCCCTACTATCCACTATGTTCTGAGATTGATATTGCTATGACTTTGCTATGCTTAATGCTTGTCACTAGGGCCCGAGTGCCATGATTTCAGATCTGAACCTATTATGTTTTCATCAATATATGAAAGTTCTTGATCCTATCTTGCAAGTCTATAGTCACCTATTATGTGTTATGATCCGTTAACCCCGAAGTGACAATAATCGGGATACTTACCGGTGATGACCGTAGTTTGAGGAGTTCATGTATTCACTATGTGCTAATGCTTTGTTCCGGTTCTCTATTAAAAGGAGGCCTTAATATCCCTTAGTTTCCATTAGGACCCCGCTGCCACGGGAGGGTAGGACAAAAGATGTCATGCAAGTTCTTTTCCATAAGCACGTATGACTATATTCGGAATACATGCCTACATTACATTGACGAATTGGAGCTAGTTCTGTGTCACCCTATGTTATGACTGTTACATGATGAACCACATCCGGCATAATTATCCATCATTGATCCGATGCCTACGAGCTTTCCATATACTAGTTTACGCTTATTTACTTTCCCATTGCTATTGTTACAATCACTACAAAATACCAAAAACATTACTTTGCTTTCGTTACTCTTTTGTTACCATTACCCACTACAAGAAATATGTCAACTTATGACCACCACTATTGGTCACTGAATGGTCACAAATTTCCATTTATGACCTTTTTGTGACCAAAAACATAAGGTCAAAAGCTGGGCGTCGTAAACTGACTATAGCGACCTTTCTTCTGGAATGGTCGCAAACGTTTATGACCAAAATAAGCCTATTGTTCTGTTTTGGTCACTAGCAACCTTCCCAGTCCACGTAGGCATCCAGCGTGGCAAGCTGATGTGGCACAAGATTCAGCCCGGTCCAATTCAGTTTTCTACATGGCCTAGCCCAACAATTCGGCCTTTTATATTATTTTTTTCTTTCAATTCTTGTGGGCTACTTGGGCCAAGCCTAGTATTTTAGCTTCTTTGTTTTTGGGCCTTGGCCTTCTTACAATTAATTGATTTTCTATTTTCAATAATTATATTTTGGAGCTGGTCCCACTAGTCAGAAGGGTCCCACAAGTCATAATGCCATACATGAGTCCCACATGTCAGAAATTTCAAAATTTCTCAGATTATATTCATAAGTGGGTCCCACTAGTGAAGTTTCCATATCTTCTCAACATACATAACTGCTATTTCAAACAGGACAGAACAAACATAGTTCATCAAATAACACTACATAGCCTTTTACAATCCGTTACAATATTACAGTTTACAGTCTACTACATAGCCAAAAGAACTCTTTGCAAAGTACGGCTTCACTGCTTCGCACTTGGCTTCACGGCTTCACACTCAGAAAAATTAGGACTGGAGTTCCTGTAAAAGAGTGAACATAAAGGAAAAAAATTAGGCTTGGAGCTCCTGAAAAAGAGTGAACGCATAAAGGAAAACAAGTAAGAAAACTATACAGGAAAACAAGTAGAGTGTATTGAGCATATATATGTTGTCCCTGGAAGGCGAACACATACAACAACAAGAACAGCAAGAGAATTATCCAAGAATAGAGCATGGAAGCGGATTAACTATATGGAACCAAAAACTGAATCATTGCAGATCAGATTACACAGGAACAGAATGTAGAAGCAGATCATATGGTAGCAAAACCAAATCATTACGGAGAACATAATAATACATGAAGAGAAAGATGCAACTATCCAGGCCAAAACTGGACAAACCACAAACAACAACAACAATAACAACAACACAACGAGAGAAGTAGCCCTATTTGCATCATGTTGACCAGCACAAGTAGCCATATATGCATCGCAAACAAAGAACACTCGACATCCAACATCTGAAGACATTGCAATTATGTCTAAGCACATCTACCATACTAGTTTCCGCAAAGAGCATAAGCAAGCACGATACCATATCAATTGCATCACATCAACCAAATTATTCAGGGAGCACAATATGCACATGAACAAAGACAGGTTCTGGGTCCTGTTTGATTCACCTAGTTGATGAGGGCGGCTGAGCGGGAGACGAGCTCGATGTCGTTGCCATCAAGGACGATCTCATCCTTGACCTTCGCGGACTACAGCTTCGCCAGATGCAGCAGCAACACCTCCGACAACCACAGCAACAGCACCAATAATGACCTGCGTGACATTTCATATCATCATTACAGAATAAAAAAATTAAGACACAGGCAGCAAATGTAGCTTCAGCATTATGAAATTATCATGTAACTGTTGAGCAGACAGGAATATAGCTTCAGCATTATAGAATTATCATGTAACTGTTGACTGTGAAGCTGTCAAACAGAAACCTGATTATAAACTATGGACTATGAGATGTCACAGCCGATCCAGTGGACTGTGAGATGTCAAGCAGAGCAACATCTGCTAGAGCAACAGCTCCATGGACTAAAATAAATGCCCACAAGGATCATGAGAAAGAGCTAAAAAGTTTTGTTGTAAAAGAGTGAACATAAAGCTACCATTAGAGTGTACTACTGCTGAGGCCAGAACCAAACAACTTCAATGGAAACACTAAATGTAAGCGGTGGAACAGATCTAAAAAGGTAAACAAAATATGAATTATGGTTCACTTAAAATGTGATAGATGTTTAGCAAAATTGTTTGTGGGAGTAACCTTAATCGTTCAAAATCAGAGTTGAAAATGCAAGGAAATTAAGTTGCAGAAGACAATCAGGTATTCTATTTACACAGCATTGTCAACGATAATAGAAGGAAGCAAACCTAATTAATAGTACTTTACAGTAGATAAAAATTTGTTGATGCCAAAAAAAGACAAAGGCGTGTACCATGACATGTCCAGCAAGCCTAATTAATAGTGTCAAACTGTAGCTAGAAATAGCACATCAGCAGCAGCATAATACTAATATGAAATCTTAATTGAAGTCCATGTATCACTGTCCCAAAATTAAGAAACATGTCTACTAAAAGCCATGGGTCAGCTATAACTGTCCCAGAATTTTCCAAGGCTTGGCATCTGGTCAAGATGCCGACGAATAAACTCTACGTCCTTAACTATGTTATCTACCCTGAAATGCTTCAGATACTCCGCCTGCTCTGCTGCAGATGTTATTTGAGAAAGAGATGATGTTGTCAACAGTGTTGACAATCCTGTTCCTCGCTGAAAAGTAAAAATAATGTCAGCAAAGGAAGAGCAAGCAGTACAGATTCATGTCAAATATACATGTGTAAGATACTAGAAGCATTCATTGCATATCTATGTGTACTGCAATAATTTTACGCCAAGCAGTGCACTAGTACATCAATTACACTAAGCCTCAAATGAGGTTCACCAAAGCTGAAATAGGCTGCATGGCTCGAATGGTCCGCATCCCTCATATCTCATAGCTATGGGCCATCACGGATGAACTTAAAAGTAAACTAGTTTTAGCCACAAGCCACGGGTACAAAGAAATATACTAAAATGGCTTGAAGCTAAAACTAATCAACCATTCATCTCTGGTAATGAAATTTTTTCTTCATTGGGACACTGCTACTTGAGCTAGATACGATAGATAAAGCTACTCAACAGGAAAATAATACACTCAATGGTACACTTTGATGTATAGTTGAAACCAAAGGATAAGTCGAATGAAACTGCAAAGAAATAGATGATTTCTCTTCTATAGTTAAAACTCACTCAACAGGAAAATAATACACTCAATGATACACGTGAATTAGAAATGCCCATTATACATAGCCTGAAATGCCCATTATACACAGCCCGGAGGCTGTTCTACAGAAAAACACTAATCAACCAACCAAGTAAAACCTTCTGAAAGTAGATGATCTCTTATCCGTCCTTGATATATTATGACTTCTACTAGAACTGCATTTACTATGAACTGCAACACTTTGTAACCTATAAGCAACAATGATTATTGTCCCTGGTAGATATATACTACACCTCTTGATTTTGATGGACAAACACTCATACATTCATGAAATTTACTAAACATAAGCAACTCATATATATGACATGTTTGTAATGGCAGTTTGGTACTAGTGGCTGTAGAAATATGGAAAGAACACATTCAGGGTTGGAGGTCAGACACTTGCACGCCCATCTCCAAGGTTGGCTGCTAGTGCTCCATTGATTAATATATGAAATTTGAAAGGGGCTAATCTGACCATCAACCTAAACATCCTTAACTACTCCGTAAATATAGTAGCACGAAATCTGGACCTGATAAGAGTCCTAGGTTATGTATGTACAGAGCAGAGCAGCGGCGAGGGTAATGCAAATCACTGACCAAAATACTGGATCAAGCTGAAAGTCAGTAACAGAAATTGCAGGATTGAGTATATTTAAGCACAGAAATGTACGATTTCCTACCATGACCCGTGCCGTGATTGAATCATGCAATTTTGGCTTGTAATAATAATTACGAGTTCTATTTAGAGTAAGTAGGAATCAAAACCCCATCAGGAGCACGGAGACGACAGATGATGACTCCCTGACTCCATGCTTGAAAAGGAAGGAAGCGACAATGGTCATGGCGATGCATGGCAGGGGACCCCCAAACCAGTAGCCGCTGCCCACTCCGTTCCTGGACGAACCTCCCTACGCGGCCAAGTGACTTTAGCACCGGCCCCGTGCCGTCCCGTCCGTCACCAGTAGCCCCCCACCCCGTATCGTGCCACAGTAAGTACGTACGTAGCAATTACTGCCGCTAATTAATCCCACGGGTAACTGAAGAAGAGGGGCGCACCTGGGATGCGAGGATCTCAGCGCCGCGGTGGAGGAAGAGGGTGAAGTGGCTGGTGAGGTTGAAGGGCCCCGTGAGCCACCGCCCTGCCGGCACCACCAGCGCCGCGCCACGGTCGCCCGCGTGCCTGCCCAGGTCCGCCACCGCCCTGGCGAACACCGCCGTGTTGAGCGTCTTGCCGTCCCCCATCGCCCCGTACTCCGTGACCCTCCGCATGTGCTTCCGGCACCCCGCGCCCCTCGCCGCAGGCGTCGTGCCAATGCCGCCCGCGCACAGCGCCAGCGCCACCGCCGCGCACAACACCGCCTGTAGCAAGGAAGGAACTAAACCCATCCGTCAGTCTCGATCCGCGCCCGCGCCAGCGCCGAGCAAAAAACTTGCTTACCTGAAGCCCGGGGTGTGCTGCGCGCCGGCGAGAGCCGCCTCAACTCACCGGAATTGAGTGGAGTAGAGGAGTCGCGCGAGGGAGAGAGAGAGGGCTCGCGGGGGAGAAGGGCGTGGGGGAGGCCATGGACGGCGGGGAGCTCGTCCGGAGGGAGGTGGAGGTGGCGATCTAGAAAGGAGGAGGTGGCGGCTGTGATCTGGAAGAGAGGAGGAGTTGTGCGGGGGAGAGAGGGGCTAGGGTTCGCTGCACGGGGGAGAGGGGAGAGGATCTGAGGGGGGAGGGAGAGAAAGAAAGAAAGAATGGAGGCGGGGAGGGTGGGTGGAAAATGTCCATGAGGACAGACCTAGGGTTTCGGCTCGGGTGGGTTTGGGCCGTTGGATCCGGAAGCATCCGACGGTGGTTGATGCGTGATCCACATGATATGCTCATGGTCCAATCAGAACGCAGCAAACCATTTGATGACCTTATGACCAATATAAATTGGTCGTGATCGATTCAAGATAAAAAAATTCATTCCATTTTTCAGTGCTCAAAATGAGTATTTTTGTGAAAGTCCTATCAAATATTTGTTCAAATGATTCCATATTTCGCACAAGTTTGCATCTTGGAATGGCAAACAATATTGACAAAGGGAGTTTTCATTTTCTTTGGACGAAAAAACCATTTTCCATTTTTCGAGTGCCCAAAAGGAGGTTTTTTTGTGAAGAACCTATAATATATTTGTTGCAAAATTGGACCGAATCATTTTTCTAAAATACTATGCCATATTTCATGCACAATTGACCAAATGGTTGGGTGTAAAAAGTTTTGATCCACCTCTCGTGAAAAAGACAAATTTTCGCCGGTTGAGCTGGAAGCGGGTCAAATTTGAACTGTAGCTACCTTCTAGTTTGCTCTTTATTTTTTCCAAAAATCATTTCTAGGTACATAAGTATCTATTTTATCATAGAAACACCAAAAAAATTCAAGATTCAACCACTAGCTAGGAACAGTCATTCCCGCCGTTTTGACCGCATTTTGAAACGCGCATAAAAAATTCAAAAAAAATCAAAAAAAGGGAAAACCTTCGCAATGTGTCATCATATGTGACCAAGTTTCCAGGAAAAATAATAAACTTGTAATACGACAATTATTTTAAAAAAGTGTTCTCAGAAACGAGCTATCACGTGTGGAGATCCATGGCTTTCAAGCTAAATGATCAATCTTATGGCCACATCCATGGCATAGTTTGTTCAAATGATCTCATATTGTGCACAAGGGTGCATATTGGAATGGCAAACAATGTTGCCTAAGGAAGTTTTCATTTTCTTTGGATGAAAAAACCATTTTCCATTTTTCGAGTGCCCGAAAGGAGATTTTTTTGTGAAGGAACTACTAAATAATTGTTGCAAAATTGGACCAAATCATTTTTATAAAATACTAGGCCATATTTAATGCACAATTGACAAAATTGTTGGGTGTAAAATGTTTTGATCCACCTCTCATGAAAAAGAAAAATTTCCGCCGATTCAGTTGGAAGCGGGTCAAATTTGAACTGTAGCTGCCTTGTAGTTTGCTCTTTATTTTTTCCAAAAATAATTTATAGGTACATAAGTATCTATTTAATCAGAGAAACACCAAAAAAATTCCAAGATTCAACCACTAGCTAGGAACGGTCATTCCCGCCGTTTTGACCGCATTTTGAAACGGGCATAAAAAATTCAAAAAAATCAAAAAATTGGGAAACCTTCGCATTGTGTCGTCATATGTGGCCAAGTTCCTAGGAAAAATAACAAACTTGTAATACGGCAATTATTTTAAAAAAGTGTTCTCAGAAATGAGCTATCACATGTGGAGATCAATGGCTTTCAAGCCAAATGATCAATCTTATGGCCACATTCATGGCATAGTTTGTTCAAATGATCTCATATTGTGCACAAGGGTGCATATTGGAATGGAAAACAATGTTGCCTAAGGAAGTTTTCATTTTCGTTGGACGAAAAAACCATTTTCCATTTTTCGAGTGCCCAAAAGGAGGTTTTTTTGTGAAGGAACTACCAAATAATTGTTGCAAAATTGGACCAAATCATTTTTATAAAATACTAGGCCATATTTAATGCACAATTGACAAAATTGTTGGGTGTAAAATTTTTTGATCCACCTCTCGTTTTAAATTTGCCTAACAACCTATTACCCTTCCCTTGGGTCGGCCAACCCAAGGGTCATCTTTATTTTAAACCCCGCCGGGCCAGGTTTCTCTAAGTGTTGGTCCGAACTAGAGCCCCTTGCAGCGCCACCTTGGGGAAACTTGAGGGTTGGTTTTAGTTGTACGGATTGCTCATCCGGTGTGCCCTGAGAACGAGATATGTGGAGCTCCTATCGGGATTTGTCGGCACATTAGGGCGGCTTTGGTGGTCTTGTTTTAACATTGTCGAAATGTCTTGTAATCAGGATTCTGAGTCTGATCGGGTCTTCCTGGGAGAAGGAATATCCTTCATTGACCGTGAGATCTTGTGATGGGCTAAGTTGGGACAACCCTGCAGGGTTTTGAACTTTCGAAAGCCGTGCCCGTGGTTATGGGCAAATGAGAATTTGTTAATATCCGATTGTAGAGAACTTGACACTTAACTTATTTTAAATGCATCAACCGCGTGTGTAGTCGTGATGGTCTCTTTCCGGCGGAGTCCGAGAAGTGAACACGGTTTTGGAGTTATGTTTGAACGTAAGTAGTTTTAGGATCACTTCTTGATCACTTCTAGTTCACGACCGTGCTTTGCTTCTCTCCTCGCTCTCATTTGCGTAAGTTAGCCACCATATATGCTAGTGCTTGCTGCAGCTCCACCTCACTACCTTTTCTACCCATAAGCTTAAATAGTCTTGATCACGAGGGTGTGAGATTGCTGAGTCCCCATGACTCACATATTACTTCCAAAACCAGTTGCAGGTGCTGATGATTCCGTGCAGGTGATGCAACCGAGCTCAAGGAGGAGCTCAAAGAAGATCGTGTTCATTGTGTTGTTTCGTTTCCAGTTTATCAGTAGTGGAGCCCAGTTGGGGCGATCGGGGATCTAGCACTAGGGGTTGTCTTTCTTTATTTGGTTCTGTGGTCGGGCCTTGATTGTATTCTGGATGATGCAATGCTATATTTATGTATTTTGTGAAGTGGCGATTGTAAGCCAACTCTTTATCCCTTTCTTATTTAGTACATGGGATGTGTAAAGATTACCCCTCTTGCGACATGCCTACTATGCGGTTATGCCTCTAAGTCGTGCTCCGACACATGGGAGATATAGCCGCATCATGGGTGTTACACAAAACATGATCATCTCATACAACAATTTATATCTCATCACGTCTTGACCATATCACATCACAACATGCCCTACAAAAACAAGTTAAGCGAAGATTGGCTAAGAACAAGGTGACGATGCGCGTGGGAAATGGTTCCAAAGTCGATGTGATCGCCGTCAGCACACTACATACCTCTACATCTAACTTCGGGATTAGTTTTAGACCTGAATAATTGTTATTTGGTCCTAGCGTTAAGCATGAACATTATATCTGGATCTTGTTTGATGCGAGATGATTATTCATTTAAATCGGAGAATAATGGTTGTTCTATTTATATGAGTAATATCTTTTATGGTAATGCACCCTTGATGAGTGGTCTATTTTTACTAAATCTTGATAGTAGTGATACACATATTCATAGTATTGAAGCCAAAAGATATAAGTTTAATAATGATAGTGCAATTTATTGGTGGCACTGCCGTTTATGTCATATTGGTGTAAACTGCATGAAGAAACTCCATGCTGATGGGCTTTTGGAATGACTTGATTATGAATCACTTGATGCTTGCGAACCATGCCTCACGGCCAAGATGACTAAAACTCCGTTCTCCAAAACAATGCAACGAGCAATAGACTCATTGGAAATAATACATAATGATGTATGCGGTCCGATGAGTGTTGATGCTCATGGCAGGTATCGTTATTTTTTGACCTTCACAGATGATTTGAGGAGATATGGGTATGTCTACTTGATGAAACATAAGTCTAAAACATTTGAAAAGTTCGAAGAATTTCAGAGTGAAGTGGAAAATCGTCGTAACAAGAAAAATAAATTTCTGCGATATGATCGTGGAGGTGAATATTTGAGTTATGAGTTTGGTCTTCATTTGAAACAATGCAGAATAGTTTCGCAACTCACGCCACCTGGAACACCACAGCGTAATGGTGTGTCCGAACGTCATAACCGCACTTCATTAGATATGGTGCGATCTATGATGTCTCTTACTAATTTACTGCTATCGTTTTGAGTTATGCTTTAGAGACGTCTCTATTCTCGTTAAATAAGGCACCATCGAAATCCGTTGATACGACACCATATGAATTGTGGTTTGGCAAGAAACCCAAGTTGTCGTTTCTTAAAGTTTGGGGCTATGATGCTTATATGAAAAAGCTTCAACCTGATAAGCTCGAACCCAAATCGGAGAAATATGTCTTCATAGGATACCCAAAGGAGACTGTTGGATACACCTTCTATCACAGATCCAAAGGCAAGATATTCGTTGCTAAGAATGGATCCTTTCTAGAGAAGGAGTTTTTTCTCGAAAGAAGTGAGTGGGAGGAAAGTAGAACTTGATGAGGTAATTGTACCTGCTCCCTTATTGGAAAGTAGTTCATCACAGAAGTTAGTTCTAGTGATTCCTACACCAATTAGTGAGGAAGCTAATGATGATGATCATGAAACTTCTGATCAAATTACTACCGAACCTCGTATGTCAACCAGAGTAAGATCCGCACCAGAGTGGTATGGTAATCCTGTTCTGGAGGTCATGTTACTTGACCATGACGAACCTACGAACTATGAGGAAGCGATGATGAGCCCAAATTCCGCAAAATGGGTTGAGGCCATGAAATATGAGATGGGATCCATGTATGAGAACAAAGTGCAAACTTTGGTTGACTTGCCCGATGATCGGCAAGCCATGGATAATAAATGGATTTTCAAGAAGAAGACTGACGCTGACAGTAATGTTACTATCTACAAAGCTCGACTTGTTGCGAAAGGTTTTCGACAAGTTCAAGGAGTTGACTACGATGAGACCTTCTCACCCGTAGCAAAGCTTAAGTCCGTCCGAATCATGTTAGCAATTGCCGCATTTTATGATTATGAAATTTGGCAAATGGATGTCAAAACTGCATTCTTAATGGATATCATAAAGAAGAGTCGTATATGATGCAACCAGAAGGTTTTGTCGATCCAAAAGGTGCTAACAAAGTGTGTAAGCTCCAGAAATCCATTTATGGACTGGTGCAAGCATCTCGGAGTTGGAATATATGCTTTGATAGTGCGATCAAAGCATATGGTTTTGGGAAAATTTTGTTTTTGCCACTCTAGATTTTGCCAATTTTCCTTATACCATTCTAGATTTTGACATTTCACTTTTGCCACTCTTAGCTTTTGACAATTATCACAATTGCCATTCCGTGGCAAAAGCAGAATAATTTTATTTCATTTTTGCTACTCTTAGCTTTTGAAATGTATCACAATTGCCACTCCGAAATTTTTGCTTTTGCCACTAGAATGGCAATTCAGATAATTGTCAAAAACTAAGAGTGGCAAAAGTGAAATGTCAAAATCTAGAGTGGCATCAGGAAAATTGGCAAAATCTAGAGTAGCAAAAACAAAATTTTCCATATGGTTTTATACAGACTTTTAGAGAAGTCTGTATTTACAAGAAAGTGAGTGGTGATACGTCTCCAACGTATCTACTTTTCCAAACACTTTTGCCCTTATTTTGGACTCTAACTTGCATGATTTTACTGGAACTAACCCGGACTGACGCTGTTTTCAGCAAAATTACCATTGTGTTATTTATGTGCAGGAGCAAATGTTCTCAGAATGACCTGAAACTTCACGGAGCCACTTTTCAGAAAATAAGAAAAATACCTGCAAAAGATGAAGGCCAGGGGGGCCACCACCTTGCCACGAGGGTGGGGGACGCACCTAGGGCGCGCCCCCTACCTCGTGGGCCCCCTGTTGCCTCTTCGACTCCAACTCCACCTCCATATATTGAGTTCCGGGAAGAAAAAAATCAGAGAGAAGAAATCATCGCGTTTTACGATACGGAGCCGCCGCCAAGCCCTAAAACCTCTCGGGAGGGCTGATCTGGAGTCCGTTCGGGGCTCCGGAGAGGGGAATCCGTCGCCATCGTCATCATCAACCATCCTCCATCACCAATTTCATGATGCTCACCGCCGTGCGTGAGTAATTCCATTGTAGGCTTGCTGGACGGTGATGGGTTGGATGAGATCTATCATGTAATGGAGTTAGTTTTGTTAGGGTTTGATCCCTAGTGTCCACTATGTTCTGAGATTGATGTTGCTATGACTTTGCTATGCTTAATACTAGTCACTAGGGCCCGAGTGCCATGATTTCAGATCTGAACCTATTATGTTTTCATCAATATATGAGTGTTCTTGATCCTATGTTGCAAGTCTATAGTCACCTATTATGTGTTATGATCCGTTAACCCCGAAGTGACAATAATCGGGATACTTACCGGTGATGACCGTAGTTTGAGGAGTTCATGTATTCACTATGTGTTAATGCTTTGTTCTGGTACTCTATTAAAAGGAGGCCTTAATATCCCTTAGTTTCCGAAAGGACCCCACTGCCACGGGAGGGTAGGACAAAAGGTGTCATGCATGTTCTTTTCCATAAGCACGTATGACTATATTTGGAATACATGCCTACATTATATCAATGAACTGGAGCTAGTTCTGTGTCACCCTAGGTTATGACTGTTACATGATGAACCGCATCCAGCATAATTCTCCATCACTGATCCATTGCCTACAAGCTTTCCATATATTGTTCTTCGCTTATTTACTTTTCCGTTGCTATTGCTATCATCACTACAAAATACCAAAAACATTACTTTTACTACTATTACCTTTTGCTACCGTTATCACTACTATCATATTACTTTGCTACTAAATACTTTGCTGCAGATATTTAGTTTCCAGGTGTGGTTGAACTGACAACTCAACTGCTAATACTTGAGAGTATTCTTTGGCTCCCCTTGTGTCGAATCAATAAATTTGGGTTGAATACTTTACCCTCGAAAACTGTTGCGATCCCCTATAATTGTGGGTTATCAAGACTATTTTCTGGCGCCGTTGCCGGGCAGCATAGCTCTATTCTTTGAGTCACTTGGGATATATATCTGCTTATCATTATGAAGAACTTGAGAGATCCAAAAACCAAGATCTATCCCTCAACTACGAGGGGAGGTAAGGAACTGCCATCTAGCTCTGCACTTGATTCACCTTCTGTTATGAGTAAGTTTGCGACACCTATACCTGCTTCTGCTATTTGTTCTGATATGTCGCATGTTATTGATGATGCCACTACTGCTATGCATGATACTTATGATGAAACTACCTCTATGCCTGATACTACTATGCCACTTAGTGATTTTCTTGATGAACAACTTGCTAGGGCTAGAGAGATTGAAAATATTGAATCTGATGATACTGATGAAAGTGATGTTGAAGAATCACTTGTTATTCCTAAGGGTTATGTTTTTGACCAAGAAGCTTCTTTAGTTATTTTAGCTTGCAAAAATAGAAATGAACTCAAAAGGTTATTAGCTAAATGGAGTAAGAAATCTCTAAATGCTAGAATGAAACCTGACCCTGCTTTTGCTACTTCACTTATCTTTGTTACTGATAAGGATTATGAATTCTCTGTTGATCCTGATATAATTACTTTGGTTGAATCTGATCCTTTTCATGGTTATGAATCTGAAACTGTTGTGGCACATCTTACTAAGTTGATTGTTATAGCCACCCTGTTCACTAAAGATGAGAGAACTCGCTACTTTTACATCCTTAAAATATTTTCGTTCTCATTAAAGGGTGATGCTAAGATATGGTTTAATTCTCTTGATCCTGGTTGTGTGCGTAGTCCCCAGGATATGATTTATTACTTCTCTGCTAAATATTTCCCTGCTCATAAGAAACAAGCTGCTTTAAGGGATATATATATATTTTTTTTTGTGCAAATTGAAGAAGAGAGTCTCCCACAAGCTTGGGGGAGGCTTCTCCAATTACTTAATGCTTTGCCTGATCATCCTCTTAAGAAAAATGAAATACTTGATATCTTTTATAATGGACTAACCGATGCCTCCAGAGATTACCTGGATAGTTGTGCTGGTTTTGTTTTTAGGGAAAGAACACCGGATGAAGCTGAAATTCTATTGAACAATATGTTGACAAATGAAAATAATTGGGCACCTCCGGAGCCAATTCCTAAGCCTATTCCTAAACCAACTCCGAAGAAGAGGGGTATTCTTTTTCTCAGTCCTGAAGATATGCAAGAGGCAAAGAAATATTTGAAAGAAAAAGGTATTAAAGCTGAAGATGTTAAGAATTTACCTCCTATTGAAGAAATACATGGTCTTAATTTACCGCCTGTTGGAGAAACACATAATCTTAATCCTTTACCTATTGAAGAAACTGATGGTCTTGATAACCCGACACAGGTAGTAAAGGTAAATTCTCTCTATAGATATGATAAAGCTGAAATCCCATTTACTAAATTTGCTAGCCCATGCTTAGATGAGTTTGATAAATTTATGGCTAAGCAAGAAGATTTTAATGCTTATTTTTGTAGAAAATTGAAATACAATTCAAATATGCTTGAACACTTGGGTGATTATATGGCTAATGTTAAAGGTGAACTTAAACTTATTAGTAAACATGCTTCTATGGTTACCACTCAAGTAGAACAAGTACTTAAAGCTCAAAATGATTTGCTCAATGAATTGAATAGTAAAGATAATGATAATGCTGTTAGAGTGGCTACTAGAACTGGTAAAATGACACAGGAACCTTTGTATCCTGAAGTCCACCCTAAGAGAATTGAACAAGATTCTTGGAGAAATAAAATAGATGCACCTAGTTCTTCTAAAAAGAAGAAAAAGAAAAATGATAGGACTTTGCATGCTTCTAGTGATCCTATTGTTGAAATACCTGAGATTCCAAATGATATTTCTATTTTTGATGCTGAAACTCAATCTGGTAATGAACCTGAAACTAGTGATAATGTTCATGATGATGCTCAACCTAGTAATGATAATGACATAGAAATTGAACCTGTTGTTGATCTTGATAACCCACAATCAAAGAATCAACGTTATGATAAGAAAGATTTTGTTGCTAGGAAACATGGTAAAGAAAGAGAACCATGGGTTCAGAAACCCATGCCTTTTCCTCCCAAACCATCCAAGAAAAAGGATGATGAGGATTTTGAGCGCTTTGCTGAAATGATTAGACCTATCTTTTTGCGTATGCGATTAACTGATATTCTTAAAACCAATCCTTATGCTAAGTACATGAAATATATAATTACAAATAAAAGAAAGATACCGGAAGCTGAAATTTCCACCATGCTTGCTAATTATACTTTTAAGGGTGGAATACCAAAGAAACTTGGAGATGCCGGTGTACCCACTATACCATGCTCCATTAAAAGAAACTATGTTAAAACTCCTTTATGTGATCTTGGAGCCAGTGTTAGTGTTATGCCTCTCTCTTTATATCGCAGACTTGATTTGAATAAGATGACACCCACTGAAATATCTTTGCAAATGGCTGATAAATCAACTGCTATACGTGTCGGTATTTGTGAGGATGTGCCTGTTGTAGTTGCAAACGTTACTATTTTAACAGACTTTGTTATTCTTGATATTCCCGAGGACGATAGTATGTCTATTTTTCTTGGAAGACCCTTTTGGAATACTGCAGAGGCTGTTATTGACTGCACTAAAGGTAATGTCACTTTTCATGTTAATGGTAATGAGCATACGATACACTTTCCGAGGAAACAACCTCAAGTTCATAGTATCAACTCTATTGGAAAAATTCCATCGATTATATTTGGAGGTTTTGAATTTCCTCTTCCTACTGTCAAGAAGAAATATGATATTCTTATTATTGGGGACGTGCATATCCCCGTTGAGGTAACATAGTGTTATTTGAAATTTCTCCGGTTCCATGTTATTCGGAATGAGTTCGTTAACAAGACTTGATCAACCTTATTGGTGGATTCCTTTTGATGATCATGAGGTGGATGAAACTAGAAGGCACAACCTTCTGTACCCCACTTTTACTTTCTATTATTTATATTAAATAAAATAAAAATAAATATTTTTCTGTCTGTTATTTGATTATCTATGCAATATAAAAATACCTCGAAAATAAAAGTTCTCCTAATGCCCTGAAATTTAAATATGATTTTTCTAGAATATTTGAGGATTTATGGAATTGGGAACACACCAGGGGGTCAACCACCTACCCACGAGTGTGGAGGACGCGCCCACCCCTCTAGGGCACGCCCCCTGCCTCGTGGGCCCATGGTGGCCCCCTCCACTTATCCTTTCACCCATACACTTCTTCTTGCTCCCACAAACACGAATATCCAGCTCAAACCCGAGTCCAAGCTCGTTTTGCTGCCATTTTCGATCTCCTTGCTCAAAGCACCTCTCACAAAACTGCTTGGGGAGATTGTTCCTTGGTATGTGACTGCTCCATTGGTCCAATTAGTTTTTGTTCTAGTGCTTTATTCATTGCAAATTTTTGCTGCTTAGGTGACCTTGTTCTTGAGCTTGCATGTCAAATTTATATGGTCAAAAGTAGTTTTAATGCATGATATAGGCTCTAGGCACTTGTAGGAGTAGTTGCTAACAATATTATTGAGTTTGGTTTACTTTTATTTTGAAGTTACTAAAAAATTTCAGAATCTTTCAGAGGAAGAAATATGCTTAGGAAAATGTTCCAAGGTGGTTCTTCAAGGAAACAAGGACACAAGCTTGCAATGCGTGATGCTGATGAAGAGCCACCAAGAGACGCTCCAGTGCGTCCTTGTGAATGGCCTTCTGAGAACTTTATGGATCGAGCGGGAATTAAGGAAGAATTTAACGCATATTTGCGTAACGCTGATCTTGTGAGCTTCAAGGAAGAGAAGTGCAGTCAGTATTACTATCTCACCAGTACCTTTGTGAGGAGGTTTGAATTTTCAACTTCACGTAATTCTCCAACTATCCTGTTTGATCTTTATGATAAATCTTACACTATGGACTTAGAGGATCTTACCACTGCTTGCAAAATTCCACAATGGGGTAGTATAAGGGATCCTCGCAAATATGAATTTAGAGATTTTCTTGCTAGAATAACTGTGGGAGAATCTAGAGATATTACACAAGCTACCATAGGGAGCATTCACTTTCCTGCTATACATTATTTTGCTCTCTTCATAGGTAGATGCATTAATGGTAAAGATGAGTCATGTCACATGTGTGTCCCTGATCTTAGTATTCTTAGGAGTGTTGTGTTAGGAGACAAATCAGATAATTTGGGAGCCATTGTTGCACGTAGGTTGCACCTTAATAGATATAATGGAGATTTCTTTGGAGGAATTTATGCAACCCGCATAGCTAATTTTCTTGGTATAGACATACGCGAAGATGATATTGAATTACCACCTGCTTACCTAGACTTTAATGCTATGGTTCATCACTAGTTTGTTGAGAGGAATGAATCACCTCTCCAGTACCGACTAATCTTTGACAGACGCCGTGCTGCCCGTATTACTCTCCCTGCCCCTACCTTCTTTGATTATCAGGCAAGAGGAGGATATACTATTACCAGAGAGGAGGCAGATGAGTATGAGAGGAGAGAGGAGGCCGCTCGTCACCACGCTGCAGCTCAACAGGCGATAGCCGCTGCATCGCAGTACGACCCCAACTACTATTATGGATATCCGCCAGGCCAGCCGTGGCCATAGACCAACTTAGGCCAAAAGCCTAAGCTTGGGGGAGTACGTATTTCTCACCGACATTACATTTATGCGCACACACTCATTGCTAGATCTCGGTGCTCATACTTTTTCATTGTATCACCCATGCTAGTTTAATTTCCTTTTTATGCTTTCTTCTTGTGTGTTTAAATAAACCTTAAGAAAAACAAAACAAAATTATTAGTTGTAGCTTTTAGTTAGTTTAATTTCCATGCTTGTAGTAGTAATTAAAAAGAAAACCCAAAAATATTTCCTGTTCTTCTTTTGCTTGTTGGGAGCTTTCCCGTGTAAATAAGTTTTATTTCTTTTCTTTTCTTTGGGGGTCGATAGGAGAAGACCATAATTAAATTGTTGAAGTGGCTCTTATATGCATTATTGTTTATCTGACAAAAGAGCCCATATTACCTTGTCTTCTCCTGTCTATTGAATGCTTGCAGATTCCAGCTTAGTCCAATGCACGTGCACTATTATTATTATTCACACTATTCGGTCGTGCAAGTGAAAGGCAATTATGATGATATATGATGGACTGACTGAGATGAGAAAAGTTGGTATGAACAAGACCTCTTTTGTTTTTGTAAATATGATTAGTTCACCGTTCCTGATTCAGCCTATTATGAATAAACATGTTTGCAATGACAACTAGAGATCATAGTTTCTTATGCCATGCTTGATTAGCTATGAGTTATAATGGTTTACCTTGCGTGCCAACATGCTATTAAAATGGTTATGATGTGGTATGATAGGGTGGTATCCTCCTCTGAATGATTTAAGTGACTTGACTTGGCACATGTTCATGCATGTAGTTGAAACAAAATCAACATATCCTTCACGATATTTATGTTCATGGTGGATTATATCCTACTCATGCTTGCATTCGGTGTTGATTAATTTTAATGCATGTTCATGACTGTTGTCGCTCTCTAGCTGGTCGCTTCATAGTCTTTTGCTAGCCTTCACCTGTACTAAGTGGAATACTACTTGTGCATCCAATCCCTTAAACCCCAAAGTTATTCCACATGAGTCCACCATACCTACCTATATACGGTATCTACCTGCCGTTCCAAGTAAATTTGTATGTGCCAAACTCTAAACCTTCAAATAAATATCCTGTTTTGTATGCTCGAATAGCTCATGTATCAACTAGGGTTGTCTGTATCTTCCATGTTAGGCGGGTTATTCTCAAGAGGAGTGGACTCCGCTCCTCACTCACGAGATAAATGGCTGGTCACCGGGATGCCCCAGTCCCATGCTTTATGCAAACTAAATCAAAATAATTGCAAACAAAACTCCCCCTGGGACTCTTGTTAGTTGGAGGCACTCGTTGTTTCGAGCAAGCCATGGATTGATGCTTGTTGGTGGAAGGGGGAGTATAAACTTTACCATTCTGTTTGGGAACCGCCTATAATGTGTGTAGCATGGAAGTATCGCCATCTCTTGGTTGTTATGTTGACAATGAAAGTATACCGCTCAAAATATTATTCACCTCTATTTCAAAACCAAGCTCTGGCACCTCTACAAATCCCCGCTTCCCTCTACGAAGGGCCTATCTATTTACTTTTATGTTGAGTCATCATCCTCTTATTAAAAAGCACCAGTTGGAGAACACCACTGTCATTTGCATTCATTACTGTTAGTTTACATTGAGTATGACTTGACTGGATCTCTTTTACCATGAATTACAATGTCTAGTCAGTCCTTGGTCTTTAAAGGTGCTCTGCATTTATGTTTTGCGGTCTCAGAAAGGGCTAGCGAGATACCATCTTGTTATATCATATTATGATTGTTTTGAGAAAGTGTTGTCATCCGAGATTTATTATTATGGCTCGCTAGTTGATTATGCTATTGATATGAGTAAACTTGAGACCTATGCGTTATTCCAAATGTGGTTAGTTATAATCTTTGCTGAAAACTTGAATGCTAGCTTTACATATTTACAACAAGAAGAGCAAACCGAGTTTGTAAAAGTTTTTCTTTATCACTTTTAGTTTATCAACTGAATTGCTTGAGGACAAGCAAAGGTTTAAGCTTGGGGGAGTTGATAGGTCTCCAACGTATCTACTTTTCCAAACACTTTTGCCCTTGTTTTGGACTCTAACTTGCATGATTTGAATGGAACTAACCCGGACTGACGCTGTTTTCAGCAGAATTACCATGGTGTTATTTATGTGCAGGAGCAAACGTTCTCGGAATGACCTGAAACTTCACGGAGCCACTTTTTAGAAAATAAGAAAAATACCTGCAAAAGATGAAGGCCAGGGGGCCCCCCACCTTGCCACGAGGGTGGGGGGCGCGCCCCCTACCTCGTGGGCCCCCTGTTGCCTCTCCGACTCCAACTCCACCTCCATATATTGAGTTTCGGGGAGAAAAAAAATCAGAGAGAAGAAATCATCGCGTTTTACGATACGGAGCCGCCGCCAAGCCCTAAAACCTCTCGGGAGGGCTGATCTGGAGTCCGTTCGGGGCTCCGGAGAGGGGAATCCGTCGCCATCGTCATCATCAACCATCCTCCATCACCAATTTCATGATGCTCACCGCCATGCGTGAGTAATTCCATTGTAGGTTTGCTGGACGGTGATGGGTTGGATGAGATCTATCATGTAATGGAGTTAGTTTTGTTAGGGTTTGATCCCTAGTGTCCACTATGTTCTGAGATTGATGTTGCTATGACTTTGCTATGCTTAATACTAGTCACTAGGGCCCGAGTGCCATGATTTCAGATCTGAACCTATTATGTTTTCATCAATATATGAGTGTTCTTGATCCTATCTTGCAAGTATATAGTCACCTATTATGTGTTATGATCCGTTAACCCCGAAGTGACAATAATCGGGATACTTACCGGTGATGACCGTAGTTTGAGGAGTTCATGTATTCACTATGTGTTAATGCTTTGTTCCGGTACTCTATTAAAAGGAGGCCTTAATATCCCTTAGTTTCCGAAAGGACCCCACTGCCATGGGAGGGTAGGACAAAAGATGTCATGCATGTTCTTTTCCATAAGCACGTATGACTATATTCGGAATACATGCCTACATTATATCAATGAACTGGAGCTAGTTCTGTGTCACCCTAGGTTATGACTGTTACATGATGAACCGCATCCAGCATAATTCCCCATCACTGATCCATTGCCTACAAGCTTTCCATATATTGTTCTTCGCTTATTTACTTTTCCGTTGCTATTGCTATCATCACTACAAAATACCAAAAACATTACTTTTACTACTATTACCTTTTGCTACCGTTATCACTACTATCATATTACTTTGCTACTAAATACTTTGCTGTAGATATTAAGTTTCCAGGTGTGGTTGAACTGACAACTCAACTGCTAATACTTGAGAGTATTCTTTGGATCCCCTTGTGTCGAATCAATAAATTTGGGTTGAATACTTTACCCTTGAAAACTGTTGCGATCCCCTATAATTGTGGGTTATCAAGTGGGAGCTGAAAGGATCGAGAAGAGGTGTCTAGAGGGTGTGAATAGACTCTTAGCAAGAAAAGTTGCAGTTTTTAAATTCTTTAAGTTGAAGTGGAGTTTTGGCACAAGTTTAAACATTCATAATACATATCAAGCAAGCATGATAAGAGTATATGAGCAGCGGAAAGTAAATCATGCAAGTTGCAAGAATATAATGGGATGGGATTGGAGTGTGCAAACGCAATTGGAGACATAGATATTTTTGGCGTGGTTCCGATAGGTGGTGCTATCGTACATCCACGTTGATGGAGACTTCAACCCATGAAGGGTAACAGTTGCGCGAGTCCACGGAGGGCTCCACCCAAGAAGGGTCCACAAAGAAGCAACCTTGTCTCTCCCACCATGGCCATCGCCCACGAAGGACTTGCCTCACTAGGGTAGATCTTCACGAAGTAGGAGATCTCCTTGCCCGTACAAACTCCTTGGTTCAACTCCACAATCTTGACGGAGGCTCCCAAGTGACACCTAACCAATCTAGGAGACACCACTCTCCAAAAGGTAATAGACGGTGTGTTGATGATGAACTCCTTGCTCTTGTGCTTCAAATGATAGTCTCCCCAACACTCAACTCTCTCTCATAGGATTGGATTTGGTAGAAAGATGATTTGAGTGGAAAGCAACTTGGGAAAGGCTAGATATCAAGATTTATGTGGTTGGAATGGAATATCTTGACCTCAACACAAGTGTAGGTGGTTCTCTCTCAGAACATGTATGTTGGAAGTGTAAGCATATTCTGATGGCTCTCTCCATGAATGAAGAGTGGGTGGAGGGGTATATATAGCCTCCACACAAAATCTAACCATTACACACAAATCACCAAACTCGGTGGGGCCGAAGTATAAAACTCGGTCAGACCGATTTAGTTCAAAATGTGAACGTTAGGATTTTCAGTGGGACCGACATGATCAACTCGGTGGGACCGATGTGCTAGGGTTAGGGTAAAGCCTCATGTCGGTTGGACCGATTACACAAACTCCGTGGAACCGATTTTGGTACTAAGCTAAACAGAGAGTTGGCCAAGCAAACTCGGTGGGACCGATTTCATATTTCTGTGAGACCGAAATTAATGCAATAGGCAACTGAGAGGTTGCAAGCCCATCACGGTGAGACCGAATTGATTAGGGTTACTGGCAGTGGCTATGTCAAGAGAACTCGGTGGCGCCGGGTAGAAGATTTTGGTTGGGCCGAGTTTGAATTTTGGTTTGGGACATATGTGGATGTGAGAAAGTGGTTGAGGACTGTGGAGCATATCACTAAGCACTTTGAGCAAGCAAGCCATTAAGCAACACCTCATCCCCTCTTAATAGTATTGGCTTTCCTATGGACTCAATGTGATCTTGGATCACTAAAATGAAAAATGTAGAGTCTTGAGCTTTGAGCTTGAGCCAATCATTTGTCCTTATCATCTCGACAGGGTTCCACATCCTCTAGTCCATGCCACTCCATTGTTGAACTTATCTGAAACGTACTAGATGAAAGCATTAGTCCAACAAGAGGTATGTTGACATTAATTACCAAAATCACCCAGGGAGCACTTGTGCTTTCAATCTCCCCCTTTTTGGTAATTGATGACAACATACATCAACGCTTTAGATAAAGATATAGAAAATAGCAAGTAAAGCTTTGGAAACACATGTAACATGCATAGGCTCCCCCTATATGTATGCAATCATGTAAATATGGAATATAAGGGCATGTGAATGCATAAGCATGATAGAGTAAGCAATGTGTTACATGTATCTTGGCTATATGCATCAGAGCAAAAGATGTGAATATAGGAAATGTACCTACATGCTCATGAGTCTTTCTTGCAAACAATATGTACATCAGCAAGAAATCCTCATGCACATGAGTGTGATGCATATACTTACCTTGTGGTCTTGAGTTGACTTAGAAGGAGATGAACCTGAGTAAACAAGGTTAGATAACATAGGTACATCTACAAGCCAGAGCAACCAAAAGAAACCATAAGAGTACCAAGATTGGGATGACATGTAGAGAGTGAGTACTGAGTACTCTATTTGATGTAGACATGTCACGAAAAGATAAAGATATGCAATGAATTCAAAGATTTCCTTCCCTAGCAGTCTTTCTCCCCCTGAATCTTATACTGGATAATGGGAGAACATAGGGAACCAAAATCAGAGCAAAAAATAGATCATAAACATAAACATAGACATGTCTTTCCCCTCTTAAAGACATGTGACTTCTCTCCTCTTGAACACCAAGTATCTGTGGCCTTTGAGGTGATTACCTCTCTCTCCCTTTTTATCACTCTCCCCCTTTGAAGAGGATAAGCTTTGATGTGACATCTCTCCCCCTTTGACATCAATTTCCAAGAAGGAATCTTCTGGAGTGTGAGTCAAAATAGGTTTGGTCCTTGAGTCACAGAGCAAAGCAGCATATAGATTGTGATGCTGGTAGAGGACAAGAATCATCGAGTGGAGCTGGAATAAAACTACATGAACATATGGCAAATTGTCTTCTCTGCAGTGAAATTGGTGATACCGAGTTGTAGTCTTCGGTGGTACCGAATTGGTTCGGTGTGACCGGAAGCAACAGATCGGTATGACCGAGTTCAACACAGAGAGGACACTTGTCACCTCAGCTCACTAGGCAAATAGGATCTCACAAAGATTTGCAAGGAATTAACTGAAGGATTTGCAATGAATTGGATGCAGGGAATGCGGAACAAAACAAAGAAAAGAAAATCTAGATGAAGTTTTTTTTGATAAAGGAAAGGGGAATAAATATGCAAAGGGCAAAATGCAAAAACTCAAAGAAGCACTAGAGAACTTCATCTAGAATTGGGCGGTGACAAAGTCACCTATGTTAGAGTATATTGACTAAGGATCATAAGTCATACTCATCGTTTGATCTCAAAATGGGGTTACCATTTTTCGTTTAAGCATTTGATGTATTCACATCATGTTGAGTTGCTTTGACCTATGACTTGAGTTAAGTCTTCTCTAAGATGGAATGACATGGCTTGGGTTGTGGTGTTGATCTTGATCATGTAGATGAACTTGCATGGGGTGCTCTAGGTTGATGTAGCGTAAGAATGGTTGGGAGCACCACTTGGAGTTGAGTTCATCTACCTACATGGGTTAGTTTATCAAGGAAGAGCACTTGTGTATCCAAAATGACAATGATGAAGTTTGATACTAAATGAAATTTGATATATAGAATTTGTCAAAGGATATGTTGAGGGATTTCATGCTTCCTTCTCTTCAACCACCATGGAGTAGAGACTTGGTGATGTAGAGATTGCTCAAGATGTGAGTGAGTTGCAATCTCATGGATTTAGATTCATCCAAGTACCTACAAGGGTTAGATAACATGCAAGGGTGCAAATATATCCAAGACATATGAATATCATCATAAGAGAAATATCAAGGATTAGTCATAGATTCATGCCTTGCATGTATCCAAATGGAGTTCCTCTTCCAAATTTGAAGCATCAATGATGTTCAATTCACCTCTCAAACGGAAAAATACTTTCTCATCAAGAGGTTTGGTGAATATATCCGCCAATTGCTTATCGGTACGAACATGTTTAAGATCAATGTCCCCTTTAGCAACATGATCTCGAATGAAATGATGACGAACTTCAGTATGCTTAGTTCGAGAATGTTGCACGGGATTGTGAGCGATCTTAATAGCACTTTCATTGTCACAAAGCAATGGAACATGTTTCACGTTGATCCCATAATCTTTAAGAGTTTGGGTCATCCAAAGTAATTGAGCACAACATGAACCGGCATCAATGTATTCCGCTTCAGCAGTGGATAAGGATACCGAGTTTTGTTTCTTGGAAGACCAAGAAGAAGGAGATCTACCAAGAAATTGACAAGTACCCGAAGTGGACTTTCTATCAACCTTGTCTCCGGCATAGTCCGAATCGGAATAGCCAACAAGATCAAAAGAGGACCTCTTAGGATACCAAATGCCAAAATTTGGTGTATGTATTAAGTATCTCACTATCCTTTTCAAAGCCTTAAAATGACATTCTTTAGGGGCCGCTTGATATCGAGCACACATGCACACACTTAGCATGATATCGGGACGGGAGGCACATAGATATAACAATGAACCAATCATAGAGAGGTAAACCTTTTGGTCAACCGATTTGCCATCCTTGGTCAAATCAAGATGTCCACTAGTTGGCATGGGAGTTTTCATACCTTTGCTTTCTTGCATGTTGAACTTCTTGAATAAGTCCTTGGTGTACTTTGTTTGAGAAACAAAGGTGCCTTCCTTAGTTTGCTTGATTTTCAAACCAAGAAAGAACTTGAGTTCACTCATCATAGACATCTCAAACCTCTCCGACATTAGCTTTCCAAACTTCTCACTAAAATGAGGGTTAGTTGAACCAGATATGATATCATCAACATAAATTTGGCATACAAATAATTCACCATTAACCTTTTTAGTAATAAGAGTAGAATCTATCTTTCCAATCTCAAATCCTTTCTCAATAAGGAACTTGGTCAAGCATTTATACCACGCTCTAGGAGCTTGTTTAAGACCGTAAAGAGCTTTGTGAAGTTTGTAAACATGATCGGGTTTCTTAGGATTGACAAAGCCGGGAGGTTGTTTAACATAAACTTCCTCCTCAATTTCACCATTTAGAAAAGCACTTTTAATGTCCATTTGGTATAAAGTGATATCATGGTGATTAGCATAGGCAAGCAAGATGCGGATGGACTCAAGTCTAGCAACAGGGGCATATGTCTCACCTAGTCCATACCTTCGACTTGAGTGTAGCCTTGGGCGACGAGACGAGCTTTGTTGCGGACGACTTGACCATCTTCGTCTTACTTATTGCGAAACACCCATTTGGTACCAATGACGTTGTGGTTGTTGTCGGGCTTCTTGACCAATGTCCACACTTGATTTCTCTCAAAGTTGTGTAGCTCTTCATGCATGGCGTTTATCCAATCCAGATCTTCCAATGCTTCTTCAACCTTCATAGGTTCAATACTAGAGATGAATGAATAATGTTCACAAAAATTAGCCAAACGAGATTTAGAGCAAGTGATTCTCCCGGTTTGGATATCATTGTAGATTTGCTCGACGGTATGGTCTCTTGAGACTCTTGCTCGAACTCGTGGGAGCTTTTGCTTGAGTCTGGGTGGAACATCTTCTTCATCATCTTGTCCTTCTTCTTGGCCTCTTTCTTGACCTTATTGATTATTGGCACTGTTGTTCTCTTGTCTTGGTGGAGAAGGAGGTTGATGAGGTTCATCTTGGTGTACTTCCTCGTTTTCTTCAGCTTTATGTGTCCCACTCGTGGATGCTTCCATGTCGACTCTTGGTTCACCTTGTCGTGAGGTGGAAGCCTCCACTTGGATGGACGACGTACTCTCCTTCACCTCCGTTGGACGAATCTTGCCAATAGACAAGTCTTGGATTGCTTCCGAAGGATCTTTATCTCCTACATCAATTGGTAATTGCTCTACTTGCCAGCCGTTAGATTCATCAAACTTCACATCTGCCGTTTCTTCAACCTTTCGGGTGAAATTGTTGTAGACACGGTAAGTGTGAGAGTTGGAGCCATAACCAAGTAGGAAACCTTCGTGAGATTTAGGAGAAAATTTAGAACTATGATGCTTGTCAAGAATGTAACATTTTGAGCCAAATACTCAAAAGTATCCAACTTGGGGTTTGCTGCCGGTGAGGAGCTCATATGCCGTCTTGCTGAGTAGCTTGTGAAGATACAAGCGATTTGTTGCATGACAAGCTGTCTCAAACGGCTTCCGCCCAAAAGTGTTTTGGAGTCTTGTAATCATCAAGCATCATCCTCGCCATCTCAATAAGAGTTCAGTTCTTCCTCTCAACAACTCCATTTTGTTGAGGCATGTAAGTAGTCGAGAACTCATGTGAAATCCCTTATTCGTCAAGAAAGGTATCCACATTTGCGTTCTTGAACTCTGTTCCGTTGTCTCTGTGAACCTTCTTAATCTTCACTTCAAATTGATTTTGGACTTTTCTAGCGAAGTTCTTGAAGATCTTTTGGACCTGTGATTTATCATCAAGAAAGAACACCCACGTAAGTCTTGAAAAATCATCAACTATAACTAGACATAATGAGTTACCACCGAGACTCTTATAGGCATTGGGACCAAAGAGATCCATATGAAGTAGCTCGATCGGTCTTCACGTGGTCATAATGTTCTTCACGGGGTGGCTTCCTCCAGCTTGTTTTCCTGCTTGACAAGCACTACAAAGTCTATCCTTGTCAAATATAACATTTTTTACTCCAAGGATATGCTCACCTTTAATAAGCTTATCAAGATTTCGCATGCCCACATGACCTAACCTCCTATGCCACAACCAACCTTTCAAGGATTTAGCAATTAGGCAAGTTCTAGGTTGAGCCATTTTAGTGAAATCAACAATCTAAAGATCACCTCTCCGTGTACCGGTAAAGACCATTTTATGATTATCTCTACGAAACACTTGGCAAACTACTTCAGTAAATAGGACGTTGAAACCAAAGTCAGCAAGCCTAGATACGGAAAGTAAATTGTAACCAAGAGATTCAACGAGCATAACATTTTGTATGGAGCTATCATGTGAGATGGCCACCTTACCAAGGACAACCACCTTACCCTTTGAGTTATCAACGAAAGTGACATACTTTCGAGGGTCGTAGTTTTCAGCAAGCTCACGAAACATATCTTTGTCATATGATCGGTACATCCACTATCAAGGACCCATTCCTTTCCCCCAGCCATGTAGCCGTGAAGATTGGCCATAAGAACAAAGTGTCTCATCACATCATCAAGATCATAGTCACTATCATCATCCTCATCATAGTATCCATGTTCAACATTGTCATGTGGTGGATCAATTCCTAGAGAGAGTGATTCATTAGAAGTATGACCGTAACAACGTTCATCTCTATGAATTCTAATGACTTCGGAAATGATATTGCTAATGATTCCAACATCTCCTTTGGCACTCGTAAGATTTGTAAGGTCAAATAAACAATCACCAAATTTGGAATCATTGGAACTCATCTTACTCAAGGCAATAGACTTATGAAGGATCTCATCTAAGTTTTTCAAGGAATAGTTTGGAAATCGTTCCTCAAGGAATCTCCATATGGTGTAGGCACAATCAAGAGTAGGCAAGCAACCAAGCAAATTTCTAGGCAAACCTCTAGTAATAATATTAATAGTTCTAAGGTTGCGAATCATGTCAAGATCCTCATCGGGTGTGGATGCAAGGGATCAACAATGCAAGCACAAGGAGTAGTAATGTACTTGGTCAAATGATATGCATTGAAAATCTCAAGCATCTCATTTTTCCACTCATGAAAGTACTCTCCATCAAGAATAGGCACTCTATGTCTAATACTCCCCAACGTAGACTCATCCATATTCCTCCGAAGGTGTTTAAACAAAAGCAATGGAGACCAAAGCTCTGATACCAATTGAAAGGATCGAGAAGAGGTGTCTAGAGGGGGGTGAATAGACTCTTAGCAAGAAAAGTAGAAGTTTTTAAATTCTTTAAGTTGAAGTGGAGTTTTGGCACAAGTTTAAACATTCATAATACATATCAAGCAAGCATGATAAGAGTATATGAGCAGCGGAAAGTAAATCATGCAAGTTGCAAGAATGTAAAGGGATGGGATTAGAGTGTGCAAAGGCAATTGGAGACACAGAGATTTTTGGCGTGGTTCCGATAGGTGGTGCTATCGTACATCCATGTTGATGGAGACTTCAACCCATGAAGGGTAACGGTTGTGCGAGTCCACGGAGGCTCCACCCATGAAGGGTCCACAAAGAAGCAACCTTGTCTATCCCACCATGGACATCACCCACGAAGGACTTGCCTCACTAGGGTAGATCTTCACGAAGTAGGCGATCTCCTTGCCCGTTCAAATTCCTTGGTTCAACTCCACAATCTTGACGGAGGCTCCCAAGTGACACCTAACCAATCTAGGAGACACCACTCTCCAAAAGGTAATAGACGGTGTGTTGATGATGAACTCCTTGCTCTTGTGCTTCAAATGATAGTCTCCCCAACACTCAACTCTCTCTCATAGGATTGGATTTGGTAGAAAGATGATTTGAGTGGAAAGCAACTTGGGAAAGGCTAGAGATCAAGATTTATGTGGTTGGAATGGAATATCTTGACCTCAACACAAGTGTAGGTGGTTCTCTCTCAGAAAATGTATGTTGGAAGTGTAGGCATATTCTGATGGCTCTATCCATGAATGAAGAGTGGGTGGGGGTATATATAGCCTCCACACAAAATCTAGCCGTTACACACAAATCACCAAACTCGGTGGGACCGAAGTATAAAACTCGGTCAGACCGATTTAGTTCAAAATGTGAACGTTAGGATTTTTGGTGGGACCGACATGATCAACTCGGTGGGACCGATGTGCTAGGGTTAGGGTAAAGCCTCATCTCGGTTGGACTGATTACACAAACTCGGTGGGACCGATTTTGGTAATAAGCTAAACAGAGAGTTGGCCAAGAAAACTCGGTGGACCGATTTCATATTTCTGTGAGACCGAAATTAATGCAATAGGCAACAGAGAGTTTGCAATCCCATCTCGGTGAGACCGAATTGATTAGGGTTTCTGGCAGTGGCTATGTCAAGAGAACTCGGTGGTGCCGGATAGAAGATTTCGGTGGGGCCGAGTTTGACTTTTGTTTTGGGACATACGTGGATGTGATAAAGTGGTTGAGGGCTGTGGAGCATATCACTAAGCACTTTGAGCAAGCAAGCCATTAAGCAACACCTCATCCCCTCTTAATAGTATTGGCTTTCCTATGGACTCAATGTGATCTTGGATCACTAAAATGAGAAATGTAGAGTCCTGAGCTTTGAGCTTGAGCCAATCCTTTGTCCTTATTATCTCGAAAGGGTTCCACATCCTCTAGTCCATGCCACTCCATTGTTGAACTTATCTGAAGCATACTAGATGAAAGCATTAGTCCAACAAGAGATATGTTGACATTAATTACCAAAATCACCCAGGGAGCACTTGTGCTTTCAGGAGCTCTGTAACATATCTGATATTATATGTGGATGACATATTGTTGATTGGAAATGATACTGAATTTCTGAATAGCATAAAAGGTTACTTGAATAAGAATTTTTCAATGAAGACCTCGGTGAAGCTGCTTATATATTGGGCATCAAGATCTATAGAGATAGATCAAGAAGCTTAATTGGAATTTCACAAAGCACATACCTTGAGAAAGTTTTGAAGAAGTTCAAAATGGATCAAGCAAAAAAGGGTTCTGCCTGTGTTACAAGGTGTGAAGTTGAGTCAGACTCAATGCCCGACCACTGCAGAAGATGGAGAGAAAATGAAAGTCATTCCCTATGCTTCGGCCATAGGTTCTATCATGTATGCAATGCTGGGTACCAGACCTAATGTGCGCCTTGCTATTAGTTTAGTAGGGAGGTACCAAAGTAATCCAGGACTGGATCACTAGATAGCGGTCAAGAACATCCTGAAATACCTGAAAAGGACTAAGGATATGTTTCTCGTTTATGGAGGTGACAAAGAGCTCATCGTAAATGGTTATGTTTATGCAAGCTTTAACACTGATCCGGATGACTCTAAGTCACAAACCGGATACATATTTTTATTGAATGGTGGAGCTGTCAGTTGGTGCAGTTCTAAGCAAAGCGTCGTGGCGGGATCTACATGCGAAGCGGAGTACATAGCTTCTTCGGAAGCAACAAATGAAGGAGTCTGGATGAAGGAATTCATACCCGATCTAGGTGTCATACCTAGTGCATCGGGTCCAATGAAAATCTTTTGTGACAATACTGGTGCAATTGCCTTGGCAAAGGAATCCAGATTTCACAAGAGAACCAAGCACATCAAGAGACGCTTCAATTCCATCCGCAATCAAGTCAAGGAGGGAGACATAGAGATTTGCAAGATACATACGGATCTGAATGTTGCAGACTCGTTGACTAGGCCTCTCTCACGAACAAAACATGATCAGCACAAAGACTCCATGGGTGTTAGAGTCATTACAATGTAATCTAGATTATTGACTCTAGTGCAAGTGGGAGACTGAAGGAAATATGCCCTAGAGGCAATAATAAAGTTATTATTTATATTTCCTTATATCATGATAAATGTTTATTATTCATGCTAGAATTGTATTAATCGGAAACTTAGTACATGTGTGAATACATAGACAAACAGAGTGTCACTAGTATGCCTCTACTTGACTAGCTCATTAATCAAAGATGGTTAAGTTTCCTAGCCATAGACATGAGTTGTCATTTGATGAGCGTGATCACATCATTAGAGAATGATGTGATTGACATGACCCATCCGTTAGCTTAGCACTATGATCATTTAGTTTATTGCTATTGCTTTCTTCATAACTTATACATGTTCTTATGACTATGAGATTATGCAACTCCCGTTTACCGGAGGAACACTTTGTGTGCTACCAAACGTCACAACGTAACTAGGTGATTATAAAGGTGCTCTACAGGTGTCTCCAAAGGTACTTGTTGGGTTGGCGTATTTCGAGATTAGGATTTGTCACTCCGATTGTCGGAGAGGTATCTCTGGGCCCTCTCGGTAATACACATCAATATAAGCCTTGCAAGTAATCTGACTAATGAGGTAGTTACGGGATGTTGCATTACGGAACGAGTAACGAGACTTGCCAGTAATGAGATTGAACTAGGTCTGATGATACCGACGATCGAATCTCGGGCAAGTAACATACCGATGACAAACGAAACAATGTATGTTGTTATGTGGTTTGACCGATAAAGATCTTCGTAGAATATGTAGGAACCAATATGAGCATCCAGGTTCCGCTATTGGTTATTGACCGGAGATGAGTCTTGGTCATGTCTACATAGTTTTCGAACCCGTAGGGTCCGCACGCTTAATGTTCGATGACAATATGTATTGTGAGTTATGTGATTTGATGTACCGAAGGTTTTTCAGAGTCCCAGATGTGATCACGAACATGACGAGGAGTCTAGAAATGGTCGAGGCATGAAGATTGATATATTGGAAGGTTATGTTTGGACACCAGAAAGGTTTCAGATAGGTTCGGGCATTTTCCAGAGTACCGGGAGGTTACCGGAACCCCCCGGGGGTTAATGGGCCTTCATGGGCTTTAGTGGAAGAGAGGAGGAGGCGGCCAAGAGGAGGGGTGCCCCCCCAAGCCCAATCCGAACTGGAGAGGGGGGCCGGCCCTCCTTTCCTTCTTCCCCTCTTCCCTTTCATTCCCCTCCTAGTTGGACTAGGAAAGGGGGGAACCTACTCCTAGTAGGAGTAGGATTCCCCCCTTGGGGAGCGCCCTATGAGGCCGGCCGGCCCCCTCCTCCACTCCTTCATATACGGGGAGGGGGCACCCTATAGACATAGAAGTTGATTTCTTATCCGTGTGCGGTGCCCCCCTCCACAGATTTCCACCTCGGTCATATTGTCGTAGTGCTTAGGTGAAGCCCTGCGTCGATAACTTCATCATCACCATCAACACACCGTCATGCTGACAAATCTCTCGCTCGGCCTCAACTAGATCTAGAGTTCGAGGGACGTCACCGAGCTGAACGTGTGCAGATCGCGGAGGCGCCGTGCGTTCGGTATGATAACCCAAAACTATAGGGGATCGCAACAGTTTTCGAGGGTAGAGTATTCAACCCAAATTTATTGATTCGACACAAGGGGAGCCAAAGAATATTCTCAAGTATTAGCGGCTGAGTTGTCAATTCAACCACACATGTAAACTTAATATCTGCAGCAAAGTATTTAGTAGCAAAGTAATATGATAATAGCGGTAATGGTAGCAAAAGTAATAGTTTTGGTTTTATAGTGATTGTAACAGTAGCAACGGAAAAGTAAATAAGCAAAGGTCAATATATGAAAAGCTCGTAGGCAATGGATCAGTGATGGATAATTATGTCAGATGTGATTCCTCATGCAACAGTTATAACATAGGGTGACACAGAACTAGCTTCAGTTCATCAATGTAATGTAGGCATGTATTCCGAATATAGTCATACATGCTTATGGAGAAGAACTTGCATGACATCTTTTGTCCTACCCTCCCGTGGCAGCGGGGTCCTATTGGAAACTAAGGGATATTAAGGCCTCCTTTCAATAGAGTATCAGACCAAAGCATTAACACTTAGTGAATACATGAACTCCCCAAACTACGGTCATCACTAGTAAGTATCCCGATTATTGTCACTTTCGGCGTTAACGGATCATAACACATAATAGGTGACTATAGACTTGCAAGATAGGATCAAGAACTCACATATATTCATGAAAACATAATAGGTTCAGATTTGAAATCATGGCCCTCGGGCCCTAGTGACAAGCATTAAGCATAGCAAAGTCATAGCAACATCAATCTCAGAACATAATGGATACTAGGGATCAAACCCTAACAAAACTAACTCGATTACATGATAAATCTCATCCAACCCATAACCGTCCAACAAGCCTACGATTGAATTACTCACGCACTATGGTGAGAATCATGAAATTGCTGATGGAGGAAGGTTGATGATGATGACGGCGACAGATTCCCCTCTCCGGAGCCCCGAACGGACTCCAGATCAGCCCTCCCGAGAGAGATTAGGGCTTGGCGGCGGCTCCGTATCATAAAACACGATGAATCCTTCTTCCTTATTTTTTCTCCCCAAACGTGAATATATGTAGTTGGAGTTGAGGTCGGTGGAGCACCAGGGGGCCCACAAGGGAGGGGGCGTGCCTAGGGGGTAGGCGCGCCCCCACCCTCGTGGACAAGGTGTGGCCCCCTGGCCTTGATTCTCTCGCCAGTATTTTTATATATTCCAAAAATATTCTCCGTTGATTTTCAGGTCATTCCGAGAACTTTTATTTCTGCACAAAAATAACACCATGGCAATTCTACTGAAAATAGCGTCAGTCCGGGTTAGTTCCATTCAAATCATGCAAGTTAGAGTTCAAAACAAGGGCAAAAGTGTTTGGAAAAGTAGATACGTTGGAGACGTATCAACTAACCCAAGCTTAAACCTTTTCTTGTCCTCAAGCAATTCAGTTAACAAACTGAAAGTTATAAAGAAAAACTTTTACAAACTCTGTTTGCTCTTGTTGTTGTAAATATGTAAAGCCAACATTCATGTTTTCAGCAAAGATTATGAACTAACCATATGCACAATAACATTTAGGTCTCATGTTTACTCATATCAATGGTATAATCAACTAGCGAGCAATAATAATAAATCTGGGATGACAACACTTTCTCAAAACAATCATAATATGATATAATAAGATGGTATCTCCCTAGCCCTTTCTGAGACCACAAAACAAAAATGCAGAGCACCCCTGAAGATCAAGGGCTGACTGGAAATTGTAATTCATGGTAAAAGAGATCCAGTCATAGTCATACTCAATGTAAACTAATAATAATACATGCAAATGACAGTGGTGCTCTCCAACTGGTGCTTTTTAATAAGAGGGTGATGACTCAACATAAAAGTAAATGGATAGGCCCTTCACAGAGGGAAGCAAGGATTTGTAGAGGTGCCAGAGCTTGGTTTTGAAATAGAGATGAATAATATTTTGAGCGGTATACTTTCATTGTCAACATAACAACCGAGAGATCTCAATATCTTCTATGCTACACACATTATAGGCGGTTCCCAAGCAGAATGGTAAAGTTTATACTCCCCAACTACCAACAAGCATCAATCCATGGCTTGCCCGAAACAACGGGTGCCTCCAACTAACAACAATCCTGGGGGAGTTTTGTTTGCAATTATTTTGATTTGGTTTGAGCATGGGACCGGGCATCTCGGTGACCAGCCATTTTCTTGTGAGTGAGGAGCGGAGTCCACTCCTCTTGAGAATAAACCGCCTAGCATGGAAGATACAGATAGCCCTAGTTGATACATGTGCTATTCGAGCATACAAACGGAATTTTTTATTTGAAGGTTTAGAGTTTGGCACATACAAATTTACTTGGAACGGCAGGTAGACAGCGCATATAGGAAGGTATGGTGGACTCATATGGAACAACTTTTGGGGTTTATGGAGTTGGATGCACAAGCAGTATTCCCGCTTAGTACAAGTGAAGGCTAGAAAGAGACTGGGAAGTGACCAGCTAGAGAGCGACAACAGTCATTGTCGGTGTCAAAACCGGCGGATCTCGGGTAGGGGGTCCCGAACTATGCGTCTAAGGCGGATGGTAACAGGAGGCGGGGGACACGATGTTTACCCAGGTTCGGGCCCTCTCGATGGAGGTAATACCCTACGTCCTGCTTGATTGATCTTGATGATATGAGTATTACAAGAGTTGATCTACCACAAGATCGAAGAGGCTAAACCCTAGAAGCTAGACTATGGTATCATTGTTGTCGTCCTATGGACTAAACCCTCCGGTTTATATAGACACCGGAGGGGGCTAGGGTTACACAGAGTCGGTTACAAGGGAGGAGATCTACATATCCGTATTGCCAAGCTTGCCTTCCACGCCAAGGTGAGTCCCATCCGGACACGGGACGAAGTCTTCAATCTTGTATCTTCATTGTCCAACAGTCCGGCCAAAGGATATAGTCCGGCTATCCGGAGGCCCCCTAATCCAGGACTCCCTCAGTAGCCCCCGAACCAGGCTTCAATGACGATGAGTCCGGCGCGCGGATTGTCTTCGGCATTGCAAGGTGGGTTCTTCTCCAAATTCTGAATATATGCTAAGTAGTGTCCGGCTCCCCATAAATGTTGCACTTCTTGGCTTCCGCGCCCAATAAGGGCTATCTTCCACGTGTCGAGCGAATGCGAGGAGCCAGGGCATTTTCACATTTTCCACCCTAGCCATGTAAGTAAATTTTCTATTAAAGAGACGGGGATTCTTAGATCCAGACCACACCATCCTCCCACGGCGAGTATCCATCGGAGCGCGCTCGAAAAAATCCATTCCAACATGGCCGGCCATCACAGCTCCCCCACCCGCTCCTGTAGCCCTAAGCTCGGTGATTGGGAGAGGTGTTTCGTCCCGCACAGTCAGTTAGTAGAGTTGCAGACCCAGGGATTTCTCCCTCCAGGGTATATGGTCCCCGTTCGAGCCAGGCTCGCCACCTATAATGGCGGGGAGCAAGCGGAGAGCTTCCCCAATCCCTCCAAGGGGGAGTGGGTATGCCTTGTCCCTTATTTACTAAGGGGACTTGGATTTCCAATCCATCCGTTCCTCCGCAGGCTCCTGGAGTTTTATGGCCTCCAGTTGCATAATTTCACCCCCGCTTCCATATTACACATCGCTGGTTATGTTGCCCTTTGTGAGCTGTTTCTGGGCTGCGAAGCTCATTTCGAGCTGCGGAAGAGGCTATTCTACCTTGTGCCCCGTACACAGAAGGGGTCAATATATCAAGTGGGCGGAGCCAAAATATGGCGCATCGCCGAGACCGAATACCTGTCCAGCACCCCGAAGAAGACGTCCGAAGACTGGCCTTCGGAGTGGTTTTACATGGAGGACGTCCCCTTTCCAGACCCTATTCGGATGGGTCTTACCGAGTTCGACAATGCCCCTTTGAAGAAACGCCGAAGCTGGCACCCACGGAGCCCTCAGGAGGAAGATAACGGAGAAGTCCTTTACCTGATGGGCCGGATAAAAGTGCTGGCTCAATCAGGACTGACAATAATCGAGGTTATGACAATATGTATAATGCGGGGGGTGCAGCCACTTCAATATCGAGGGCACCCCATGTGGCGCTTTAACGAGGAAGATGATGCCACCCGCTGCGGGCGTAAGGGACTGGACTCAGTTGCTCTCTAGCAAACATTCTATCCAATTTGTTCAAGGGAGAGGAAGAGGAGTTCATCCATATTAAGCCACGGGATGGATTCTCCCTGTACAACCCTCCAAGCTGGGTGAGATGTCACTTTTTACTCCCAACATTCCCGCATTCTTTGTCATAAATACTCACCTTGTCGTTTCATGGAAGGAACTGCGAAAAGCTGTAAGGGAGATCAACAGCCCACCTCCACAACCGGAGGCCCCTGACCGGGCCCTCGATCCCGAACTCGAAGAGGATCCAGACATATTTGTGGAGCTGATCGACGGGACATTCTATCAATTGAGCTGCGATGATGCCATGGTGGCCATCATAGCCGACTATTCTGGGCTACTCCCTGCATCGCACGTAAGAAAAACCGGAGTCCCAACTTCCGAGAAGGATCCCCTTTTATGCACTTCACCTACCGTGCACATATGGTGTTTTACAGGGAAGGCCCTCGAGACGCCATGCCGAACCCGCAGTGACTCGCCAACAAGGGGCACCGAAGCCGGGTAGGCTAAAAAGGTAGGCGGTTAGAACTGAGACATCGGCGCAGAGGTATGATACAGAACCTCGCTCCATGGTTGTCGTCTTGCTTAAAATATAATGACGTCCATGTTTCCTATTAGGAAAAACGCTCGTCGGACTATATCCAGAGAGGTTGTCGATCACGCCTCCACGAGTCGGGCTCCAGGGCCGGATATAGAGGCGGAAGCTAACACGGGGCGAACGCCGGATGCCCCTCCTACAGAGGATGCGGATAGACTATCCGCTACAATTTCCGAAGTGGAGAGCGCCATGAATCACAGGCGTCGCCAGGCCGTACTCTGTGACGCTTGTTTCTCCCAAGAGGCATTCGATGCTTTCAACTCAGGAGACGCGTACATCCGTGCTGCTCAAAACGGTCTTGCCAAAGCCACATACCAGTATGTAAAGGATATACGGGTAAGAAAATCTAACGATTATACATATCAGTAGCCCCTGAGACTTGAAACAGTTGACACAACTGATTTAAGGATCATTAATTATGCAGGTTCTTACAGGGAAGAATACCCAATTGTCTCAAGAGCTGGAAGAGTGCAAAGCCCAGCTACGAGCCGCGGTTGTCGCGTTGAAGGAGTCCGAGAAGGCCCCCTCTGGTAACACTTGTTCTCATTGTAAAGAATGATAGGTACCAGATAGTATGCGGCAGGCATGCAATCTAACAATAGATGTCGCAAATGACTCCGGAGTGAATCCGGAGGCCGTGCTGAAGAATGCGCAACGTTCTAATCGACAGCTAAATGCTGGCGAGCACGTGCTTACGTTGGTCAGGCAGGAGAAAAATAATCTCCAGGACGCCAATATACGGCTGGGCGCGGAACTGAAAGATGTCCGAGCCCAGCTTGCGGACTCCGTGAAGGAGAATAAGCGGCTTCGACGCGACATTTTCAGTAAGTGCTTGAACGAACTTTTGAAAGAGTTCGGCGAAGAAGCCGGCTAACAGAGTTATGTCTGCAGGTGTGCTGACGGGTCGTCCCGCGGAGGGGATGCCCGGGTCTGCGGGTGATCTTCTACCAGAGCTCTCACAACTGCACGAACAAGTTCGGCAGGTGATGCAGGGTATTGCCCAAGCCTTATGGCCATCCGCCTCCCCACCAGGAGGCATGGGGGAGCTTATAGAGAAGCTCAAGGGAGCACGGCGGCGCTTCCGATTATGAAGGATATCAGCCTGCCGACAAGGTGCAAGGGAAGCCTAGGCCATGGTGAAGACGCGATATACCAAAGCTGACCCAAACCACATGGCCGAGGTCGGACCTGTGGGGCCCGATGGGAAAGACATCCCCGTCAGTTTGGTGTATGACCAAGTAGAATTAGCCGCAAAGTATTCCCAACATGATTGTAGGCTAGACAGCCTGTTGGATGGTATAGAAGAAGAATTTAGTCAGTCTTAGTGACTGTGTACTTTAAGTGACATATATAATGTCCCTAGCCGGATTGTAAATCCTTTGTCATGGCAGACCTTTTCGCTTCGACCTCTGGACCCGATAGTCCAGAGTGTATCCGATACCCGCTCGGTTATGTAAAAACCGGGGTATGCATGGAAACCAGGTGTAGGGGTCATAAGTGCTTGAACAGACAAGTACCCAACTAGCTATGTTATATTACATGGATAGTAAGAAACATCTTCCACGGAGAATAGTTCCGTTAAGGGTTCCTTTCCCTGGGTACGCATGCCCTAATGTGCATGTCCGAACTACGAAAAGAGACGCAGGCTATAAACATCTGGGGGCATGTATCAAAGTAAATAGAAGTCATCTTTTGTTCACCGACTGAATACTCCCTTAAGAACGCTAGCTTTCGGCTTCACCTAGTCTGAGGTACACATCCGGCTGATCCGGCAGTAACAATCGCAGAGGTGCTCCCCTTATGCCCTAGCCGAATTAACGGGAACGTAGGGCATAAATACAAGAGCCAGGCAACCCAGCTTGGCCAAAACTTAAATCAAATCGATGCATATAATGGCGAAAAAAGGTACATGCGGAAGAGTAACACATGTGTGGGGCATAAAGCCCAGAAAAATAGTTATATTGAGCTTCTGTATAAGAAGCCCCCAGGTATAATGAGCGCGGTTAGCACGTCAAGATTGTGTAGTCAAGACACAAGTTAGCCTTTTAAGGCCTGCAGGAGAAGAAAATGGATGAGAAAGAGAGAAAAGACAGATAACGGATACACAAAAAATTGACAGGGGTAAGGAGACTAACATAGAGTCCGGCACTAGGCGTAGAATCTTCGGAGTCTGGCCGCGTTCCATGGGTTTGGCTCGAGTCGATTGTCCGATGCATCCCGCAGACGGTACGCTCCACTAGTCAAAACCTGGTCAATAATGAAGGGACCTTCCCATTTGGGCTTGAGCTTGTTCTTTTTCTTCTCCGGCAGGCGTAGAACTAGTTCGCCGATGTTATAGGTTTTGGCCTGCACTTCTTTGCTTTGATACCTTCAAGCCTGTTGCTGATAGGATGCGGAACGGGCTTTTGCCATGTCGCGCTCCTCCTCCAGGGCGTCCAAACTGTCCTGCTGATCGAGCTCGGCCTCTTTCTCTTTGTACATGCGCACTCGAGGTGAGTCATGAATTATGTCACAAGTCAGAACCGCCTCTGCGCCGTACACCATAAAAACGATGTGTATCCGGTAGTACGATTCGGCATGGTCCGCAGCCCCCATAGTACGGAGTCGAGCTCCTCTACCCAGTGCGTGTTTGACTCCTTTAAGGACCGCACCAATCTGGGTTTGATGCCGCTCATGATAAGACCATTTGCTCGTTCGACTTGACCGTTAGTTTGTGGGTGATAGACAGAAGCATAATCGAGCTTGATGCCCATGCTGCTGCACCAAAGTTTTACCTCGTTGGCTGTAAAGTTCATGCCATTGTCAGTGATGATGCTGTGGGGGATGACATAATGGTGTACAACCCCAGATATGAAGTCTATCACCGGTCCGGATTCAGCCGTTTTAACGGGTTTGGCTTCTATCCATTTGGTGAATTTATCCACCATGACCAGTAAGTATTTTTTCTTATGGGTTCCCCCTTTGAGGGGTTCTACCATATCAAGCCCCTAGACCGCAAAGGGCCAAGTAATGGGGATTGTTTGGAGAGCGGTAGGCGGCATATGGCTTTGGTTTGCAAAAAGCTGGAAATCGATGCAACGTTGGACCAAATCCTGTGCATCTGCTCGGGCCGTCGGCCAATAGAAACTTGTATGGAAGGCCTTGCTTACAAGGGCCCGGGATGCGGCGTGGTGGCCGCCGAGTCCAGCATGGATTTCTGCCAAAATCTTCCTCCCTTCCTCTTCGGAGATGCACCTTTGAAGGACTCCGGTAGTTGTTTTCTTATAAAGCTCTCCCTCGTGGACCTTGTAGGCTTTAGATCGCCGCACTATGCAGCATGCCTCATTTTGGTCCTCGGGTAGTTCCTGCCTGGTTAGGTAGGCCAGGAATGGTTTTGTCCACGGGGCGATTACGGCCATTATCTCGTGGGCTGAAGGTGTTATTTCGGTGGCGGAGCCTCCGATTGTGTCAGAGTGTTCGGTATCTGGTGTTGTGGCCGGGTCCGGACTATTGTTACCGGTGTCCCCTTCCCATACCACGGATGGCTTGAACAGCTTTTCCAAGAAGATGTTAGGTGGGACAGGGTCGCGCCTAGCGCTGATATGGGCGAGGATATCCGCCTCCTGATTGTTTTCTCGAGCCACATGGTGGAATTCAAGCCCCTCGAACCGAGCTGAAATTTTGAGGACGGCGTTGCGATATGCCACCATTTTCGGATCCATGGCATCGGAGTCTCCATTTATTTGAGATATTGCGAAGTTCGAATCCCCACGCGCCTCCAGGCGTTGAATGCCCATGGAAACTGCCATCCGGAGATCATGTAATAGGGCCTCGTATTCGGTTGTGTTGTTGGAGTCTATGTATAGTATTTGGAGTACGCATTGGACTGTATCTCCGGTGGGGGACGTCAGGACGATGCCAGCCCCCAGACCAGCCAGCATTTTAGAGCCGTCAAAGTGCATGATCCAATTGGAGTACGCGCCGTACTCTTTAGGGAGTTCGGCTTCTGTCCACTCGGTGACGAAATCGGCCAGTACTTGTGACTTAATGGCTCGCCGTGGTCTATACGTTATGTCAAACGGGAGGAGCTCGATAGCCCATTCGACAATTTGGCCCGTGGCATCGCGGTTGTTAATTATGTCGTTGAGTGGTACTTCCGAGGCCACCGTAATTGAACACTCTTGAAAGTAGTGTCGTAATTTCCGGGATGCCATGAATACCGTGTATGCTATCTTTTGATAATGTGGGTACCGTGATTTGCATGGAGTGAGGACAGTGGATACATAATATACCGGCTTTTGAAGTGGGAATTTATGTCCATCCGTCTCTCGTTCGACGACGAGCACTATGCTTACAACTTGGGAGTTGCCGCTATATATAACAGCATTGGTTTGCCGATATTTGGTGCAACCAAGATTGGGTTAGTGGCCAGGATGGCTTTTATTTCTTCCAATCCGGCTATGGCTGCATCCGTCCACTCGAAGTGTTCGGTGCACTGAAGAAGGCGATAAAGGGGAAGTGCCTTTTCTCCTAATCGGGAGATAAAGCGGCTTAAGGCCGCCACACATCCAGTTAACTTATGGATTTGCTTGAGGTCAGTTGGGATAGCCAACTGCGACAGAGCTCGGATTTTAGCCGGATTTTCTTCGATTCCTCTACTGGAGACGATGAAGCCGAGGAGCTTTCCGGCGGGCACGCCGAAAAGGCATTTTTCCGGATTGAGCTTAATGTCGTATGTTTAGAGATTGTCGAATGTGAGCCTCAAGTCGTCTATTAAGGAGTCGACGTGTCTGGTTTTAACGACCACATCGTCTACGTATGCCTCCACTGTTTTGCCGATCTGCTTTTCCAGACATGTCTGAATCATGCGCTGATATGTTGCGCCGGCATTTTTGAGCCCGAAGGGCATTGTGTTAAAACAGAAGGGGCCGTATGGAGTGATAAATGCCATTGCGGCTTGATCGGACTCCGCCATCTTAATTTGGTGGTAACCGGAGTACGCGTCAAGGAAGCACAATGAGTCGTGTCCTGCGGTAGTGTCAATAATTTGATCGATGCGAGGGAGGGGGAAGGGATCCTTTGGGCAAGCCTTATTAAGGTCCTTGAAGTCGACGCATAGGCGCCAGGATTTGTCCTTCTTTGGTACCATCACCAGGTTTGCTAGCCAGTCCGGATGTTTTATTTCTCTAATGAATCCGGCCTCTAGTAACTTGGCTAGCTCCTCTCACATGGCTTGTCGCTTAGGTTCAGAGAAACACCGAAGAGTCTGCTTGACCGGCTTGAATCCTTTTAGAATATTAAGGCTATGCTCGGCCAACCTGCGTGGGATTCTTGGCATGTCTGAAGGATGCCAGGCGAATATGTCCCAATTCTTGCGCAGGAACTCCCGTAGTGCAGCATCTACAGCGGGGTTTAACTGTGCCCCGATGGATGCTATTTTTGTGGGGTCCATTGGATGGAATTGGAATTTGACTATTTCATCTGCTGGTTTGAAAGAGGTGGACTTGGATCTTTTGTCGAGTATCATGTCGTCCCTGTCCACTGTGGAGCATAGCGCGGTTAATTCCTCTGCCGCAAGGGCTTCGGATAATGCCTCGAGGGCCAGTGCGGCTAATTTGTTTTCGGCGTGGAGTGCTATGTCCAGATCACTAGCTAGAGTGATGATTCCCTTGGGCTCGAGCATTTTGAGCTTCATGTACCCGTGAAGGGGTATGGCTTGGAAGATCGTGAATGCCTCCCGCCCAAGAAGGGCGTGGTATCCGCTACTAAACGGAGCCACTTGGAATGTAATTTCTTCGGACCAGTAGTTATTCGGAGTGCCGAATACCACATCTAGTGTGATTTTCCTAGCGCAACATGCCTCCCGACTGGGGATGATTCCTCGGAAGGTCGTGCTGCTTTGCTCAATACGGTTTTTGTCTATTTCCATTTTTTGAAGAGTCTCCTCATAAATGAGGTTTAATCCGCTGCCGCCGTACATGAGCACTTTAGTAAGCCGAAAGCCGCCCACAATTGGACTGGGGACCAAGGCGGCTGGTGCTCGGGCTGTTCGGAATTTTGGTTCGTCACGGGCATTGAAGGTGATAGCCGTGTCGCTCCATGGATTTATTGCTGCCACGTGGCAGACTTCGGCAAGGTTGTAGAGTGCTCGCTTACGCCTATTATTTGAGGCGAAGGTCTCGAAGACTGTCAATACTGTATTGTTATCCACGGGATGGTGCTCTGCGGTGTTTTGAATGAGGAGATCCTCACAACTCTTGGCCACCTACCGGAGTACCCAACATGCTCTAAGGCTGTGTGTTGGTATGGTATCAGCTGTACTATGAATTTTGCAGGGCCTGTTGAGCCATCCCTCCAATACGGTTTCACGCCCTGTAGTGGGCTTTTGTTTCTTTGTAATTGAGTCGGGCGACTTATGAGAGTGCACCCTTTTAGTTCGGACTGGGGGTTTTGTCAGGGCCGGATTATACCAAAATTTTGATTGGGTTTTCCAGGCGCTTTCCATCGCACAGTACTTCCGTACTATGGCCGCCAAGTAAGCAAAGTGTACTATGTCACGGTGACTTATGGCGTTGAGGATTCCCTTGTCCGTGCAATTGTTGCAAAAGAACAAAATTGCGTCTTCCTCGCGACAGTCGTTGACCTTGTTCATTACAAGGAGGAATCTGGCCCAATAGTGATGTATTGTCTCTTGGGGCTCTTGCCTAATGTGGGAAAGATCGTTTATATCTGGGTGGGTGGGTGGATTTAAGTCCAGACCTTGACCCAATCTGAGACCCAGGGGCAGGGGAGTCTCTGATCTTGGAAGTTCGGGCTCCGGGATGTTGCCCCGCGGGTTCGGCATGCTGCCTGATTCCAGGTTCAGGGTTAGGGCGATGTTCTCCCGTGGACAGGTATCCAGCTCGGATAGCTTGGGAATCCGGACATAGTTCGTCCTCAGGATAGAGGAAGAATCGCCGCATTGCTCCTCCACTACCGCTATCTGATGGGTGACCGGCGGAGAGTTAATCTCGCTTTGGTCGGGTTTAAGCCCGATCCGATCATAGTCCGTAGTGACTCCCAGAGCGGCGATGCGATCCAAGAGCTCGTTCAAAGAGGAGAGCTCCATTGGATCCATCTGCTCGGTGAATTTAGAGCCGATGTGGAGGCTATTTTTGATGACCCGAGAAGTCATCATTGGTGCAGCGGCCGAGCGGGCGGTCATGACGAAGCCGCCTAGTCAAAGAGTTTGGCCTACAGACAGGGCTCCCCCAGAGGTGATGTTGTTCTTAACAACGAGACGAGCCATCCCTCCTTATGACGACGACACAGTGGAACTCTCAATGAAAGCACCAATGTCGGTGTCAAAACCGGTGGATCTCGTGTATGGGGTCCCGAACTGTGCGTCTAAGGCGCATGGTAATAGGAGGCGGGGGACATGATGTTTACCCAGGTTCGGGCCCTCTCGATGGAGGTAATACCCTACGTCCTGCTTGATTGAGCTTGATGATATGAGTATTACAAGAGTTGATCTACCACGAGATCGAAGAGGCTAAAGCCTAGAAGCTAGCCTATGGTATCATTGTTGTCGTCCTACAGACTAAACCCTCCAGTTTATATAGACACCGGAGGGGCCTAGGGTTACACTGAGTCGGTTGATACGTCTCCAACATATCTATAATTTTTGATTTCTCCATGCTATATTATCTACTGTTTTGGACATTATTCGGCTTTATTATCCACTTTTATATTATTTTTGGGACTAACCTATTAACCGGAGGCCCAGCCCAGAATTGCTGTTTTTTGCCTGTTTTAGGGTTTCGAAGAAAAGGAATATCAAACGGAGTCCAAACGGAATGAAACCTTCGGGAACGTGATTTTTAGGAAGATTATGATCCGGGAGACTTGGACCCTACGTCAAGAAAAGAAACAAGAGGCCACGAGGTAGGGGGCGCGCCCTCCACCCTCGTGGGCCCCCTGTTGCTCCACCGACGTACTCCTTCCTTCTATATATACCTACGTACCCCCAAATGATCAGATATGGAGCCAAAACCCTAATTCCACCACCATAACTTTCTGTATCCACGAGATCCCATCTTGGGGCCTGTTCCGGAGCTCCGCCGGAGGGGGCATCGATCACGGAGGGTTTCTACATCAACACCATAGCCTCTCCGATGAATTGTGAGTAGTTTACTTCAGACCTACGGGTCCATAGTTAGTAGCTAGATGGCTTCTTCTCTCTTTTTGATCTCAATACAATGTTCTCCCCCTCTCTTGTGGAGAACTATTCGATGTAATCTTATTTTTGCGGTGTGCTTGTTGAGACCGATGAATTGTGGGTTTATGATCAAGTCTATCTATGAATAATATTTGAATCTTCTATGAATTCTTTTATGTATGATTGGTTATCTTTGCAAGTCTCTTCGAATTAGCAATTTGGTTTGGCCTACTAGATTGATCTTTCTTGCAATGGGAGAAGTGCTTAGCTTTGGGTTCAATCTTGCGGTGTCCTTACCCAGTGACAGTAGGGGCAGCAAGGCACGTATTGTATTGTTGCCATCAAGGATAACAAGATGGGGTTTTCTTCATATTGCATGAGTCTATCCCTCTACATCATGTCATCTTGCTTAAGGCGTTACTCTGTTTTTAACTTAATACTCTAGATGCATGCTGGATAGCGGTTGATGAGTGGAGTAATAGTAGTAGATGCAGGCAGGAGTCGGTCTACTTGTCTCGGACGTGATGCCTATATACATGATCATACCTAGATATTCTCATAACTATGCTCAATTCTGTCAATTGCTCAACAGTAATTTGTTCACCCACCGTAGAATACTTATGCTCTCGAGAGAAGCCACTAGTGAAACCTATGGCCCCCGGGTCTATCTTCATCATATTAATCTCCTACTACTTAGTTATTTCCTTTGCTATTTACTTTGCCTTTATTTTACTTTGCATCTTTATCACAAAAATACCAAAAATATTATCTTATCATATCTATCAGATCTCACTCTCGTAAGTGGCCTTATAGGGATTGACAACCCCTATTTGCGTTGGTTGCGAGGATTTATTTGTTTTCTGCAGGTACGAGGGACTCGCGCGTAGCCTCCTACTGGATTGATACCTTGGTTCTAAAAAACTGAGGGAAATACTTACGCTACTTTGCTGCATCATCCCTTCCTCTTCGGGGAAAACCAACGCAGTGCTCAAGAGGTAGCAAGAAGGATTTCTGGCGCCGTTTTCGGGGAGGTCTACGCAGAAGTCAATATACCAAGTACCCATCACATACCCTTATCTCATGCATTACATTATTTGCCATTTGCCTCTCGTTTTCCTCTCCCCCACTTCACCCTTGCTGTTTTATTTGCCCTCTCTCTTTCTATCCTCCCTCTCTTTCTCTATTTGCCTCTTTTTGCCCGCTTGCTTTTTGTTTGCTTGTGTGTTAGTTTGTTTGCTTGTCGTTATGGCTAGTCCCTTATCTTCTCTATTGTCTCCCGAGAATGAAATTCTAAATTTTAAGCAAAGGGAGGGAGAAAATCTAAAAGATGCTTGGTATAGAATTTGCAATGCTCAAAATAGATCTACTAGGAAGCAATCTACTTCCGTTCTCCTTCGCAATTTTTATGTAGGCATTACTCCTTGGCACCGTTATGTTCTTGATACTATTACCGGAGGGAACTTTTTGGGTAGCCATACTTTTGATTCTTATAATGCTATGTCAGATTTATTTGGCTCCCCCTCTCTTGGTTAATGGAACTATATTGACTTTGGAGCATGTAATGCAAATGCTTGAAATTATTGAAAATAAGGTTGCTACCGTAGAGTTAATTGAAAATTTGGATAAAAATATCCACAGCCGAATCTCTCAATATGGATCTAAAGTAGGAGTTACTTTGAAAGATATTAAAGAAAAGGAACTCATAGTTAATGAGAAAATAAATCACGATTCCGTGAGGATCGATAAACTTGAGAATATTATTACCAACTTGGGAACCACTTTTTCTTCCGTAAAGAATACTCCAAGTCCTTCCACTAAAGTTTCCAAGTTTATGTATGTTCCTAAAAATAAGGGTGAATCCTCTAGTAAGGATGCAGATCTCAAATCTATAAGTATTCATCCCAATCTTTTTGCTATCATTAAGGAACCATTTGTTACGGATGAATTTTTCGATCTTGTGCCTAAAAGTTTGATAATTAATAAAAAGAAAGAAATTCCTAAAGATGGTAGATGCCTCATTGAAGAATTGCCCACCAAAGATGGCAATGCCTAGATCTACTCTTGCTTGTTATGCCTAGCTAGGGGCGTTAAACGATAGTGCTTGTTGGGAGGCAAACCAATTTTATTTTTATTCCTTGATTTTTGCTCCTGTTTAGTAATAAATAATTTATCTAGCCTCTTTTTTGGTTGTGTTTTTGTGTTTAATTTGTGTTTGTGCCAAGTAGAACCGTTGGGAAGACTTGGGGAAGTCTTGTTGAACTTGCTGTAAAAAACAGAAACTTTAGCGCTCACGAGAACTACTGCCATTTTTATTTGGAAAGTTCTATTTAGTTAATTCTTTTTGAGGATGATTAATAGATAAATTACTCACGTCCAGCAATTTACTTTAGAATTTTTGGGGATCCAGATATTGCGCTAGCTACAGATTACTACAGACTGTTCTGTTTTTGACAGATTCTGTTTTTCGTGTGTTGTTTGCTTATTTTGATGAATCTATGGCTAGTAAAATAGTTTATAAACCATAGAGAAGTTGGAATAAAGTAGGTATAACACAAATATAAATAAATAATAAGTTCATTACAGTACCTTGAAGTGGTCTTTTATTTTCTTTCGCTAACGGAGCTCACAAGATTTTCTACTTTAAGTTTTGTGTTGTGAAGTTTTCAAGTTTTGGGTAAAGATTGATGGATTATGGAACAAGGATTGGCAAGAGCCTAAGCTTGGGGATACCCATGGCACCCCCAAGATAATCTAAGGACACCTAAAAGCCAAAGCTTGGGGATGCCCCGGAAGGCATCCCCTCTTTCGTCTACTTCTATCGGTAACTTTACTTGGAGCTATATTTTTATTCGCCACATGATATGTGTTTTGCTTGGAGCGTCTTGTATTATTTGAGTCTTTATTTGTTAGTTTACCACAATCATCCTTACTGTACACACCTTTTTAGAGAGCCATATATGATTTGGAATTTGTTAGAATACTCTATGTGCTTCGCTTATATCTTTTGAGTTATATAGTTTTGCTCTAGTACTTCACTTATATCTTTTAGAGCACGGTGGTGAATTTGTTTTACAGAAACTATTGATCTCTCATGCTTCACTTAGATTATTTTGAGAGTCTTAATAGCATGGTAATTTTCTTAAAATCCTAATATGCTTGGTACACAAGATCAATAATAAAACTTTCTTATGAGTGTGTTGAATACTATGATAAGTTTGATACTTGATAATTGTTTTGAGATATGGAGATGGTGATATTAAAGTCATGCTAGTTGAGTAGTTGTGAATTTGAGAAATACTTGTGTTGAAGCTTGTGATTCCCGCAGCATGCACGTATGGTGAACCGTTATGTGAGGAAGTCGGAGCATGATTTATTTTTTGATTGTCTTCCTTATGAGTGGCGGTCGGGGACGAGCGATGGTCATTTCCTACCAATCTATCCCCCTAGGAGCATGCGCGTAATACTTTGCTTTAATAACTTGTAGATTTTTGCAATAAGTATATGAGTTCTTTATGACTAATGTTGAGTCCATGAATTATACGCACTTTTCTCACCCTTCCACCTTTGCTAGCCTCTCTAATACCGCGCACCTTTCGCCGGTATCATACACCCACCATATACCTTCCTCAAAACAGCCACCATACCTACCTATTATGGCATTTCCATAGCCATTCCGAGATATATTGCCATGCAACTTTCCACCGTTCTGTTTATTATGACACACTCCATCATTGTCATATTGCTTAGCATGATCATGTAGTCGACATCGTATTTGTGGCAAAGTCTGTGGCGACCCGACCCGAATGGATCAAGTCTACTATGCTCGGGTGTCATCCCTGGATCAGTAATGCTGACACCACACAGTACATCGAAGGATTTATAGCAGAGTGGCAATCACACACTTATTACAACGTTGTCTCAAAGAGAACTTATTACAATAAGAATGGCTTAAGGCCATCTAATAACGATAACAGCGGAACACTCGGAAGATAAATGGGTCCATCAACTCCAACGGCATCACTGAGTATAGAACCACGACCTAAAAACACCTTACTCGTCGTCTGAAAAGTCTGCAACATGAGAAGTTGCAGCCCGAAAACGGGTCAGCACATGGAATATGCTGGCAATGTAACACATAGAGAGTAATGGAATGAAACAGCTATACTATATGCATATATGGCTGGTGGAAAGCTCTATGGTTACAATTTTGCGTAAAGCCAGTTTTTCCCTACTGCAAAGGAATAAGTTTATTTAACAATCATGGTGGTTGTGAAACATCGAGAATGGTTGACAGCATTCTCAATCCCAATTAAAAATAATTAAAACCCAACAACATTAATTAGAAGTAACATGTTGAGATTCACATGATATTCAAGTACTAGATACTCAAGTTGCCATAACCGGGGACACGGCTAATCATGATTAGTTTGTACACTCTGCAGAGGTTTGCGCAATTTTCCCCACATGACTCGATCGCCTCTGTTTGTTTTCTCGCACTACACGGTGTTTGAGAAACGGATGATCGAGACATAGTCTTTCAGAAGCGCTAGCACCTTACATGTGGGGTAGACCGTACCACCTACAACCCCTACATCTGCTAGTCCACCCCGTAAGAGTTCGCACAACTTAGTCAACTATGCCAGAGCCCATAGTAGCATGTGGCTGCACACAGAAGTTTCTAGCATGAAAGATCTTATGATCCCTTTGAGCCTGGGTGGCGGTCTGAAAAAAAACAGGCAAGTCCTGATAGACATCAGGTGCCTCAATCTACCCAGATGTGTGTTTAAGTTGCCACCTTAGATAAACCATTAAAATTATCAAATCACATCTGTCATGGATATCACTCACCCAATCCACGTCTACTAGTATAGCATGGCATAATAAGCAAACGTAGAAGTAACTCCCAAAGGTTTCATAATAATACAGGTGATAGGTACTACCTCATCTACTTCCCATCCCACAATTTAATTAGATCCTAATCATGCAATGTGAGAGGATTGATCTAATGCAATAAAACATGGGTTGTAGAAAAGGTATGATCAAAGTGTTACTTGCCTTGCTGATGATCCGCGAGACCTAGGGTTTCGAAGTAACAAGCGGCGCAATCCGGGTGATCTATCGCAGACAAACAACAAGCATACAATAAGTACTCATCTAATGCATAGGTAAAACTCGAACAAGAGAACGAACCAGATAGTTCTACTTAAGAACTCCGGTTGCAAAGAAAGAACGAACCGAACAAAGAAACGGAAAAACAAACAGCGGAAGAAAACAACTCGGTTCTAGCAAGTTGAAACTAGGTCAAATTTTACCGGGGCAAAAACGTGTTTAAGTTGATTAGACGGAACGGCGGTTTCGAAACGAAACTCCAGGCGCTTGAATCACCTGATTCCGATAAACGAGCGAGAAGAAAGACTAGAACGAAGATCGGATCTGAGATCGCGATCGCGGAATAAATCCGACAGAAAGAAAAGAAGAATGGTTAAACGAACGGACGTTCATTAACCTAGAAAAAACCGGTGATCACGTTTGTTAGGACGAACGGTCCGGTGAATGGTCCAAAGGCAACTAAATCGGAAAAGAAAACGAATCCGATCTAGGGTTTCGGAAAAGAAAACCGAACAAAAAAACCGATCTAGAAAACCAGAACGGTTTAGAGAAGAACCGGAAAGAAAACGAATCGGAAGAGAAAAAAAGAATCGGAACGATTAGAAGAAAACGATCCGAGGAAAAGAGACGCGGGGAAACCTCCGGCGAGGGGCTCCGGCGGCGTGGCGTAGGGCGGCGGCGGCGTGGGCAAGGTGCGGCGGCGGCGCGGGTGTGGGGTCGCGCGGCGGCGGTGTAGGGCGCGGGGTGGGGTGTGGTGGAGGGCTTGGGGTTTGATTTGATGGGTTTAGAGGGGGTGTTGGGGTATTTATATTGGGGAGGGGAGGGGGTTTCTTGGGGTAGGGGACAAGAAATAGAGTAGGAATAGGAAAACGAAACAAAGGAAAAAGGGCTAGCCTAGAGTCCTACTAGGACTCGGCTAAGGAAGAGGCGGCGGCCTGGCGCCTGGCGCCTGGCGCTGCGCGCGGCTGGGGTGGAGCGGCGGCTGGCTGGGCCTTTGGCCCGGCTGGCCTGGCGGAGGTTTTTTTTAAGCCGGTTTCGCGCGCAGAAAAACACAGAAAAGAAAATTTAAACGGGCTCCAAAATTTCTAAAGTAAATTTTCCCCGACTCCTAAAAATGAGTCGAACAAAATGAACTTTACTCCGGACCTAGAATGCAATTTTTGAAAACACGCATTTTTCCCTATCCAAATAAAATGCAACCAAAACTCCGGCAAACAAAAATTGATCTATTTATTAAATCTTCATTTTTCCTCAATTTTGGGAAAGTCATATTATTCCCTCTCTTATATTTTTGATATCGGAAAATAATTGAAGATGAAATAAATAAATCAAATGATCCCCTTTTCAAATTCGAGAAGACTCTCAAATATGAAAATAATGAAATCTCCAACTCTCTCCGAAGGTCCTTGAGTTGCGTGAAATTTCTAGGATCAACCAAAATGCAAGAAATATGATATGCATGATGATCTAGTGTATAACATTCCAAATTGAAAATTTGGGATGTTACAAAGTCGCCGTTCATAATTCTTTCATACATGTCACTCATGAGTCATTGCATATCCCGGTACACCGCCGGAGGCATTCATATAGAGTCATATTTTGTTCTAAGTATCGAGTTGTAATTCTTGAGTTCTAAGAAAAATAAAAGTGTGATGATCATCATTATTAGAGCATTGTCCCAGTGAGGAAAGGATGATGGAGACTATGATTCCCCCATAAGTCGGGATGAGACTCCGGACAAAAAATAAAAATAAAAAAGAAAGAAAAGAGGCCATAAAAAATAAACAAGGCCCAAATAAAAAAATGAGAGAAAAATAGAGAAGGGACAATGTTACTATCCTTTTACCACACTTGTGCTTCAAAGTAGCACCATGATCTTCATAGTAGAGAGTCTCTCATGTTATCACTTTCATATACTAGTGGGAATCTTTCATTATAGAACTCGGATGAAAAGCTGTGCTGAACTCTAGTCTGGTTCCTAAAGTTTCATGCAACTGATTCCAAAACTTTGAGGTAAACTGGGTTCCTCTATCTGATACGATACTCCTCGGAACTCCATGCAAACAAATGATCCTAGTCATGTATATCTTCGCCAACTTAGCACTGGTGTAAGTGGTCTTAACTGGAATGAAATGTGCTACCTTTGTCAAACGATCAACTACTACCCATATCGAGTCATAACCTGATTTTGTCCTGGGTAGTCCTGTGATAAAATCCATGCCTATCTTATCCCACTTCCATTCAGGTATCGGCAATGGTTGTAACAATCCTGCTGGCTTCTGATGCTCTGCCTTTACTCTCTGGCATACGTCACAAACTGCTACATATGCTGCAATATCCTTCTTCATTCCGGTCCACCAGAATGTTTCCTTTAAATCCAAATACATCTTGGTATTCCCTAGGTGAATCGAATACGGTGAATCATGTGCTTCTTGCAAAATCAACTTCCTGATCTCCGGGTCATTGGGCACATAAACACGGTCCTCAAACCATAGGGTATCGTGCTCATCCTCACGAAATCCCTTTGCTTTTCCTTCGCTCAATTTCTCTTTTATAGAAGCAATCTCCTTGTCAGATTTCTGAGCTTCTCTGATCTTATCCATCAATGTTGACTGAACCTCCAATGCTGCTACATAGCCTCTCAGAACTATTTCCAAATATAGCTCACGAAGGTTTTCTGCTAACTCCTTGGGTATTTTCCCCGTCATTAGAGTATTGACATGGCTCTTATGGCTCAATGCGTCAGCTACTACATTAGCTTTTCCAGGATGGTAATGCAATCTCATGTCATAATCCTTGATGAGCTCCAACCATCTCCTTTGTAGGAGGTTCAACTCCTTCTGAGTGAAAATGTACTTCAAACTCTTGTGATCCGTGTACATCTCATAATGATTTCCAATGAGGAAATGTCTCCACGTCTTCAATGCATGCACTACGGCTGCTAACTCCAAATCATGCGTGGCATAATTCAACTCATGAGGCTTCAGTTGCCGTGAAGCATACGAAACAACTCTCCCTTCCTGCATAAGCACTGCTCCAAGTCCTCGACGTGAAGCGTCGCAATACACCTCATAATCCTTGGTCTGATCTGGCAAAATCAATACTGGTGAGGTAACCAAACGTTTCTTCAACTCCTGGAAACTAGCCTCACACTCCTCAGTCCATTTGAACTTAGTATCCTTCTTCAACAATTCTGTCATAGGCTTCGCAATCTTTGAGAAATTCTCAATGAATCTCCGGTAGTATCCTGCGAGTCCAAGAAAACTCTGGATCTCTCCAACTGTCGTTGGTGCTTCCCATTCGGTTACGGTCTCAACCTTAGTGGGGTCAACTGCTATACCTTCTCCGGATATAACATGTCCGAGGAATCCAACTTCCTTCAACCAAAACTCACATTTGCTGAATTTGGCGTATAACTGATGTTCCCTTAGTTTCTCCAAAACCAAACGCAAATGTTCCTTATGCTCCTCTTCATTCTTTGAATAAACCAGGATGTCATCAATGAACACTACGATGAACTTATCCAAAAACTCCATAAACACTTTGTTCATCAGGTTCATAAAATAGGCAGGTGCGTTAGTCAATCCAAATGACATGACGGTATACTCATACAGTCCATATCTCATGGTGAATGCTGTCTTAGGTATGTCCTGCTCTCGAATCTTCAACTGATGGTACCCTGATCGCAAATCGATCTTGGAAAACACTTTAGCTCCTTGCAAACGATCAAACAGATCATTGATCATTGGCAGTGGGTACTTGTTCTTGATGGTTACTTCATTCAATCCCCGATAATCTACAACCATCCTTAACGATCCAACCTTCTTTTCCACTAGAAGTATGGGTGATCCCCAAGGCGAAGAACTTGGGCGAATGTAACCTTTATCCAATAACTCCTTAATCTGATTCTTAATTTCCACCAAATCCTTTGCCGGCATCCGGTATGGTCGCTTCGATAATGGCCTATACCTGGCAATAACTCAATCAAAAACTCAATGTCTCTATCCGGTGGCATGCCTGGTAATTCCTCAGGAAATACATCAGGAAAATCCTTTACCACTGGTACTTCCTCCTGCACGACTCCTGTTAGGCAATTCACTTGTGTCCTTTTTGGTACATGCTGGGATACATACTTGATCCTTCTCCCTTCTGGTGTGGTAAGCAAAATTGACTTACTAGCACACTCAATGTTCCCTTCATACTTCGATAACCAATCCATGCCTAATATCACATCCAATCCTTGAGATTCCAATATTATTAGGTCTGAGGGAAACACATAGTTACCAATCCTTAATGGTAACCGATCACACCATCGTCTAGCCATATACTCCGCTCCTGGTGAGCTTACTAACATGGGTGACCTAAGGGCTTGGGTTGGCAGGTTATATTTATCCACAAATCCCCTTGATATGTATGAATGCGATGCACCAGTATCGAAAAGAACAAGTGCAGTAAATGACTTAACCAAAAACTTACCGATTACTGCATCAGGCTGATCTTCAACCTCCTCCACACTAATGTGGTTCACCTGTCCCCTATTGAAAGGGTTCGGCTTCTTCCCAGAGCTTCCATTGCCATTTCCATTCTGGCCTTCGGGACATTCATTGGCATAATGTCCGGTCTTGGAACACTTGAAACAGGTGACTTGACTCAGGTCTCTCTTGGTTGGGGTCGATGGGGTGGTCCGGTTCTGGCCGTTGCTTCCTCCATTCCCATTACTATTCTTGTGGCCATTATGGTTGTGCGAGCTACCTCCTCCATGGGTGTGCTGAAACTGAAATCCCGGTTTAGGGGCAAAACGGGGCTTCTGCTGGGCTCCAGAGTTATACTTCCCATGTCCATACTTCCTCTTACGGTTCTCAATCTGCTGTTGCTTCCCTTCAATCATGATGGCACGGTCTACCAACTCCTGGTAGTTGTTGAAACTTGCTACCATCAACTGCATGCTTAGTTCATCATTCAGTCCTTCCAGAAACTTCTCCTGCTTAGCTGCATCCGTAGCAACATCATCTGGGGCATAACGTGCTAACTTGCTGAAGTCGTCAACGTACTGGCCAACTGTCCTTCCTCCTTAGCGTAAGTTGCGGAACTCCCGCTTCTTTATGGCCATAGCTCCTGCTGAAACATGGGAAGTGCGGAAAGCTTGCTGAAACTGATCCCATGTGACAGTGTCAACTGGGTAAGTGGCTGTGAAATTCTCCCACCATGCTGCCGCGGGTCCGTCAAGCTGGTGAGCGGCAAACTTCACTTTCTCACCATCCGTGCATCCTGCAGTGGTCAACTCCCTTCCTATCTTGCGGAGCCAATCGTCTGCTACTATTGGCTCGGTGCTGCTGGAAAACACCGGCGGGTTCAGCCTAAGGAAACGGGCTAAGTGGTCAACAGGTGGTGGTGGTGGTGGTGGGTTGTTGTTGTTGTTGTTGTTCTGCTGGTTCTGGACTAACATCTGCATCAATTGATTCTGCTGCTAGATCAGCTGAGTGAGCTCCGGTGGTGGAATCCATTGTCACGTCTCGGAGGCATCTGAGGGTTTAGAAAAAATGAGAATTAAGAATAGAGTGAGGTCTAAAGGGAAAACACTACCCCAATGCACATGAGCAAATGCACACAAAATCACTTCATTCAATCAAACAAGGGCTTACAAACGATCTAAACTATCGCAAAAGTGCTCGACTATTGTGTTTACATGGGGGGATACTACTACTATCTGGTGGTCATCTAGAAATTTGAAACGGTGGAAGACTCCATGATATCTGCTCCAGCTTCGTCTTCAAAGTCGGGTTCACTTGGATCCGAATCGGTGTCGTCGATGATGATGTAGTTGTCCGGACATGCGACGTACTCGTCTTCCTCCGTGGATGCTAACTTCCCCTTGAGTTCTTCAATCTCCTGCTTAAGATTGCCATTGTGCCTTGCTAGAGCTACGATCTCGTCCATGTAGTCCTTGCGTGTAGACTTCAGTTCTCCTTCTAGCTCGATGATCCTTGCCTTTGCATTCTTCAACTCTATCATATCATTGCACATCTGATTCTCGTGGCATCGAATGTGCTGGTTTAACTCCTGGATGAAAGATGCAATGGATCTATCCTTCTTGGTGCTGACTAACTCCCATTGTTCATCTCGGCATCCGCAAATCTGGTAGATAGTGTCCTTGAGGTCTTCTTGATAAACTTCTCCAATGCGTCCTATGGTGATATGAGCTACCATGCTCTTTCCCAGACTCCAGGTTGGTGCATTAAAAACACTATCTATGGGCTTCGTGATTGGCGCGAATGTCCTTCCCGGAATGTGAGTTTGAATCTTCCAGCGCTCCTCTTCAGGCAGAGTGGCGTTGAAGGTTCCCGTGAAGCTTGGTAATCCAATGTTCAGGTACTTGGTGACTTCCTTCAGGTGAAATCCAAAGGGTGTGCCTTCATCCGGTTGTGCGTACTTAATCTTCGCGTGCGTCATCCTAAAAGAGTAGAAAAGATGAGGAGTTAGAAAATGAGAAGAGAATGGTAATCTATGGCTTTAACTTAGTGGTCGTGTCCTACAGTCAGCGTGTGCTCTGATACCATCTCTATGGCGACCCGACCCGAATGGATCAAGTCTACTGTGCTCGGGGTCATCCCTGGATCAGTAATGCTAACACCACAAAGTACATCGAAGGATTTATAGCAGAGTGGCAATCACACACTTATTACAACGTTGTCTCAAAGAGAACTTATTACAATAAAAATGGCTTAAGGCCATCTAATAACGATAACAGCGGAAGACTCGGAAGATAAATGGGTCCATCAACTCCAACGGCATCACTGAGTATAGAACCACGACCTAAAAACACCTTACTCGTCATCTGAAAAGTCTGCAACATGAGAAGTTGCAGCCCAAAAATGGGTCAGCACATGGAATATGCTCGCAATGTAACACATAGAGAGTAATGGAATGAAACAGCTATACTATATGCATATATGGCTGGTGGAAAGCTCTATGGTTACAATTTTGCGTAAAGCCAGTTTTTCCCTACTGCAAAGGAATAAGTTTATTTAACTATCATGGTGGTTGTGAAACATCGAGAATGGTTGACAGCATTCTCAATCCCAATTAAAAATAATTAAAACCCAACAACATTAATTAGAAGTAACATGTTGAGATTCACATGATATTCAAGTACTAGATACTCAAGTTGTCCATGATCGGGGACACGGCTAATCATGATTAGTTTGTACACTCTGCAGAGGTTTGCGCACTTTTCCCCACATGACTCAATCGCCTTCGTTTGTTTTCTCGCACTACACGGTGTTTGAGAAACGGATGATCGAGACATAGTCTTTCAGAAGCGCTAGCACCTTACATGTGGGGTAGACCGTACCACCTACAACCCCTACATCTGCTAGTCCACCCCGTAAGAGTTCGCACAACTTAGTCAACTATGCCAGAGCCCATAGTAGCATGTGGTTGCACACGGAAGTTTCTAGCATGAAAGATCTTATGATCCCTTTGAGCCTGGGTGGCGGTCCAAAAAAACAGGCAAGTCCTGATAGACATCAGGTGCCTCAATCCACCCAGATGTGTGTTTAAGTTGCCACCTTAGATAAACCATTAAAATTATCAAATCACATCTGTCATGGATATCACTCACCCAATCCACGTCTACTAGCATAGCATGGCATAATAAGCAAACGTAGAAGTAACTCCCAAAGGTTTCATAATAATACAGGTGATAGGTACTACCTCATCTACTTCCCATCCCACAATTTAATTAGATCCTAATCATGCAATGTGAGAGGATTGATCTAATGCAATAAAACATGGGTTGTAGAAAAGGTATGATCAAAGTGTTACTTGCCTTGCTGATGATCCGCGAGACCTAGGGTTTCGAAGTAACAAGCGGCGCAATCCGGGTGATCTATCGCAGACAAACAACAAGCATACAATAAGTACTCATCTAATGCACAGGTAAAACTCGAACAAGAGAACGAACCAGATAGTTCTACTTAAGAACTCCGGTTGCAAAGAAAGAACAAACCGAACGAAGAAACGGAAAAACAAACGGCGGAAGAAAACAACTCGGTTCTAGCAAGTTGAAACTAGGTCAAATTTTACCGGGGCAAAAACGTGTTTAAGTTGATTAGACGGAATGGCGGTTTCGAAACGAAACTCCAGGCGCATGAATCACCTGATTCCGATAAACGAGCGAGAAGAAAGACTAGAACGAAGATCGGATCTCAGATCGCGATCGCGGAATAAATCCGACAGAAAGAAAAGAAGAACGGTTAAACGAACGGACGTTCGTTAACCTAGAAGAATCCGGTGATCACGTTCGTTAGGACGAACGGTCCGGCGAACGGTCCAAAGGCAACTAAATCGGAAAAGAAAACGAATCCGATCTAGGGTTTCGGAAAAGAAAACCGAACAAAAAACCGATCTAGAAAACCGGAACGGTTTAGAGAAGAACCGGAAAGAAAAGGAATCGGAAGAGAAAAAAAGAATCGGAACGATTAGAAGAAAACGATCCGAGGAAAAGAGACGCGGGGCAACCTCCGGCGAGGTCTCCCGCGAGGGGCTCCGGTGGCGTGGCGTAGGGCGGCGGCGGCGTGGGCAAGGTGCGGCGGTGGCGCGGGTGTGGGGTGGCGCGGCGGCGGTGTAGGGCGCGGGGTGGGGTGCGGTGGAGGGCTTGGGGTTTGATTTGATGGGTTTAGAGGGGGTGTTGGGGTATTTATATTGGGGAGGGGAGGGGGTTTCTTGGGGTAGGGGACAAGAAATAGAGTAGGAATAGGAAAACGAAACAAAGGAAAAAGGGCTAGCGTAGAGTCCTACTAGGACTCGGCTAAGGAAGAGGCGGCGGCTGGCCCTGGCGCCTGGCGCCTGGCGCTGCGCGCGGCTGGGGGCGGCGGCTGGCTGGGCCTTTGGCCCGGCTGGCCTGCGGGAGGTTTTTTTTAAGCCGGTTTCGCGCGCAGAAAAACACAGAAAAGAAAATTTAAACGGGCTCCAAAATTTCTAAAGTAAATTTTCCCCGACTCCTAAAAATGAGTCGAACAAAATGAACTTTACTCCGGACCTAGAATGCAATTTTTGAAAACACGCATTTTTCCCTATCCAAATAAAATGCAACCAAAACTCCGGCAAACAAAAATTGATCTATTTATTAAATCTTCATTTTTCCTCAATTTTGGGAAAGTCATATTATTCCCTCTCTTATATTTTTGATATCGGAAAATAATTGAAGATGAAATAAATAAATCAAATGATCCCCTTTTCAAATTCGAGAAGACTCTCAAATATGAAAATAATGAAATCTCCAACTCTCTCCGAAGGTCCTTGAGTTGCGTGAAATTTCTAGGATCAACCAAAATGCAAGAAATATGATATGCATGATGATCTAGTGTATAACATTCCAAATTGAAAATTTGGGATGTTACAAAGTCGCCGTTCATAATTCTTTCATACATGTCACTCATGAGTCATTGCATATCCCGGTACACCGCCGGAGGCATTCATATAGAGTCATATTTTGTTCTAAGTATCGAGTTGTAATTCTTGAGTTCTAAGAAAAATAAAAGTGTGATGATCATCATTATTAGAGCATTGTCCCAGTGAGGAAAGGATGATGGAGACTATGATTCCCCCATAAGTCGGGATGAGACTTCCGGACGAAAAAAAAGAAAGAAGAAAGACCATAAAAAAAGAAAGGCCCAAATAAAAAAATGAGAGAGAAAAATAGAGAAGGGACAATGTTACTATCCTTTTACCACACTTGTGCTTCAAAGTAGCACCATGATCTTCATAGTAGAGAGTCTCTCATGTTATCACTTTCATATACTAGTGGAATTTTTCATTATAGAACTTGGCTTGTATATTCCAATGATGGGCTTCCTCAAATCCCTAGGTCTTCATGAGCAAGAAAGTTGGATGCACACCCACTTAGTTTCTTTTTGAGCTTTCATATACTTATAGCTCTAGTGCATCCGTTGCATGGCAATCCCTACTCACTCACATTGATATCTATTGATGGGCATCTCCATAGCCCATTGATACGCCTAGTTGATGTGAGACTATCTTCCCCTTTTTGTCTTCTCCAACACCACTCTATTCCACCTATAGTGCTATGTCCATGGCTCACGCTCATGTATTGCGTGAAAATTGAAAAAGTTTTGAGAATGTCAAAAGTATGAAACAATTGCTTGGCTTGTCATCGGGGTTGTGCATGATTTAAATATTTTGTGTGGTGAAGATAGAGCATAGCCAGACTATATGATTTTAGGGATAACTTTCTATTTAGCCATGTTATTTTGAGAAGACATAATTGCTTTGTTAGTATGCTTGAAGTATTATTATTTTTATGTCAATATGAACTTTTGTCTTGAATCTTTCGGATCTGAATATTCATACCACAATTAAGAAGAATTACATTAAAATTATGCCAAGTAGCACTCCGCATCAAAAATTCTATTTTTATCATTTACCTACTCGAGGACGAGCAGGAATTAAGCTTGGGGATGCTTGATACGTCTCCAATGTATCTATAATTTTTGATTGCTCCATGCTATATTATCTACTGTTTTGGACATTATTGGGCTTTATTATCCACTTTTATATTATTTTTGGGACTAACCTATTAACCGGAGGCCCAGCCCAGAATTGCTGTTTTTTGCCTGTTTTAGGGTTTCGAAGAAAAGGAATATCAAACGGAGTCCAAACGGAATGAAACCTTCGGGAACGTGATTTTTAGGAAGATTATGATCCGGGAGACTTGGACCCTATGTCAAAAAAAAAAAAAGGGGGCCCCCCCCCCCCCAGCGCGCCCTCCACCCTCGTGGGCCCCCTGTTGCTCCACCGATGTACTCCTTCCTCCTATATATACCTACATACCCCCCAAACGGTCAGATACGGAGCCAAAACCCTAATTCCACCACCATAACTTTCTGTATCCACGAGATCCCATCTTGGGGCCTGTTCCGGAGCTCCGCCGGAGGGGGCATCGATCACGGAGGGCTTCTACATCAACACCATAGCCTCTCCGATGAAGTGTGAGTAGTTTACTTCAGACCTACGGGTCCATAGTTAGTAGCTAGATGGCTTCTTCTCTCTTTTTGGATCTCAATACAATGTTCTCCCCCTCTCTTGTGGAGAACTATTCGATGTAATCTTCTTTTTGCGGTGTGTTTGTTTAGACCGATGAATTGTGGGTTTATGATCAAGTCTATCTATGAATAATATTTGAATCTTCTATGAATTCTTTTATGTATGATTTGTTATCTTTGCAAGTCTCTTCGAATTATCAGTTTGGTTTGGCCTACCACATTGATCTTTCTTGCAATGGGAGAAGTGCTTAGCTTTGGGTTCAATCTTGTGGTGTCCTTTCCCAGTGACAGTAGGGGCAGCAAGGCACGTATTGTATTGTTGCCATCGAGGATAACAAGATGGGGTTTTCTTCATATTGCATGAGTCTATCCCTCTACATCATGTCATCTTGCTTAAGGCGTTACTCTGTTTTTAACTTCATACTCTAGGTGCATGTTGGATAGCGGTCGATGAGTGGAGTAATAGTAGTAGATGCAGGCAGGAGTCGTTCTACTTGTCTCGAACGTGATGCCTATATACATGATCATACCTAGATATTCTCATAACTATGCTAAATTCTGTCAATTGTTCAACAGTAATTTGTTCACCCACCGTAGAATACTTATGCTCTCGAGAGAAGCCACTAGTGAAACCTATGGCCCCTGGGTCTATCTTCATCATATTAATCTCCTACTACTTAGTTATTTCCTTTGCTATTTACTTTGCCTTTATTTTACTTTGCATCTTTATCACAAAAATACCAAAAATATTATCTTATCATATCTATCAGATCTCACTCTCGTAAGTGGCCTTATAGGGATTGACAACCCCTATTTGCGTTGGTTGCGAGGATTTATTTGTTTTGTGCAGGTAAGAGGGACTCGCGCATAGCCTCCTACTGGATTTATACCTTGGTTCTCAAAAACTGAAGGAAATACTTACGCTACTTTGCTGCATCATCCCTTCCTCTTCGAGGAAAACCAACGCGGTGCTCAAGAGGTAGCATCGGTTACAAGGGAGGAGATCTACATATCCGTATTGCTAAGCTTGCCTTCCACGCCAAGGTGAGTCCCATCCGTACACGGGACGAAGTCTTCACTCTTGTATCTTCATAGTCCAACAGTCCGGCCAAAGGATATAGTCCGGCTGTCCGGAGACCCCCTAATCCAGGACTCCCTCAGTCATGAACATGCATTAAAATTAATCAACACTGAATGCAAGCATGAGTAGGATATAATTCACCATGAACATATATATAGTGGAGGCTATGTTGATTTTGTTTCAACTACATGCGTGAACATGTGACAAGTCGAGCCACTCGAATCGTTCAAAGGAGGATACCACCCTATCATACCACATCACAACCATTTTAATAGCATGTTGGCACGCAAGGTAAACCATTATAAACTCCTAGAAAATTAAGCATGCCATGAGCAACTATAATCTCTAATTGTCATTGCAAACATGTTTCATTCACAATAGGCTGAATCAGGAACAATGAACTAATCATATTTACAAAAAAAAGAGGTCGAGTTCATACCAGCTTTTCTCATCTCAACCAGTTCATCATATATCGTCATTATTGCCTTTCACTTGCACGACCGAACAATGTGAATAATAATAATAGTGCATGTGCATTGGACTAAGCTGGAATCTGGAAGCATTCAATTCAAGGGAGAAGACAAGGTAATATGGGCTCTTTGTTAGATCAACAATAATGCATAAGAGAGACAGTCAACATTTTCATCAAGGTCTTCTCCTCTCGACCCCCAAAGAAAAGAAAGGAAATAAAACTATTTACACAAGAAAGCTCCCAACAAGCAAAAGAAGAATGAGAAATATTTTTGGGTTTTCTTTTTAATTACTACTACTACAGGCATGGAAAGTAAACTAGCTAAAGGCTACAACTTAATTTTTTTGTTTTTTCTTAAGGTTTCAAACACACAAGAAGAAAGCTTAAAAAGAAAATAAACTAGCATGGGTGATACAATGAAAAAGTATGAGCACCGTTAACTGGCATGAGTGTGTGAATAAGAATGTAATGTCGGTGAGGAATACATACTCCCCCAAGCTTAGGCTTTTGGCCTAAGTTGGTCTATGGCCACGGTTCAAAACTGCCCTCTCCGGTGTACTGAGGAGGGTCTTCGGGGCGCCACTGGTTGGCGATCTCCTCCGGATCCCACTGATAAATAGAATGACGGTGAGGATCAGATAGTGGCTCCGGCTCTGGAGCTCATGTCAGGCTCTGGTATGCATGAACGGCCTCCGGAAAAACAACGTACGTGCCTGAAAATATGTTGAACAAAGAGGGAGCAGGCAAGGTAATAGTATCAAAGTGATTCTTATGAAATATCATTCTATAGTTAAGCATCTTCTTCTTATTCTTAACAATAAAATCATGTGCTACCATGCTCTTATAATCTAGAAAAATATGAGGCGGCAACTTTTCCTCTTTCTCATAATGCCTAATAGGTATGTTAAAGTGTGCAGCAAGGCGCGAGGCGAAGATGCCTCCTAAGATGGGACCCTTTGTACGGTTCAGATTTAACTGTTTAGCAACAATAGCGCCTAAACTGAAAGTGGTATCACGAAACAAAGCATGGCGCAAAATAACAATATCAGGGGCACTAAGATTCCATAGTTCCCATGACCAATTAAGAATCTACTATCCAATATTGCAAAGTAACGTAGAACAGGAAAATGTATGCTAGTGATTCTTTCATCAGAAACTTTCCTCATTTCCCCTACAGCAATCATATCAATAAATCTCTCTACATCATTACGATGTGGTTCCTCTATGCTTCCCTCAAAGGGTATCCTACAAACCTGGCAAAAATCATAAAGTGACATCTCCTTATGCTCATCTATAAATAAAATTCCACCGAAGGTGGCGATGTCCTAGCATGGAAATGAAAATTTTGCACAAAAATATTGGTGAGTAGGAGATACTGTTCACGCTGGTCGTGGAGGAAGTCGGTGAGGCCTGCATTCTCAGCCAGATAATAAAAATCTTCATAAATCCCGGCTTCTCTCAAGAACTCATCACAAGGCCATTCACACGGCCGAACCTCCGCAGTACGAGGGGGATTATACTTGGGTTTCTTATTTTCTACACTTTGCTTATCCTTTGAGCTTCGGCTCGATGAGCCCCTCAAAAATCTCTTCATCTTTTTCTGAAAATTTCTGAAATTTTTAGTAACTTAAAATAAAATTGAACCAAACTCAACAAGATTGATAGCAACTACTCCTACAAGTGTCTAGAGGCCATATCATGCATTAAAACTACTTTTGACCATATAAATTTGACATGCAAGCTCAAGAACAGGGTCACCTAAGCAGCAAAAAATTGCAATAAATAAAGCACTAGAACAAAAACTAATTGGACCATTGGAGGAGTCACATACCGAAGAACAATCCCCAAAAGCAGTTTTGCGAATGGAGCTTTGAGCAAGGAGATCAAAAATGGCAGCAAGATGAGCTAGAACTCGGGTTTGAGCTGGTGGGTGATTTTTTTTCTGGAGAAAGACAAAGTGTGTGGGTGCAAGAAAAAGTGGAGGGGACCCACGTGGGGTCCATGAGGCAGGGGGCACGCCCAGGGGGTAGGGCGCGCCCTCCACCCTCGTGGGCACATGGTGAAGCCCCCTGGTGTGTTCTCAGTGCCAATAATTCTTAAATATTCTGGAAAAAATCATATTTCATTTTCAGGGCATTTGGAGAACTTTTATTTTCGGGGTATTTTTTATTGCAAGGATAATTCCGAAAACAAACAGAAAATACTATTTTCACTTTATTTAATATAAATAACAGAAAGTAAAAAGAGGGTACAAAGAGTTGTGCTTTCTAACTTCATCCATCACATGCTCGTCAAAAGGAATCCACTAACAAGGTTGATCAAGTCTTGTTAACAAACTCATTCTGAATCGCATGAAACCAGAGAAATTTCGAATAACACTAGCTTACCTCAATGGGGATATGCACGTCCCCAACAATAAGAATATCATATTTCTTCTTGACAGTAGGAAGAGGAATTCAAAACCTCCAATAGTAATCGTTGAAGTTATTCCAATAGAATTGATAGTGTGGACTTGAGGTTGTTTCCTCGGAAAGTGTACCGTATGCTACCATTAACATGAAAAGTGACATTGCCTTTATTGCAATCAATAACAGCTCCTGCAGTATTCAAAAAGGGTCTACCAAGGATAATAGACATATTATCGTCCTCGGGAATATCAAGAATAATAAAGTCCGTTAAAATAGTAACATTTGCAACCACAACAGGCACATCCTCACAAATACCGACAGCTATAGCAGTTGACTTATCAGCCATTTGCAAAGATATTTTAGTGGGTGTCAACTTATTCAAATCAAATCTATGATATAAAGAGAGAGGCATAACACTAACACCATCTCCAAGATCACATAAAGCATTTTTAACATAGTTTCTTTTAATTGAGCATGTATAGTTGGTACTCCTGGATCTCCTAGTTTCTTTGGTATTCCACCTTTAAAAGTATAATTAGCAAGCATGGTGGAAATTTCAGATTCTGGTATCTTTCTTTTATTTGTAACAATATCTTTCATGTACTTAGGATAAGGATCCATTTTAAGCATATCAGTCAAACACATACGCAAAAAGATAGGTCTAACCATTTCAGCAAATCGCTCAAAATCCTCATCATCCATATTCTTGGATGGTTTATGAGGAAAAGGCATGGGTTTCTGAACCCATGGTTCTCTTTCTTTACCGTGCTTCCTAGCAACAAAGTCTCTCTTATCATAACATTGATTCTTTGATTGTGGGTTATCAAGATCAACAGCAGGTTCAATCTCTACATCATTGTCATTGCTAGGTTGAGCATCAACATGAACATCATCATTAACATTATCGCTAGGTTCATGTTCATTACCAGATTGTGTTTCAACATCAGAAATAGAAATATCATTGGGATTCTCAAGTGTGTCAATAACAGGTTCAATAGAAGAATGCAAAGTTCTGTCATTTTTCTTTTTCTTCTTCTTAGAAGAACTAGGCGCATCAATATTAGTTCTCTGACAATCTTGCTCAACAATTCTCTTAGGGTGGCCCTCAGGATACAAAGGTTCCTGATGTCTACTACACAACCTTCTTCTTGTAGACGTTGTTGGGCCTCCAAGTGCAGAGGTTTGTAGGACAGTAGCAAATTTCCCTCAAGTGGATGACCTAAGGTTTATCAATCTGTGGGAGGCGTAGGATGAGGATGGTCTCTCTCAAGCAACCCTGCAACCAAATAACAAAGAGTCTCTTGTGTCCCCAACACACCCAATACAATGGTAAATTATATAGGTGCACTAGTTCGGCAAAGAGATGGTGATACAAGTGCAATATAGATAGTAGATAATGGTTTTTTTAATATAAAATATAAAAACAGCAAGGTATCAAGTGGTAAAAGTGAGCACAAATGGTATTGCAATGCTAGGAAACAAGGCCTAGGGTTCATACTTTCACTAGTGCAAGTTCTCTCAACAATAATAACATAATTGGATCATATAACTATCCCTCATAATGCAATAGAGAGTCACTCCAAAGTCACTAATAGCGGAGAACAAACAAAGAGATTATTGTAGGGTACGAAACCACCTCAAAGTTATTCTTTCTGATCGATCTATTCAAGGGTTCGTACTAGAATAACACCTTAAGACACAAATCAACCAAAACCCTAATGTCACCTAGATACTCCAATGTCACCTCAAGTATCCGTGGGTATGATTATATGATATGCATCACACAATCTCAGATTCATCTATTCAACCAACACAAAGAACTTCAAAGAGTGCCCCAAAGTTTCTATCGGAGAGTCAAGACAAAAACATGTGCCAACCCCTATGCATAAGTTCACAAGGTCAGGAAACTCGCAAGTTGATCACGAAAACATAGATCAAGTGGATCATGTGATATCCCATTCTCACCACAGATGAGCACATGCAAAACATACATCAAGTGTTCTCAGATCCTTAAAGACTCAATCTGATAAGATAACTTCAAAGGGAAAACTCAACTCATCACAAGAGAGTAGAGGGGGAGAAACATCATAAGATCCAAATATAATAGCAAAGCTCGCGATACATCAAGATCGTGCCGACTCAAGAACACGAGAGAGAGAGAGAGAGAGAGAGAGATCAAACACATACCTACTGGTGCATACCCTCAGCCTTGAGGGTGAACTACTCCCTCCTCGTCATGGAGAGCGCCAGGATGATGAAGATGGCCACCGGAGAGGGATCCCCCCTTCGGCAGGGTGCCAAAACGGGTCTAGATTGTTTTTGGTGGCTACAGAGGCTTGCGGCAGCGGAACTCCCGATCTAGGTTATTTTCTGGAGGTTTCTGTATTTATAGGAATTTTTGGCGTAGGTCTCACATCAAGAAGGTGCCCGAGTCGTCCACGAGGTAGGCCCACGCGCCCGGGGGGGTGCCCCCCCCCCACCCTCGTGGACGGCCCGGGACTCTTCTAGCCCAACTCTTTTACTCCGGGGTCTTCTTTTGGTCCATAAAAAATGTCAAAAATTGGCACGTCAATTGGACTCCGTTTGGTATTCCTTTTCTGTAAAACTCAAAAACTAGGAAAAAACAGAAACTGGCACTGGGCTCTAGGTTAATAGGTTAGTCCCAAAAATCATATAAAATAGCATATAAATGCATATAAAACATCCAAGGTTGATAATATAATAGCATGGAACAATAAAAAATTATAGATACATTGGAGACGTATCAAGCATCCCCAAGCTTAATTCCTGCTTGTCCTCGAGTAGGTAAATGATAAAGACAGAATTTTTGATGTGGAATGCTACCTAACATATTTATCAATGTAATCTTCTTTTATTGTGGCAAGAATATTCAGATCCATAAGATTCAAGACAAAAGTTTAATATTGAAATAAAAATAATACTTCAAGCATACTAACAAAGTAATCATGTCTTCTCAAAATAACATGGCCAAAGAAATCTATCCCTACAAAATCATATAGTCTGGCTATGCTCTATCTTCATCACACAAAATATCTAAATCATGCATAACCCCGATGATAAGCCAAGCAATTGTTTCATACTTTTGATGTTCTCAAACTTTTTCAATCTTCACGCAATACATGAGCGTGAGCCATGGACATAGCACTATAGGTGGAATAGAATGGTGGTTGTGGAGAAGACAGAAAGGAGAAGATAGTCTCACATCAACTAGGCGTATCAACGGGCTATGGAGATGCCCATCAATAGATACCAATGTGAGTGAGTAGGGATTGCCATGCAACGGATGCACTAGAGCTATAAGTGTATGAAAGCTCAAAAGGAAACTAAGTGGGTGTGCATCCAACTTGCTTGCTCATGAAGACCTAGGGCATTTGAGGAAGCCCATCATTGGAATATACAAGCCAAGTTCTATAATGAAATATTCCCACTAGTATATGAAAGTGACAACATAGGAGACTCTCTATCATGAAGATCATGGTGCTACTTTGAAGCACAAGTGTGGTAAAAGGATAGTAGCATTGCCCCTTCTTATTTTTATTTTTATTTTATTTGGCCTTTCTTTTTTTCTTTTTTTATTTGGAATTTCCCCTTTTTTTATTTGGCGTTTCTTTTTTTCGGGACAATGCTCTATTAATGGTGAGCATCACACTTCTATTTTTTTACAACTCAAAGATTACAACTCGATACTAGAACAAAATATGACTCTATATGAATGCCTCCGGCGGTGTACCGGGATGGGCAATGAATCAAGAGTGACATGTATGAAAAATTATGCATGGTGGCTTTGCCACAAATACGATGTCAACTACATGATCATGCAAGGCAATATGACAATGATGAAGTGTGTCATAATGAACGGAACGGTGAAAAGTTGCATGGCAATATATCTCGGAATGGCTATGGAAATGCCATAATAGGTAGGTATGGTGGCTGTTTTGAGGAAGATATAAAGAGGTTTATGTGTGATAGAGCGTATCATATCACGGGGTTTGGATGCACCGGCGAAGTTTGCACCAACTCTCGAGGTGAGAAAGGGCAAGTGCACGGTACTAGAGAGGCTAGCAATGATGGAAGGGTGAGAGTGCGTATAATCCATGGACTCAACATTAGTCATAAAGAACTCACATACTTATTGCAAAAATCTACAAGTCATCGAAAACCAAGCACTACGCGCATGCTCCTAGGGGGTAGATTGGTAGGAAAATACCATCGCTCGTCCCCGACCACCACTCATAAGGAAGGCAATCAAAGAAACACCTCATGCTTTAAATTTTTCACACAACGGTTACCATACGTGCATGCTATGGGACTTGCAAACCTCAACACAATTATTTCTCAAATTCACAATTACTCAACTAGCACAACTCTAATATCACCATCTTCATATCTCAAAACAATCATCAAGTATCAAACTTCTCATAGTATTCAATGCACTCTATATGAAAGTTTTTATTATACCCATCTTGTATGCCCATCATATTAGGACTAAATTCATAACCAAAGCAAATTACCATGCTGTTCTAAAAACTCTCAAAATAATATAAGTGAAGCACTAGAGCAAATGACAAACTACTCCGAAAGATATAAGTGAAGATCAATGAGTATTCGAATAATTATGCAACTATGTGAAGACTCTCTAACATTTAAGAATTTCAGATCTTGGTATTTTATTCAAACATAAAGCAAAACAAAATGAAATAAAATGACACTCCAAGCAAAACACATATCATGTGGTGAATAAAAATATAGCTCCAAGTAAAGTTATCGATGAACGAAGACGAAAGAGGGGATGCCATCAGGGGCATCCCCAAGCTTAGGCTCTTAGTTTTTCTTGAATATTACCTTGGGGTTCCTTGAGCATCCCCAAGCTTAGGCTCTTGCCACTCCTTATTCCATAGTCGATCGAATCTTTACCCAAAACTTGAAAACGTCACAACACAAAACTTAAAAGAAAACTTGTAAGCTCCGTTAGTATAAGAAAATAAATCACCACTTAGGTACTCTTGTGAACTCATTCTAAATTCATATTGGTGAAATATATATTTTATTCCAACTTCTCTATGGTTCATACCCTCCGATACTACTCATAGATTCATCAAAATAAGCAAACAACACAATGAAAACAGAATCTGTCAAAAACAGAACAGTCTGTAGTAATCTGTATGAAACGTATAATTATATAACCCCAAAAATTCTGAAATAAATTTTCGGACGTGAGGAATTTGTCTATTAATCATCTGCAAAAAGAATCAACCTAATCGCACTCTCCAGTAAAAAATGGCAGCAAAACTCGTGAGCGCTAAAGTTTCTGTTTTTTACAGCAAGATCGCAAAGACTTCACCCAAGTCTTCCCAAAGGTTCTACTTGGAACAAACACTAATTAAAGCATAAAACCACATCTAAAAAGAGGCTATATGAATTATTTATTACTAAACAGGAGCAAAAATCAAAGAACAAAAATAAAGTTGGGTTGCCTCCCAACAAGCGCTATCGTTTAACGCCCCTAGCTAGGCATGATGATTTCAATGATGATCACGTAAAAGATAAGAAATGAAACATAAAGAGAGCATCATGAAGAATATTACTTGCACATTTAATCTAAACCACTTCCTATGCATAGGGATTTTATGAGCAAACAACTTGTGGGAACAAGAATCAACTTGCATAGGAAGGCAAAACAAGCATAACTTCAAAACTTTAAGCACATAGAGAGGAAACTTGATATTATTGCAATTCCTACAAGCATATGTTTCTCCCTCATAATAATTTTCAGTAGCATCATGAATGAATTAAACAATATAAATATCACACAAAACATTCTTTTCATGAGCCACAAGCATAGAATTTTTATTACTCTCCACATAAGCAAAATTCTTCTCATGAATAGTAGTGGGAGGAAACTCAACAAAATAACCATCATGTGAGGCATAATCCAATTGAAAACTAAAATCATGATGACAAGTTTCATGGTTATCATTATTCTTAATAGCATACAAGTCATCACAATAATCATCATAGATAGCAACTTTGTTCTCATAATCAATTGGAACCTCTTCGGAGATAGTGGAATCATTACTAAATAAAGTCATGACCTCTCCAAATCCACTTTTATAATTATCACAATAAGATTCAACATCCTCAAAAATAGTGGGATCATCACTTCCTAAAGTTGACACTCTTCCAAACCCAGTTTCATCAATATAATCATCATAAATAGGAGGCATGCTATCATCATAATAAATTTGCTCATCAAAACTTGGGGGACAAAAAATATCATCTTCGTCAAACATAGCTTCCCCAAGCTTGTGGCTTTGCATATCATTAGCATTATGGATATTCAAGGAATTCATACTAACAACATTGCAATCATGCTCATCATTAAAATATTTAGTGCCAAACATTCTAATGCATTCTTCTTCTAGCATTTTGGCACAATTATCGGAATCCTTATCTTCATGAAAGATATTAAAAAGATGAAGCATATGAGGTACCCTCAATTCCATTTTTTGTAATTTTCTTTCATAGACTAAACTAGTGATAAAACACGAAACTAAAAGATTCGATTGCAAGATCTAAATATATACCTTCAAGCGCTAACCTCCCCGGCAACAGCGCCAGAAAAGAGCTTGATGTCTACTACACAACCTTCTTCTTGTAGACGTTTTTGGGCCTCCAAGTGTAGAGGTTTGTAGGACAGTAGCAAATTTCCCTCAAGTGGATGACCTAAGGTTTATCAATCCGTGGGAGGTGTAGGATGAAGATGGTCTCTCTCAAGCAACCCTGCAACCAAATAACAAAGAGTCTCTTGTGTCCCCAACACACCCAATACAATGGTAAATTGTATAGGTGCACTAGTTCGGCGAAGAGATGGTGATACAAGTGCAATATGGATAGTAGATAATGGTTTTTGTAATCTGAAAATATAAAAACAGCAAGTTATCAAGTGGTAAAAGTGAGCACAAACGGTATTGCAATGCTAGGAAACAAGGCCTAGGGTTCATACTTTCACTAGTGCAAGTTCTCTCAACAATAATAACATAATTGGATCACATAACTATCCCTCAACATGCAACAAAGAGTCACTCCAAAGTCACTAATAGTGGAGAACAAACGAAGAGATTATTGTAGGGTACGAAACCACCTCAAAGTTATTCTTTCTGATCGATCTATTCAAGAGTCCGTACTAGAATAACACCTTAAGACACAAATCAACCAAAACCCTAATGTCACCTAGATACTCCAATGTCACCTCAAGTATCCGTGGGTATGATTATACGATATGCATCACACAATCTCAGATTCATCTATTCAACCAACACAAAGAACTTCAAAGAGTGCCCCAAAGTTTCTACCGGAGAGTCAAGAAAAAAATGTGTGCCAACCCCTATGCATAAGTTCACGAGGTCACGGAACTCGCAAGTTGGTCACCAAAACATACATCAAGTGGATCACGTGATATCCCATTGTCACCACAGATAAGCACATGCAAGACATACATCAAGTGTTCTCAGATCCTTAAAGACTCAATCCGATAAGATAAATTCAAAGGGCAAACTCAATTCATCACAAGAGAGTAGAGGGGGAGAAACATCATAAGATCCAAATATAATAGAAAAGCTCTCGATACACCAAGATCGTGCCGACTCAAGAACACGAGAGAGAGAGAGAGAGAGATCAAACACATAGCTACTGGAGAGTGCGGGGATGACGAAGATGGCCACCGGAGAGGGGCCCCCCCTCCGGCTGGGTGCCATAACGGGTCTAGATTGGTTTTCGGTGGCTACAGAGGCTTGCGGCGGCGGAACTCCCGATCTAGGTTATTTTCTGGAGGTTTCTGTATTTATAGGAATTTTTGGCGTATGTCTCACGTCAAGAAGGTGCCCGAGTCGTCCACGAGGTAGGCCCACGTGCCCGAGGGGGCGCCCCCCACCCTCGTGGACGGCCCGGGACTCTTCTAGCCCAACTCTTTTACTTCGGGGTATTCTTTTGGTCCATAAAAAATTGTCAAAAATTGGCACGTCAATTGGACTCCGTTTGGTATTCCTTTTCTGTAAAACTCAAAAACAAGGAAAAAACAGGAACTGGCACTGGCACTGGGCTCTAGGTTAATAGGTTCGTCCCCAAAATCATATAAAATAGCATATAAATGCATATAAAACATCCAAGGTTGATAATATAACAGCATGGAACAATCAAAAATTATAGATACGTTGGAGAAGTATCAGTTCCTGAGTCATTTTACCCCCTCTAGTCATAACTCTAACAACATTATCATTTTTGTTATTATTTAATTCATTGAGAAAATCATTCTGAGCTTTAAGTACTCGTTCTACGTGAGTGGTCACCATAGAAGCATGTTTACTAATAAGTTTAAGTTCACCTTTAACTCTAGACATATAATCACTCAAGTGTTCAATCATATAAGCATTATATTTCAATTGTCTACCAACATAAGCATTGAAGTCTTCTTGCCTAACCATAAAGTCATCAAACTCATCCAAGCATTGGCTAGCAAACTTAGTAGATGGGATTTCACATTTATCAAATCTATAGAGAGAATTTACCTTTACTACCTGTGTCGGGTTGTCAAGACCATGTATTTCTTCAATAGGTGGTAAATTCTTAACATCTTCATCTTTAATACCTTATTCTTCCATAGATTTCTTTGCCTCTTGCATATCTTCGGGACTGAGAAATAGAATACCCCTTTTCTTCGGAGTTGGCTTAGGAGTTGGTTCATGAAGTGTCCAATTATTTTCATTACTCAACATATTATTCAATAGCAATTCAGCTTGATCAACAGTTATTTCCCTGAAAACACAACCAACACAACTATCCAGGTGGTCTTTGGAAGCATCGGTTAGTCCATTATAAAAGATATCAAGTATTTCATTTTTCTTGAGAGGATGATCAGGAAAAGCATTAAGTAATTGGAGAAGCCTCCCCCAAGCTTGTGAGAGACTCTCTTCTTCAATTTGCACAAAATTATATATTTCCCTTAAGGCAGCTTGTTTCTTATGAGCGGGGAAATATTTAGCAGAGAAGTAATAAATCATATCCTGGGGACTACGCACACAACCAGGATCAAGAGAATTAAACCATGTTTTAGCATCACCCTTTAATGAGAACGGAAACAACTTAAGGATAAAGTAATAGCGAGTTTTCTCATCATTAGTAAACAAGGTGGCTATATCATTTAATTTAGTAAGATGTGCCACAACAGTTTCAGATTCATAGCCATAAAAAGGATCAGATTCAACCAAAGTAATTAACTCAGGATCGACACAGAAATCATAATCCTTATCGGAAATAAAGATAGGTGAAGTAGCAAAAGCAGGGTCATATTTCATTCTAGCATTCAAGGATTTTTCTTTAAGCTTAGCTAATAATTTATTAAGATCAGATCTATCATTGCAAGCTAAGAAGTCTCTAGAAGTTTATTCATCCATAACATAACCCTCAGGCACAACAGGAAATTCATATCTAGGGGGAGAATCTTCATCATCACTTTCATCAATATTATCAGTTTTAATAATTTCATTCTCTCTAACCCTAGCAAGTTGTTCATCAAGAAATTCACCTAGTGGCACAGTATTATCAAGCATATAAGTAGTTTCATCATAAGTATCATGCAAAGTAGAGGTGGCATCATCAATAACATGCGACATATCAGAATAAATAGCAGGAGTAGGTGTCGCAAGTTTACTCAAAACAGAAGGTGAATCAAGTGCAGAGCTAGATGGCAGTTCCTTACCACCCCTCGTAGTTTAGGGAAAAATCTTGGTTCTTTTATCTTTCAAGTTCTTCATAGTGACCAGCAGATATAAATCCCAAGTGACTCAAAGAATAGAGCTATGCTCCCCAGCAACGACGCCAGAAAATAGTCTTGATAACCCACAAGTATAGGGGATCACATCAGTTTTTGAGGGTAGAGTATTCAACCCAAATTTATTGATTCGACACAAGGGGAGCCAAAGAATATTCTCAAGTATTAGCGGCTGAGTTGTCAATTCAACCACACCTGGAAACTTAATATCTACAGCAAAGTATTTAGTATCAAAGTAATATGATAATAGCGGTAACGGTAGCAAAAGTAATAGTTTTGGTTTTATAGTGATTGTAACAGTAGCAACGGAAAAGTAAATAAGTGAAGATCAATATATGAAAAGCTCGTAGGCAATGGATTAGTGATGGATAATTATGTCGGATGCGAGTCCTCATGCAATAGTTATAACATAGGGTGACACAGAACTAGCTTCAGTTCATCAATGTAATGTAGGCATGTATTCCGAATATAGTCATACGTGCTTATGGAAAAGAACTTGCATGACATCTTTTGTCCTACCCTCCCGTGGCAGCGAGGTCCTATTGGAAACTAAGGGATATTAAGGCCTCCTTTTAATAGATTACCGGACCAAAGCATTAACACTTAGTGAATATATGAACTCCTCAAACTACGGTCATCATCGGTAAGTATCCCGATTATTGTCACTTTCGGCGTTAACGGATCATAACACATAATAGGTGACTATAACTTGCAAGATAGGATCAAGAACTCACATATATTCATGAAAACATAATAGGTTCAGATCTGAAATCATGGCCCTCGGGCCCTAGTGACAAGCATTAAGCATAGCAAAGTCATAGCAACACCAATCTCAGAACATAATGGATACTAGGGATCAAATCCTAACAAAACTAACTCGATTACATGATAAGTCTCATCCAACCCATCACCGTCCAGCAAGCCTACGATGGAATTACACACGCACGGCGGTGAGCATCATGAAATTGGTGATGGAGGAAGGTTGATGATGACGATGGCGACGGATTCCCCTCTCCGGAGCCCCGAATGGACTCCAGATAAGCCCTCCCGAGAGAGATTAGGGCTTGGCGGCGGCTCCGTATCGTAAAACGCGATGAATCCTTCTTCCTTATTTTTTTCTCTTCAAACGTGAATATATGGAGTTGGAGTTGAGGTCGGTGGAGCACCAGGGGGCCCACGAGGCAGGGGGGTACCCGGGGGGGTAGGTGCGCCCCACCCTTGTGGACAGGGTGTGGGCCCCCTGGCCTTGATTCTTTCGCCGGTATTTTTAATATATTCGAAAAATATTCTCCGTTGATTTTCAGGTCATTCCAAGAACTTCTATTTCTGCACAAAAATAACACCATGGCAATTCTGCTGAAAACAGCGTCAGTCCGGGTTAGTTCCATTCAAATCATGCAAGTTAGAGTCCAAAACAAGGGCAAAAGTGTTTGGAAAAGTAGATACGTTGGAGAAATATCACGGTACTTGATCGGTTGGATCACGAAGACGTTCGACTACATCAACCACGTTACTTAACGCTTCCGCTTTCGGTCTACAAGGGTACATAGACACACTCTCCCCTCTCGTTGCTATGCATCTCCTAGATAGATCTTGCGTGATCATAGGTTTTTTTTTGAAATACTGCGTTCCCAAACAGTGGCATCCGAGCCAGGTCCATGCATAGATGTTATATGCACGAGTAGAACACAAAGGAGTTGTGTGCGTGGGTATATACATATTGCTTGCCGTCACTAGTTGTTTCTTGATTCGGCGGTATTGTTGGATGAAGTGTCCCGGACCGACATTACATGACCGCGTTCATGAGACTGGTTCTACCGACGTGCTTTGCACACAGGTGGCTAGCGGGTGTCAGTTTCTCCAACTTTATTTGAACCAGATTCAATGGACGGGGTTCTTTCTAAAGATCAAAAAGCAATCACTATACCATGTTTTGGTTTTGATGCATAAGTAAAAACGGTTCTTGACAGAAGCCCGTAGCAGCCATGTAAAACTTGCAACAACAAAGTAGAGTATGTCTAACTTGTTTTTGCGGGGCATGTTGTGATGTGTTATGGTCAATACATGATTATATAAATTTTTGTATGAGATGATCATGTTTTGTAACACAGTTATCGGCAACTGGCAGGAGCCATATGGTTGTCGCTTTATTGTATGAAATGCAATCGCCTTGTAAACGCTTTACTTCATCACTAAGCGGTTGCGACAGTCGTGGAAGCAATAGTTGGCGAGACGACAACGATGCTACGATGGAGATCAAGGTGTCAAGCTAGTGACGATGGTGATCATGACGGTGCTTTGGAGATGGAGATCAAAGGCACAAGATGATGATGGCCATATCATATCACTTATATTGATTGCATGTGATGTGTTATCCTTTATGCATCTTATTTTGCTTAGTACGGCGGTAGCATTATAAGATGATCTCTCACTAAATTTCAAGGTATAAGTGTTCTCCCTGAGTATGCACCGTTGCTACAGTTCATCGTGCCGAGACACCACGTGATGATGGGGTGTGATAAGCTCTACGTTCACATACAACGGGTGCAAGCCAGATTTGCACAAGAAGAATACTCGGGATAAACTTTACGAGCCTAGCATATGCAGATATGGCCTCGGAACACTAAGACCGAAAGGTCGAGCGTGAATCATATAGTAGATATGATCAACATAGTGATGTTCACCGCTGAAAAGTACTCCATCTCACGTGATGATCAGACATGGTTTAGTTGATATGGATCACATGATCACTTACATGATTAGAGGGATGTCTATCTTAGTGGGAGTTCTTAAGTAATATGATTAATTGAACTTTAATTTATCATGAACTTAGTACCTGGTAGTATTTTGCATGTCTGTGTTGTTGTAGATAAATGGACCATGATGTTGTTCCGTTGAATTTTAATGCGTTCCTAGAGAAAGCTAAGTTGAAAGATGATGGTAGCAACTACACGGACTGGGTCCGTAACTTGAGGATTATCCTCATTGCTGCACAGAAGAATTACGTCCTAGAAGCACCGCTAGGTGCCAAACCCGCTGCAGGAGCAACTCCAGATGTTATGAACACCTGGCAGAGCAAAGCTGATGACTACTCGATAGTTCAGTGTGCCATGCTTTACGGCTTAGAACCGGGACATCAACGACGTTTTGAATGTCATGGAGCATATGAGATGTTCCAGGAGTTGAAGTTAATATTTGAAGCAAATGCCCGGATTGAGAAATATGAGGTCTCCAATAACTTCTACAGCTGCAAAATGGAGGAGAATAGTTCTGTCAATGAGCACATACTCAGAATGTCTGGGTACCACAATCACTTGACTCAGCTGGGAGTTAATCTTCTAGTTGATAGTGTCATTGATAGAGTTCTTCAATCACTGCCACCAAGCTAAAATAGCTTCGCGATGAACTATAATATGCAAGGGATGGATAAGACTATTCCCGAGCTCTTCGCGATGCTAAAAGCCGTGGAGGTAGAAATCAAGAAGGAGCATCAAGTATTGATGGTCAACAAGACCACCAGTTTTAAGAAGAAGGGCAAAGGGAAGAAGGGGAACTTCAAGAAGAATGGCAAGAAAGTTGCTGCCCAAGTGAAGAAGCCTAAGTCTGGACCTAAGCTAGAGAGTGGGTGCTTCTACTACAAAGGGACTGGTCACTGGAAGCGGAACTGCCCCAAGTATTTGGCGGATAAGAAGGATGGCAAAGTGAAAGGTATATTTGATATACATGTTATTGATGTGTACCTTACTAATGCTCGCGGTAGCGCCTGGGTATTTGATACTGGTTTTGTTGCTAATATTTGCAACTCGAAACAGGGGCTACGGATTAAGCGAAGATTAGCTAAGAACGAGGTGACGATGCGCGTGGGAAATGGTTCCAAAGTCGATGTGATCACCGTCGGCACGCTACCTCTACATCTACCTTCGGGATTAGTTTTAAACATGAATAATTGTTATTTGGTGCCAGCGTTAAGCATGAACATTATATTTGGATCTTGTTTGATGGGAGACGGTTATTCATTTAAATCGGAGAATAATGGTTGTTCTTTTTATATGAGTAATATCTTTTATGGTCACGCACCCTTGATGAGTGGTCTATTTTTACTACATCTTGATAGTAGTGATACACATATTCATAGTATTGAAGCCAAAAGATATAAGTTTAATAATGATAGTGCAACTTATTTGTGGCACTGCCATTTATGTCATATTGGTGTAAAGCGCATGAAGAAACTCCATGTAGATGGGCTTTTGAAATCACTTGATTATGAATCACTTGATGCTTGCGAACCATGCCACATGGCCAAGATGACTAAAACTCCGTTCTCTGGAACAATGGAACGAGCAACAGACTTATTGGAAATAATAAATACTGATGTATGCGGTCCGATGAGTGTTGATGCTCGTGGCAGGTGTCATTATTTTTTGACCTTCACAGATGATTTGAGGAGATACGGGTATGTCTACTTGATAAAACATAAGTCCAAAACATTTGAAAAGTTCAAAGAATTTCAGAGTGAAGTGGAAAATCATCGTAACAAGAAAAAAATCTGCGATATGATCATGGAGGTGAATATTTGAGTTATGAGTTTGGTCTTCATTTGAAACAATGCGGAATAGTTTCGCAACTCACGCCATCTGGAACACCACAGCGTAATGGTGTGTCCGAACGTTGTAACCGCACTTTATTAGATATGGTGCGATCTATGATATCTGTTACTGATTTATTGCTATTGTTTTGGGGTTATGCTTTTAGAGACGACTCTATTCTCGTTAAATAGGGCACCATTGAAATCCGTTGAGACGACACCATATGAACAGTGGTTTGGCAAGAAACCCAAGTCGTCGTTTCTTAAAGTTTGGGGCTGCGATGCTTATATGAAAAGCTTCAACCTGATAAGCTCGAACCCAAATCGGAGAAATATGACTTCATATGATACCCATAGGAGACTATTGGGTACTGATGACCCACGAGTATAGGGGATCTATCGTAGTCCTTTCGATAAGTAAGAGTGTCGAACCCAACGAGGAGCAGAAGGAAATGATAAGCGGTTTCCAGCGAGGTATTCTCTGCAAGTACTAAAATAAGTGGTAACAGATAGTTTTGTGATAGGATAATTTGTAACGAGCAACAAGTAACAAAAGTAAATAAAGTGCAGCAAGGTGGCCCAATCCTTTTTGTAGCAAAGGACAAGCCTGGACAAACTCTTATATAGAGAAAAGGGCTCCCGAGGACACATGGGAATATCGTCAAGATAGTTTTCATCACGTTCATATGATTCGCGTTCGGTACTTTGATAATTTGGTATGTGGGTGGACCGGTGCTTGGGTACTGTCCTTACTTGGACAAGCATCCCACTTATGATTAACCTCTATTGCAAGCATCCGCAACTACAACAAAAGTATTAAGGTAAACCTAACCATAGCATGAAACATATGGATCCAAATCAGACCCTTACGAAGCAACGCATAAACTAGGGTTTAAGCTTCTGTCACTCTAGCAACCCATCATCTACTTATTACTTCCCAATGCCTTCCTCTAGGCCCAAATAATGGTGAAGTGTCATGTAGTCGATGTTCACATAACACCACTAGAGGAGAGACAACATACATCTCATCAAAATATCGAACGAATACCAAATTCACATGACTACTAATAGCAAGACTTCTCCCATGTCCTCTGGAACAAAAGTAACTACTCACAAAGCATAAACATGTTCATAATCAGAGGGGTATTAATATGCATATAGGATCTGAACATATGATCTTCCACCAATTAAACCAACTAGCATCAACTACAAGGAGTAATTAACACTACTAGCAACCTACTAGCACCATTCCCGGACTTGGAGGCAAGAATTGGATACAAGAGATGAACTAGGGTTTTGAGAGGAGATGGTGTTGATGAAGATGTTGATGGAGATTGCCCTCTCCCGACGAGAGGAGCGTTGGTGATGACGATGGCGATGATTTCCCCCTCCCGGTGGGAAGTTTCCCCGGTAGAACAGCTCTGCCGGAGCCCTAGATTGGTTTCGCCTCGTGGCGGCGGAGTTTCGTCCGAGAAGATGGCTTCCTATTTTTTTTCCCATCGAAAGACTTCATATAGCAGAAGATGGCCACCGGAGGGCCACCAGGGGGCCCACGAGGTAGGGGGCGCACCCAGGGGGGTAGGGTGCGCCCCCCACCCTCGTGGGCAGGGTGTGCCCCCCTGGTGAATCTCTTCCGCTGAGTATTTTTTATATATTCTGAAAACGTCTTCCGTGAAGTTTCAGGACTTTTGGAGCTGTGCAGAATAGGTCTCTAATATTTGCTCCTTTTCCAGCCCAGAATCCCAGCTGCCGGCATTCTCCCTCTTTATGTAAACCTTGTAAAATAAGATAGAGTAGGCATAAGTATTGTGACATAATGTGTAATAACAGCCCATAATGTAATAAATATCGATATAAGAACATGATGCAAAATGGACGTATCAACTCCCCCAAGCTTAGACCTCGCTTGTCCTCAAGTGAAAGCCAAAATCGAAAAATATGTCCACATGTTTAGAGATAGAGGTGTCGATAAAACTAAAATATGGACATGAGGGCATCATGATCATTCTTAGAACAGCAACTTATATAATTTTTGTCATATAATCTCTTATGCTATAGTAATAATTCAATCACATTTTCAAGTATGAATCGTAAACTTCGTTGAAAACTAACAAACTATAATCTCAGTCATTGGAGCAATTGCAATTTATCATAACATTGGAAAGAGTCAATGTATAAGAGCTTTTCAGCAAGTCCACATACTCAACTATCATATAATCTTTCACAATTGCTGACACTCACGCAATACTTATGGGTATGGAGTTTTAATCGGACACAGAGAAATATAGGGGCTTATAGTTTTGCCTCCCGACGTTTTACCTCAGGGGTAATGTCAACAATAATAGTTCATGAAAACTCACATCCAATTAGCCATATATACCAGGATCTTTCCAACATACTGTGCTTGCCAAAGGATAAAATGTAAAAAGGATGGGTGAAGATCACCATGACTCTTATATAAGGTAGGAGATAAAAGTAAAAGATAGGCCCTTTGCAGTGGGAAGCAGAGGTTGTCATGCGCTTTTATGGTTGGATGCACAAAATATTAATGCGAAAGAACGTCACTTTATATTGCCACTTGTGATATGGACCTTTATTATGCAGTCTGTCGCTTTTATTTCTTCCATATCACACGATCGTATAAAGCTTATTTTCTCCCACACTAATAAGTCATACATATTTAGAGAGCAATTTTTTTATTGCTTGCACCGATGACAACTTACTTGGAGGATCTTACTCAATCCATAGGTAGGTATGGTGGACTCTCATGGCAAAACTGGTTTTAAGGGAATTTGGAAGCACAAGTAGTATTTCTACTTGGTGCAATGAATTTGGCTAGCATGAGGGGGAAAGGCAAGCTCAACATGTTGGAGGATCCAAGACAATATAATTTATCTCGGATGTAAGAAAACATAACCCATTACGTTGTCTTCCTTGTCCAGCGTCAACTCTTTAACATGTCATATATTAATGAGTGCTCACAATCATAAAAGATGTCCAAGATAGTATATTTATATGTGAAGACCTCTCTTTCTTTATTACTTCCTATTAATTGCAACGATGACCAAAACTATGTTTGTCAACCCTCAACAACTTTTATTCATCATACCTTTTCTATGTGAGCTCATTACTCTCCATAAGATTCACATGATCTCTTTGTTTCTTTCTATTTATTTCTCTTTTCTTTTATTCACTTAAGATCGTGGCAAAATAATCAAGCCCTTGACTCAACACTAATCTTTATTATATATAGGTCACGGACTCGATTACATAGAAGGATCATAAAGCAAAACTCACAACTAGATCATACTAAAGGCTTTTATTCTACTAGGTCAAAATATTACCAAAAGGATCAAACTAAGAAAAACGGTAAAGATAAAAGTGATGGTGATACAATACCGGGGCACTCCCCCAAGCTTGGCAGATGCCAAGGGGAGTGCCCATACCCGATGCTCAATTCTTCATTGTTGGTGAAGAAGGTGGAGTTGTTGATGCTGGATAGTCGCACATCGAGCGTAGGAGGTCTTCTAGCTTGCGGATAATGCCTTTGAGTGCGATGATATGCTCCTTTAACAAAATATTTTCACGTGTGAGATACTTATTTTGTATACGAGCTAGCTCAATCATCTTGAAAGCTTCGATCTCGGTTGGGGTAAGAAGATTGTGATCAAGTTGAAGGATGTCTTCTATTGCCGGAGCTTGGTCCTCCGTGGCTTTTTTGATCCCTTTATCCTTGTTGATCTCCATGGGTTCTTCCCTCTTCAGCTCTATCTTCATTAGCCAAGCATCGTTGCCCTCATGGTTGGAGGAGGAGGAGGGAGACGACATAGTGCCTGGCCTTGACAACCCTGACAGAAAACAGCTCGAAACAAAGACAGGAGATATTTGCGTGATACGGGAGTCAAAACCCCCGGGAGATTATATAATGAATTTTTACCGACCAAAATACGTATCGTGTAAGAAAACGGAGTCCGGAGTGCACACGAGGTAGGGGGCACACCCAGTAGGGTAGGGCGCGCCCTCCACCCTCGTGGAGCCCTCGTGTCCTTCCCGGACTACTTCTTATTTTTCTATTTTTCTAAATATTCCAAAATGGAGAAATATTGCCTCAAAAACTGTTTTGGAGTCGGTTTACTTACCGTACCACATACCTATTCCTTTTCGGAGTCTGAAGCGTTCCGCAAAGTGTCCCTTATGTATTCCTCCGGGGTTACGGTTTCAATAATATTGGTTTCAACATTTATGGTATTACCTGAGATATAATGTTTGATTCTTTGACCGTTCACCACCTTCAGATTTGTGTCTTCGAAGTTGTTGATTTTTATGACACCGGAATGATAGACCTCCTCGATAACGTAAGGACCTTCCCATTTAGAGAGAAGTTTTCCTGTAAAAAATCTTAAACGAGAGTTGTATAGCAATACATAATCACCTACATTAAACTCACGCTTTTGTATCCTTTTATCATGCCATCTTTTAACCTTTTCTTTGAACAACTTGGCATTTTCGTAGGCTTGGGTTCTCCATTCATTGAGTGAGCTAATATCAAATAACCTCTTCTCACCGGAAAGTTTAAAATCATAATTGAGCTCTTTAATAGCCCAATATGCCTTGTGTTCTGATACGTCTCCAACGTATCTATAGTTTTTGATTGCTCCATGCTATATTATCTACTGTTTTGGGCAATATTGGGCTTTATTTTCCACTTTTATATTATTTTTGGGACTAACCTATTAACCGGAGGCCCAGCCCAGATTTGCTGTTTTATGCCTATTTCAGTGTTTCGAAGAAAAGGAATATCAAACGGAGTCTAAACGGAACGAAATCAACTGGAGAAGTTATTTTTGGAACGAAAGCCACCGGATAGACTTGGACTCCACGTCAGGAGATACGGGAGGTGCTCACGAGGGTGGGGGCGCCCGCCCTAGGGCGCGCCCCCCTGCCTCGTGGGACCCTCGTGGCTCCCCTGACGTACTTCTTCCGCCTATATAACTCCACGTACCCTAAAACTTCCAAAAACACACAATAGATCGGGAGTTCCGCCGCCAGAAGCCTCTGTAGCCACCGAAAGCCAATCTAGACCCATTCTGGCACCCTGCTGGAGGGGGCAATCCATCTACGGTGGCCATTTTCATCATCCCGATGCTCTCCATGACAAGGAGGGAGTAGTTCTCCCTCGGGCTGAGGGTATGTACCAGTAGCTATGTGTTTGATCTCTCTCCCTCTCTCGTGTTCTTGATTTGGCACGATCTTGATGTATCGCGAGCTTTGCTATTATAGTTGGATCTTATGTTTCTCCTCCCCCTCTACTCTCTTGTAATGAATTGAGTTCCCCCTTTGAAGTTATCTTATCGGATTGAGTCTTTAAAGATTTGAGAACACTTGATGTATGTCTTTGTGACGCCCCCGATTTAATCGTACACTAATCATACAAGCAAACGTGTACGATCAAGATCAGGGACTCACAGGAAGATATCACAACACAACTCTACTAATAAAATAAGTCATACAAGCATCATATTACAAGCCAGGGGCCTCGAGGGCTCGAATACAAGAGCTCGATCATAGACGAGTCAGCGGAAGCAACAATATCTGAGTACAGACATAAGTTAAACAAGTTTGCCTTAAGAAGGCTAGCACAAACTGGGATACAAATCGAAAGAGGCGTAGACCTCCTGCCTGGGATCCTCCTAACTACTCCTGGTCGTCGTCAGCGGGCATCACGTAGTAGTAGGCACCTCCGGTGTAGTAGGGGTCGTCGTCGACGGTGGCGTCTGGCTCCTGGGCTCCAACATCTGGTTGCGACAACCAGGTAGAAGGGATAGAGGGAAAGAAGGAGAAAGTAACCGTGAGTACTCATCCAAAGTACTCGCAAGCAAGAAGCTACACTACATATGCATGGGTAAATGTGTAAAGGGCCATATCGGTGGACTGAACTGCAGAAAGCCAGAATAAGAGGGGGGATAGCTAATCCTTTTGAAGACTACGCTTCTGGCAGCCTCCATCTTGCAGCATGTAGAAGAGAGTAGACTGAATACCTCCAAGTAGCATCGCATAGCATAACCCTAACCGATGATCCTCCCCTCGTCGCCCTGTGAGAGAGCGACCACCGGTTGTATCTGGCACTTGGAAGGGTGTGTTTTATTAAGTATCCGGTTCTAGTTGTCATAAGGTCAAGGTACAACTCCAAATCGTCCTGTTACCGAAGATCACGGCTATTCGAATAGATTAACTTCCCTGCAGGGGTGCACCACATACCCCAACACGCTCGATCCCATTTGGCCGGACACACTTTCCTGGGTCATGCCCGGCCTCGGAAGATCAACACATCGCAGCCCCACCTAGACCAACAGAGAGGTCAGCACGCCGGTCTAAACCTAAGCGCACAGGGGTCTGGGCCCATCGCCCTTAGCACACCTGCACGTTGCGTACGCGGCCGGAAGCAGAACTAGCCCCCTTAATACAAGAGCAGGCTTACGTTCCAATCCGGCGCGCGCCACTCAGTCGCTGACGTCACAAAGGCTTCGGCTGATACCACGACGCCGGGATACCCATAACTACTCCCGCGTAGATGGTTAGTGCGTATAGACCAAATGGCCAGACTCAGATCAAATACCCAGAACTCGTTAAGCGTGTTAAGTATCCGCGAACGCCGACCAGGGCCAGGCCCACCTCTCTCCTAGGTGGTCGGAACCTGCCCTGTCGCTCCGCCTCAAAGATCCACTCGCGGGTGCTCCTCAAGCCGACCCGTCTTTAGTCACCACATGTATCATGTATAAAGTATATAGCATATACCTGTGACCAACTCCCGAGTGATCACGGCCCGATAGTATAGCATGGCAGACGGACAAGGATGTAGGGCCACTGATGATAGACTAGCATCCTATACTAAGCATTAGGATTGCAGGTAAAGGTAACAACAGTAGTAGCAAGGACAGGCTATGCATCAGGATAGGAATAACAAAAGCAGTAACATGCTACACTACTCTAATGCAAGCAGCATAGATGAGAGTAGGCGATATCTGGTGATCAAGGGGGGGGGCTTGCCTGGTTGCTCAGACAAGAAGGAGGGTCGTCGTCGACCTAGTCGATCACAGGGGCATCAGCGGCAGTCTCGGGGTCTACCGGAAAAGTAACGGAGGGGGAACACAATAAATAACAGAGCAATCAAAACATAACATAACAAACGTGGTGCTAGAGGTGATCTAACGCAGGGATAGGTGATACCGGCGAAGGGGAGAAACATCCGGGAAAGTATTCCCGGTGTTTCGTGTTTTCGGGCACAGGAGCCGGAGGGGGAAAGTTGTGAGTTTGATAGGATAGGGACGCGTGGCGGACGAACGGGCTGCGTATCCGGGTTCGTCTCGTCGTTCTGAGCAACTTTCATGTACAAAGTTTTTTCATCCGAGCTACGGTTTATTTTATATTAATTTTAAAAGATTAAAATCATTTTAGTATTTAGTTAATTATTTTAATTAAACATTATCCAGAACAGTGCACGCTGACATCAGCATGACATCAGCAGTCAACAGAGGCGTTGACTGGTCAACTGACGTGTGGGCCCCGTTCGTCATAATCTGTTTTAATTAACTAATAGTTAATTAGGTTAATTAGTGATTAGGTTAATCTAATTATAATTAATTAACTTATTTAGTTCCTTAATTAATTAATTAATTAATTTTATTATTATTATTATTTTATTTATTTATTTATTTTAAAACATTCTGGAGGGGGGGGCCCTCCTGTCATTGACCGAAAGGGGCCAAACGGGCGCTGGCAAACGGGTGCGGGCACCAGCCCGCTCGGTGGCTGGGGCGTGCGGGCGCCCGAGCGAAGGCCGGGCCTGGGCGGCAGTGGGCACGGCAGCCCGAGGAGGGGCCGGCGGCAGGGAGGCGGAGGAGGGCCACGGCATCGCCGATGAGCAGCAGCAGAGCAGACCGCGGAGCAAGGGGGCACAACCCCAGGCGGAGGCGGGCGCGGGAGGTGCAGCGGCAGCAGCGGTGCGCGGCCACGGCGGGGCTCGCGCGGTCGCCGTTGATGGATAGGGGAGAGGGAGGAGCAGGGCGGCGCGCGCGCGTGCACGCGGTGGCCAGGGGCGACAAGCGGCGGCGCTTCGGGTGGAGGACGCGGGCCTCCGAGCGGCGCCGCGGTGCAGTGGCCGGAGTCGGGCGACGGGTGCAGCAAGCAGGAGGGCGCGGGGCACAGGGGGAGGGCGCGGGGATGAGCGCGTTCGGGGCACGGCCACGGTGGGCGCGCGCGGGGCGCCGGTGCGCGAGCCCGTGCACGCGAGGCAGAGAGGAGAAGAGGGGACGCTCACGGGGCCGGTAGGGGAAAAGGCAGCGGGGGTCGAGGGCGATGTCGGGGACGACGCGGCGGAGAGGGGCAGGCCGGCAAGGGAGGTCTGGGCGGCGTCGGTTGAGGGCGAGGCGGCGCGGCGTCGCGGCGATGGGGTCGGGAGCGGCTGTTGCCCCCCCCCCCCGATCCAGATCCGTTCGTGGGGGGGGAGGAGCGACGTGCGGGAGTGGGAGTGGGGGGGGCGAGTGGGTGGCGGCTAGGGTTGCGGGGGGTGAGGGGAGTGGATAAGGGGTGGGGTTTGGGCCGGCCTGGTGGGGTGGCCGGCTGGGCCGGTTGGGTTGGCCCAGTTGGGCCACGGCCCAGGGGGGGCTTTCTCTTTCCTTTTTTTTGGTGTGTGTGTTAGTTCTGTTTTTTTTCTTTTTCTTTTTATTTAATTTTCTCTTCTATTTCATTCTTTTAATTGTTGTTTTATAAAATATAAATACAACTCCTAAATTAATGTTATAATTTAATCTACTGCCCCAATAAGTATGACACCTAATTAAAATAGTTTGCATTATTATTATTTTTAAAAGGGCATTTAATTAATCGTCATAGCTGCGTTTTAATTACTTTAGTGTCTTTAAACGTTTTATAAAAGTGTGGTTTCTCCACAATAATTACCTATGCATTATTTGGCAACACCCCAACATCTTAGTTTTAATATTTGAAAATCTTTACCATTTGACTTTATTTTAAGTTTGAATTTCGAATCGATTTTGAACTAACACGAAATTAACAACAGTAACCGAGGTGACGTGGCATCATTATCTTGGGATTACTGTAGCCTAATTATCCGGGCGTCACAGTCTTGCCGTGGATATCTGTGGTGACAATGGGATATCACATGATTCACTTGATGTATGTTTTGGTGATCAACTTGTGGGTTCCGCCCATGAACCTATGCATAGGGGTTGGCACACGTTTTCGTCGTGATTCTCCGGTAGAACTTTGGGGCACTCTTTGAGGTCCTTTGTGTTGGTTGAATAGATGAATCTGAGATTGTGTGACGCGTATCGTATAATCATATCCACGGATACTTGAGGTGACATTGGAGTATCTGGGTGACATTAGGGTTTTGGTTGATTTGTGTCTTAAGGTGTTATTCTAGTACGAATTCTAGGGCTGTTTGTGACACTTATAGGAATAGCCCAACGGATTGATTGGAAAGAATAACTTTGAGGTGGTTTCGTACCCTACCATAATCTCTTCGTTTGTTCTCCGCTATTAGTGACTTTGGAGTGACTCTTTGTTGCATGTTGAGGGATAGTTATGTGATCCAATTAAGTTAGTATTGTTGAGGGAACTTACACTAGCGAAAGTATGAACCCTAGGCCTTATTTCCTATCATTGCAATACCGTTTACGCTCACTTTTATCATTCGTTACCTTGCTGTTTTTATAATTTCAGATTACAAATACCTTTATCTACCATCCATATACCACTTGTTTCACCATCTCTTCGCCGAACTAGTGCACCTATAAAATTTACCATTGTATTGGGTGTGTTGGGGACACAAGAGACTCTTTGTTATTTGGTTGCAGGATTACTTGAGAGAGACCATCTTCATCCTATGCCTCCTATGGATTGATAAACCTTAGGTCATCCACTTGAGGGAAATTTGCTACTGTCCTACAAACATCTGCACTTGGAGGCCCAACAACGTCTACAAGAAGAAGGTTGAGTAGTAGACATCAAGCTCTTTTCTGGCGCCATTGCCGGGGAGGTGAGTGCTTGAAGGTATATCTTTAGATCTTGCAATCGAGTCTTTTAGTTTCTTGTTTTATCACTAGTTTAGTTTATAAAAGAAAACTACAAAAAATGGAATTGAGTTTGTCTCATACGCTTCACCTTTTTAATATCTTTCGTGAGTATGATGGAAAGGATAATTGTGCTCAAGTGCTTGAAGAAGAAATCTATAAAATGTTTGGCACTAAATATTTGAATGATGAGCATGATGGCAATGTTGTTAGTATGAATTCTTTGAATATCCATGATGCTAATGATGATTGCACTAGTTATGATGAAAATGCCTCCTATAAACATGTCAATTTTTGTGGAGTAGACTGGGTTTGCAAGTACACACCAAATAGGGAAGATAGATATTGCAAGAGGCATAAGTACTTAGAAACCAAATTGTTGCAAGAAGAGCTGGATGAATGTGCTGAAAGATTCAATATTTTTCGTGCCCCTTGTGAACTTTGCAATGCTATTTGTTTCATGATCAAGTCGTGTCCAAACATTGTGATAATTTGATTACCCTTGAGCATCATAAAGAGCTTAGGCTTCTTTTGGGTTATGAACAAATGAAATGTATAACTGAGGGTATTCCAAAGTTTAATCTTGATAGAGTTCTTGATTTTGACCTAGAGGAAATTTATATGTATTGTGCGGTGAATTGCATTGAAAATCCTTACATTGCCAATTACATAAAGAAAACAAAACAAATAGAAGATGAAGAGAATACTAATGAAAGGGAAGAGACTTCCCAATATCCTCCTATTATTTCTTATGATGAATCAGGCAACGAGGAGGAGCCTCCTATTCAACCAATCTCATTAATAAGGAGCTCCAAAAAGAGGATTGAACCCACACATGATGTGGTGAAGAAGAAGAAAAGAAAAAGGAAGAGAGGTAAAAAGATATCTCTCTCAAATAATGCTGCTCCTATTACTATTGTTCCTCATGAAAATATAATTGTGGAAGATAATGATACTTCTTATGATCTTGAAAATCTTTTTGGCACTTGCTTTGAAGAATATGATAATTGCTATACTATTGGTGCTATCCATACTATTAATTATGAGAATGATTATGCCTATGATATGAAAAGGCCCAATCTTGGGGATGCTATGTTTGATGAAGATGATGTTTTTGAGAATATATTAGCTGCAATTAATGTTTGTCCCAATCTTGGGGAAGCTATGATTAATGAAAATGATATTTTTAGTCTCCCAAGTTTTGATATGCAAGTTTATAATGATGATAGCATGCCTCCTACTTATGATGATTATTATGATGATACTTATGGTATAAAAAGTAGTGATTATATTTATAAAACTTGTCATGATTATGATTACCCCTTCTCTGAACATTACTCTTTTAATGTGGAAACAATTTATAGTATTCAAGTCTCTTATGATATCCCCACTATTCCGACTGAGAAGAAATTTGCTTATGTGGAGAGTAATAAAATTTCTATGCTTGTAGATCATGAAAAGAATGCTTTAGGTGCTGGTTATATTGTTGAATTCATTCATGATGCTACTGAAAATTATTATGAGGGAGGAATATATGCTTGTAGGAATTGCAATAATATCAAGTTTCCTCTCTATGTGCTTAAAGTTTTGAAGTTATGCTTGTTTTGCCCTCCTATGCTAGTTGATTGTTGCTCCCACAAGTTGTTTGCTCACAAAATCCCTATGCATAGGAAGCATGTTAGACTTAAATGTGCTAGTCATATTCTTCATGATGCTCTCTTTATGTTTCAATTCTTATCCTTTATGTGAGCATCATTGAAATCATCATGCCTAGCTAGGGGCGTTAAACGATAGCGCTTGTTGGGAGGCAACCCAATATTATTTTTGTTCCTTGCTTATTGTTCCTGTTTAGTAATAAATAATTCATCTAGCCTCTATTAGATGTGGTTTTATGCTTTTAATTAGTGTTTGTGCCAAGTAGAACCTTTGGGAAGACTTGGGGAAAGTCTTGTTGATCATGCTGTAAAAAACAGAAACTTTAGTGCTCACGAGAATTGCTTCCATTTTTATTTGGAGAGTGCTATTTAGTTAATTATTTTTGCAGATGATTAATAGACAAATTACTCATGTCCACCAATTTATTTGAGAATTTTATGAGTTCCAGAAGTATACGTTTGATACAGATTACTACAGACTGTTCTGTTTTTGACAGATTCTGTTTTCATGTGTTGTTTGCTTATTTTGATGAATCTATGAGTAGTATCGGAGGGTATGAACCATAGAGAAGTTGGAATACAGTATATATTTCACCAATATGAATAAAGAATGAGCTAATTACAGTACCTTGAAGTGGTGATTTATTTTCTTATACTAACGGAGCTTACGAGTTTTCTGTTAAGTTTTGTGTTGTGAAGTTTTCAAGTTTTGGGTAAGGATTAGATGGACTATGGAATAAGGAGTGGCAAGACCCTAAGCTTGGGGATGCCCGAGGCACCCCAAGGAAATATTCAAGGATATCCAAGAGCCTAAGCTTGGGGATGCCCCGGAAGGCATCCCCTCTTTCGTCTTCGTTCATCGGTAACTTTACTTGGAGCTATATTTTTATTCACCACATGATATTGTGTTTTGCTTGGAGCATAAATTTATTTTGTTAGGATTTTCTTGCTGTTATTTAGAACAATGTTTTGCATCTTTTATTTCAATAGAAGTGGCATTGATAGCCTTTACTATGCCTATGTTACAAGTATACATGTTGCTGTTTGAAAACAGAAAGTTTACCGCTGTTGCAATAGTTCCCTAGAAAAGTCAGAATGTCATAAAATGTTGAAACCTTTTGCATATTAAGCTCTGATAAATTTACTACAGTGGGAATTTTCTTTCATAATTTTTGGAGCTAGGGAAGTATGGATGTTGCAGCATTCTTTACAGACTATCCTGTTTAGGCAGATTGTTGTTATGTTTGCATTGTTTGCATATGTTTGCTTCTTTAATGATTCTATTTGAGGATAGGTGTATTAAATATGCAGAGGCATTTAGTACGCAATGTTGAATAATAATTTTAGTGATTTGCTACAGTAGAGTATGATAAGGTTTTGGCAATGATTTATACTAAGTTATCTCACGAGTCCTTGTTGAGTTTTGTGTGGATGAAGCTTTTGAGATTTAGGGAGACCATGATATGAGAGGAATTAAGGAGACACAAAAGCTCAAGATTGGGGATGCCCAAGGCATCCCAAGATAATATTTCAAGAAGTCTCAAGCATCTAAGCTTGGGGATGCCCCGGTTGGCATCCCACCTTTCTTCTTCAACAATTATCGGTTAGTATCGGTTGATCCTAAGTTTTTGCTTCTTCACATGATGTTTGCCATTCTTAGAATGTCATTTTATTTTGCTTTGCTTGCTGTTTTAATAGAATACCAAGATCTGAAATTATCAAATGTTAGAGAGTCTTCACATAGTTGCATAATTATTCGACTACTCATTGATCTTCACTTATATCTTTCGAGTAGTTTGTCATTTGCTCTAGTGCTTCACTTATATATTTTAGAGCATGGTCATAGTTTTATTTTGAAGAAATAGATGAACTCTCATGCTTCACTTAGATTATTTTGAGTCTTAAATAGCATGGTAATTTGCTTAAAATCCTAATATGCTAGGTATTCAAGAATAATAAAATTCTCTTATGAGTGTGTTGAATACTATGAGAAGTTTGATACTTGATAATTGTTTTGAGATATGGAGATGGTGATATTAGAGTCATGCTAGTTTAGAGGTTATGAATTTGATAAATACTTGTGTGTTGAGGTTTGTGATTCCCGTAGCATGCACGTATGATGAACCGTTATGTGATGAAGTCAGAGCATGATTTATTTATTGATTGTCCTCCTTATGAGTGGCGGTCGGGGACGAGCGATGGTCTTTTCCTACCAATCTATCCCCCTAGGAGCATGCGCGTAGTACTTTGTTTCGATAACTAATAGATTTTTGCAATAAGTATGTGAGTTCTTTATGACTAATGTTGAGTCCATGGATTATACGCACTCTCACCCTTCCACCATTGCTAGCCTCTCTAGTACCATGCAACTTTCGCCGGTACCATAAAGCCACCATATACCTTCCTCAAAACAGCCACCACACCTACCTATCATGGCATTTCCATAGCCATTCCGAGATATATTGCCATGCAACTTTCCACCATTCCATTATTATAACACGCTTCATCATTGTCATATTGCTTTGCATGATCATGTAGTTGACATCGTATTTGTGGCAAGGCCACCGTTCATAATTCTTTCATACATGTCACTCATGCATCATTCCACCCGGTACACCGCCGGAGGCATTCATATAGAGTCATATCTTGTTCTAGTATCGAGTTGTAATCATTGAGTTGTAAATAAATAGAAGTGATGATCATCATTCATAGAGTATTGTCCCAAAAAAGAAAGGTCAAATAAAAAAAGGGGAGAAAGGCCAAAAAAAGGAAGGCCAAATAAAAAAAAAGGGGGACAATGCTACTATCCTTTTTCCACACTTGTGCTTCAAAATAGCACCATGATCTTCATAGTAGAGAGTCTCTTATGTTATCACTTTCATATACTAGTGGGAATCTTTCATTATAGAACTTGGCTTGTATATTCCAATGATGGGCTTCCTCACAATGCCCTAGGTCTTCATGAGCAAGCAAGTTGGATGCACACCCATTTAGTTTATTTTTGAGCTTTCATACACTCATAGCTCTAGTGCATCCGTTGCATGGCAATCCCTATTCACTCACATTGATATCTATTAATGGGCATCTCCATAGCCCGTTGATACACCTAGTTGATGTGAGACTATTCCACTGATAGTGCTATGTCCATGGCTCACGCTCATGTATTGCGTGAAGATTGAAGAAGTTTGAGAACATCAAAAGTATGAAACAATTGCTTGGCTTGTCATCGGGGTTGTGCATGATTTAAATATTTTGTGTGGTGAAGATGGAGCATAGCCAGACTATATGATTTTGTAGGGATAGCTTTCTTTGCCCATGTTATTTTGAGAAGACATAATTATGCTTGAAGTATTATTATCTTCATAGTATGCTTGAAGTATTATTATTTTTTATGTCAATATGAACTTTTGTCTTGAATCTTTTGGATCTGAATATTCATATCACAAGTAAGAAGAATTACATTGAAATTATGCCAACTAGCATTCCACATCAAAAATTATCTTTTTATCATTTACCTACTCGAGGACGAGGAGAAATTAAGCTTGGGGATGCTTGATACGTCTCCAACGTATCTATAATTTTTGATTGCTCCATGCTATATTATCTACTGTTTTGGGAAATATTGGGCTTTATTTTCCACTTTTATATTATTTTTGGGACTAACCTATTAACCGGAGGCCCAGCCCAGATTTGTTGTTTTATGCCTATTTCAGTGTTTCGAAGAAAAGGAATCAAACGGAGTCGAAACGGAACGAAATCAACTGGAGAAGTTATTTTTGGAACGAAAGCCACCGGATAGACTTGGACTCCACGTCAGGAGATACGGGAGGTGCTCACGAGGGTGGGGGGCACCCCCCTAGGGTGCGCCCCCTGCCTCGTGGGGCCTTCGTGGCTCCCCTGACGTACTTCTTCCGCCTATATAACTCCACGTACCCTAAAACTTCCAAAAACACACAATAGATCGGGAGTTCCGCCGCCAGAAGCCTCTGTAGCCACCGAAAGCCAATCTAGACCCATTCTGGCACCCTGCCGGAGGGGGCAATCCATCTACGGTGGCCATCTTCATCATCCCGGTGCTCTCCATGACAAGGAGGGAGTAGTTCTCCCTCGAGGCTGAGGGTATGTACCAGTAGCTATGTGTTTGATCTCTCTCTCTCGTGTTCTTGATTTGGCACGATCTTGATGTATCGCGAGCTTTGCTATTATAGTTGGATCTTATGTTTCTCCTCCCCCTCTACTCTCTTTTAATGAATTGAGTTCCCCCTTTGAAGTTATCTTATCGGATTGAGTCTTTAAAGATTTGAGAACACTTGATATATGTCTTGCCGTGGATATCTGTGGTGACAATGGGATATCACATGATTCACTTGATGTATGTTTTGGTGATCAACTTGCGGGTTCCGCGCATGAACCTATGCATAGGGGTTGGCACACGTTTTCGTCGTGATTCTCTGGTAGAATTTTGGGGCACTCTTTGAGGTCCTTTGTGTTGGTTGAATAGATGAATCTGAGATTGTGTGACGCATATCGTATAATCATACCCACGGATACTTGTGTAACGCCCGGATAATCTTGCTACAGTAATCCCACGCTAATCATGCCATGTCATCCCGATTACTGTTGCTAAACGCCCGTTAGTTCAAACCGCGTTAAATTCAAATTTAAAATTAAAATTAATGTCGGCAATAAAAGTTTTCAAAAATTGAAACAAAAATGTTCGGTGGTTGCCAAATATTACACAGGTAATTATGGTGCAGCAAACACATTTTTATAAAATGTCTAAATAGTTTAAAAGGTTTAAAAGCAGAAATGCAAATAGATAAAAACAAAACAAAAAAAAGGGCAAAGCAACCACCCCTCTCACTGGCCCAAGTGGCCCAGCTGGCCTCAGCCGCCCGAACGGGCCAGCCCACCCCATGGCCCAGCCGGCCCCCCCACACACTCCCTTAACCACCACACCCCAGAAACCCTAACCCCCCCCCCCCACTCGCACCACTTCCCCCCTGGATCTGGATCGGGAACTCCCGATCCCCTCGCCCCCGCACGACGACCGCGGCGCCCGGCGCCCCGCTACCTACCCCGCCGCCCCGGCGACGCCAGGCGCTCGCTGGACCTCGCCGGCGCCGCCCCATCGTCTCTTCCCCGCCGGACCCCCTCGAGCTACGACGCCGCCATCACGACGCCGCCTTGCCGGAACACGCCCTCGCTGGACCACTCCGCCGTCGTCCTCGACCTCCTCCTCGTCCCCCGTTGCCACTGGCCCTACGACCTCGCCGTGAGCACCGCTCCTTCTCCTCTTCCCCGCTTCGCCACACACGCATCGGCCGGCTGCGCCGCTGGCCTCCCACAGCCACTGCCACTCGCCCGCTGGTGCCTCACTGCGCGCGCGTCGCGCCATCCGCGCCTCGCGCGTGGCCGCCTCTGCTCCCCGTCGACGCGCCGCCGCCCGTGCCGTTCGCTGCTTCAGCCCCGCCGCTCCTGCCTTTACCCGCTCCGGCTGCCGCAGCCCGCGCGCCGCTGCCAGGCCCCGCCAGCCGCGACCCCTGCCCTTGTCGGCGACCTCCTCCGTCCCGGCCGGCGTCCAGGGCCAGCCGGGCTGCGCCCATCCCTGGCCGTCGTCGTGCCCCGCCGTGGCCGCCTGCGCCGACGCCCGCGTGCCCCTGGGCGTGCGCCCGTAACCGTCGCCCGCGCCCTGTATGCCCTGGGGCCTATGACAGATGGGCCCCATGCCCAGAACTTTATTAAAAAAAGAATTAAAAATAAATAAATAAATAAATAATTACATTAATTAATTAATGAATAAGTGAATTAATTAAGTTAATTAAATCATGTTTTAATTAAGCTAATTAACTAGTTAGTTTAATTAAATAGTACTTAGTTTAACTAAGACTAATTAACCTAAACAGGGTATGACAGGTGGGTCCCACTGGACCCACATGTCAGTTTGACCCAGTCAACTCAGTTGACTGCTGACGTCAGCATGACATCATGCTGATGTCATTAATTCATTTTCGAATTAATTTAAATAATTAATTAAATACCAGAAATTAATAAAATCTTCAGAAAATCATATCTTTTAATCCGTAACTCGGATTAAAATACTTTCTACATGAAAGTTGCTCAGAACGACGAGACGAACCCGGATACGCAGCCCGTTCATCCGCCACGCATCCCTAACCTATCGAACTCGCAACTTTCCCCCTCCGGTTCACCGGTCCGAAAACGCGAAACACCGGGGATACTTTCCCGGATGTCATCCCCCTTCACCGGTATCACCTACTACCGCGTTAGGGCACCTCTAACGCCGTTACTTGTCATGTCATGCATCACTATGCATATGCTTGCATTATATTTATTGTTTCTTCCCCCTCTTCTCTCGCTAGACACCGAGACCGACGCCGCTGCTACCCAGTACGACTACGGTGTTGACGACCCCTCTCTCTTGCCAGAGCAACCAGGCAAGCCCCCCCCTTTGATCACCAGATATCGCCTACTCTTCTCTATACTGCTTGCATTAGAGTAGTGTAGCATGTTACTGCTTTCCGTTATTCCTATCCTGATGCATAGCCTGTCCTTGCTACTACTGTTGTTACCATTACCTGCTATCCTACTGCTTAGTATAGGATGCTAGTGTTCCATCAGTGGCCCTACACTCTTGTCCGTCTGCCATGCTATACTACTGGGCCGTGATCACTTCGGGAGGTGATCACGGGCATATACAATATACTTTTACCACAGTTACACTTACCTGTGATATTGTTTCGGAGATGGGGCTGAAGGGGCAGGTGGCTCATCCCGGTAGAGGTGGGCCTGGGTTCCCCGACGGCCCCCGACTGTTACTTTGAGGCGGAGCAAAAGGGCAGGTTGAGACCACCTAGGGGAGAGGTGGGCCTGGCCCTGGTCGGCGTTCGCAGATACTTAACACGTTTAACGAGATCTTGGTATTTGATCTGAGTCTGGCTACTAGCCTATACGCACTAACCATCTACGCGGGGACAGTTATGGGCACTCGATGTCGTGGTATCAGCCGAAGCCTTCGTGACGTCAGCAACGGAGCGGCGCACGCTGGATTGGACTGGAACGCCTACTAGGCTAGGTCTGCTTCCGGCCGCCCACGCAACGTGCAGGTGTGCTAAGGGCGATGGGCCCAGACCCCTGTGCGCTTAGGTTTAGACCGGCGTGCTGACCTCTCTGTTGTGCCTAGGTGGGGCTGCGACGTGTTGATCTTCCGAGGCCGGGCATGACCCAGAAAAGTGTTTCCGGCCAAATGGGATCGAGCGTGTTGGGTTATGTGGTGCACCCCTGCAGGGAAGTTAATCTATTCGAATAGCCGTGATCTTCGGTAACAGGACGACTTGGAGTTGTACCTTGACCTTATGACAACTAGAACCGGATACTTAATAAAACACACCCTTCCAAGTGCCAGATACAACCGATGATCGCTCTCTCACAGGGCGACGAGGGGAGGATCATCGGTTAGGATTATGCTATACGATGCTACTTGGAGGTCTTCAGTCTACTCTCTTCTACATGCCGCAAGACGGCGGCTGCCAGAAGCGTAGTCTTCGAAAGGACTAGCTATCCCCCTCTTATTCCGGCATTCTGCAGTTCAGTCCACATATGATAGCCTTATTCCAGTTGATACCAATGCATACATATGTAGTGTAGCTCCTTGCTTGCGAGTACTTTGGATGTGTACTCATGGTTGCTTTCCCCCTTCTTTTCCTTCTATCCCTTCTACCTGGTTGTCGCAACCAGATGTTGGAGCTCAGGATCCAGACGCCACCGTCGACGACGACTCCTACTACACCGGAGGTGCCTACTACTATGTGCTGCCCGCTGACGACGACCAGGAGTAGTTAGGAGGATCCCAGGCAGGAGGCCTGCGCCTCTTTCGATCTGTATCCCAGTTTGTGCTAGCCTTCTTAAGCCAAATTTGTTTATCTTATGTCTGTACTCAGATATTGTTGCTTCCGCTGACTCGTCTATGATCGAGCTCTTGTATTCGAGCCCTCGAGGCCCCTGGCTTGTAATATGATGCTTGTATGACTTATTTTATTTGTAGAGTTGTGTTGTGATATCTTCCCGTGAGTCCCTGATCTTGATCGTACACGTTTGCGTGTATGATTAGTGTATGATTAAATCGGGGGCGTCACAAGTTGGTATCAGAGCCGACTGCCTGTAGGAATTCCCCTTCCACACTCCTTGGCCGAAGTTGAGTCTAGACATTACAAACACTTTTACTAACATGGCTGTGTGCCTTACGGGCCCACATCGCCATCTGGGTGGTATTAGGCTCTTTTACTCCTCGATCCTTACTCTGGGACACTGAACTCTCTCCTACTCGGGTTAAACGATTTTACTAACTCTAAGACTAGGATCCCGTGACCACGTTCACCCCAAAGTTGGATAAGCCCTAGTTATTCTTTAGAGTAGTATTTGGACATTATCCACATTGTCATTTGACTCCTATGAAAACATCTTTGTTTTCAGATGGAACCCACGAGGCAGGTCGTGCGCCACACGACGGCCATTGGTGCCTCAGGATCACCTGCTGTGTTGGTTGAGATGATGACCTATCTGGGTTATCGCTGGCACCCTGAGTACACCGTCTATGAGGAGTATCAGGACTTCAACCAGGAGCAGTACCGTGCCATCGTCCACCTCTACTCTCGAGAGTATGACTCCACTACCGTGCTGCACACTGCTCATGGTGTTGGAGTGACCATCGACATGGCGGTCCACGATGCTGCTTATGCTGCTCTGACACGTCTTCGCGGAGAGTATCAGGAGTTGGACACCTCCCCTTTCAGGCACATTGCTATCGCATCTGATGTTGGTGCGGAGGGATACTACACTGTTGCCTACTCCACCGTCACCCGAGAGCCCTTCTACCATCAGAACCTGGTTCTGCATGCTGATGGGCTGGATAGAGCTAACCGAGCTCTTCGCCACGAGTTGTACACCACCCGTCAGCACCTGTATCGTGCTCTGACGCTGTTGCACCCCTCTGTCCGATCTGGTGATCTGTCGCGTTCTGCGGTCTACCCTGCCAGGACCGTGATGCCTCAAGGCGTCGGCTGGCCAGATGTGGGAGGCTACTCTCCTGCACTTGGTCCTCTCCTGCCACCTGCGCATCGGGTTCCGCACCAGAGTATCCGCGGACCCCAGGCTGCTCGCGTGGAGGTCTTCCCTTTGCGACACTACCAGCTGTCAGGCTACACCTACCTCCACAGTTCCACCTGGGACTGATGAGGGCTTGCTTATTAGTGTTAGATGCATTCGTCGCGAGCCTGCGTGCCGCCTATGATGTCTTAGCCTGTGTACCGAACTCTGTGTAACGAACTCTATGCATGATCTCTTTGGTAAGATATGCTGACTACTATGTAGTATCTATCGTGCTGCTTTCGTTGTGCATGTTTCATCATGAATGATTCCCGTCTTTGCAAATTTCTCAATGCTGAACTACCCCTGTTATTTATTAGCAGGATGGTTAGACTAGGTGGTCGTGGTCGTGGTGGCAACGCCCCACCACCGCCTGAGTACATGACTGGTATGATCCAACAGCTTGAGATGAATCGCCAGTTCATGGAGAATATGATGGCTCAGTTTCCTCGCCCCAATATGAACCAGCAGCCAACCCCGGTAACTCTGCAGGATTTCATGCGTCTGGACCCAACTGTGTACCGCAGCTCAACTCAGCCTCTGGATGCTGATGACTGGCTCCGTGACATCACCTATGAGATGGAGTCTGCTGATGTAGCCCCTGCCAGCTATGTCACCTTTGCTTCCTTCTTCTTGAAGGGACCCGCGGCTCAATGGTGGGACAGCCACAGGCGTACTCTGCCAGCTGGAACAATCATCACCTGGCCAGACTTCCAAGCTGCCTTCCGTGCTCGCTTCATTCCTCAGGGAGTCATGGACCGGAAGAAGCGTGAGTTCCGCAGCCTCACCCAAGGTAACAAGACTGTTGAAGCTTATCAGCGGAAGTTTCTGGACTTGTCCCGCTATGCTGAAGAGGACATTGCAACTGATGCACGCAGACAGGAGAAGTTCCGTGATGGCCTTCAAGCTGACATCAAGCTCGCACTTCTAGTGCATGACTTTGCTGATTTCGCCACTCTGGTGAACAAGGCCATCAATGTCGAAACTGGTCTGCAGGAATACCAGAGCTCTCACAGGCGCAACCGTGACACGGGCTCATCTTCGGGCCCGTCTTCGCAGAAGCGCAAGATATGGATTCCCAACAGCATGTACCAGCCGAATGCACCTGCCCCAAGGCAGACCTATGCTGCACCTCGTCTGCCTGCTCCTCCAACTAGGCAGCCAAGACTTCCAGCTCCACCACTACAAGCTCCTATTCCCACTCCTAATAATGGTCTGTGCTACAAGTGTGGTCAACCAGGTCACCTTGCCAGGAACTGCAATCAGAATCAGAATCAACTGTCCCTTCCCACAACTGGCCGTGGAAGCAACCAGCCCCGCAACAACAGTGCCAAGTCTTATGGTCGTGTTCATGCCAACCACGTTGATCTCAACGAAGCTCAAGACCAGCCTACTACTGTGATGGGTACACTCCTCGTGTACCAGCATCCGTTTTATTCGATTCAGGACCATCGCATTCATTCATGTCAGAAGATTTTGCATACAAGCATGACGTTAAATGTGAGGAGATGAACACTTCGGTATTGGTAAAAACCCCCGTGGGACAATGTCAAACCTCACTGGTTGGCATCGATGTCCCCGTGGAAATTGAAGGGCTGGAATTCTATGCCTCTCCCATTATCCTGAAGTCGTCTAACATCGACCTCATTCTGGGAATGGATTGGTTGAAAGCGCATACTGCTTCTATAGTTTGCGCCACTAAGGTCGTCCATCTGCTACACCCTTCTGACGAAATAATAGCTTACCAAGCTCATCTAGTTCAGAACGCCGAGGCACGACTTTATGTCTTGAACGCGTTGAACGCTGCACCACTCGAGGGCATTGAAAACATTCTCGTCGTTCGTGAATTCCAAGACGTCTTCCCAGAAGAACTTCCAGGGATTCCCCCTGCTAGAGCTGTCGAGTTCATCATCGACTTGAAACCCGGCACCACCCCTATAGCTAAACGACCCTATAAGATGTCGCCGCATGAAATCATTGAGCTTAAGGAGGAAATCGACAAATCTCTTGTCAAAGGTTTCATTCGCCCAAGTTGCTCTCCTTGGGGAGCACCTTCTCTTTTTGTTAGGAAGAAGGATGGGACAAACTGATTGGTCCAAGACTACCGTCCTATAAACCAAGCTACCATTCAGAATAAATACCCTCTTCCTCGGATCAATGATCTTTATGATCAACTGGCTGGCTCATCAGTGTTCTCCAAACTCGACTTGAGGTTGGGTTACCACCAGATCAGTGTTCGTGAGGAGGACATCCCAAAAACCGCCTTCGTGACTCGGTATGGATCATACGAGTACACCGTCATGTCATTCGGCTTAACGAATGCTCCCGCCACCTTCTCTCGTCTGATGAACTATATATTCATGGATTACCTCGACAAGTTCGTCGTGGTTTATCTGGACGATATCCTTGTATTTTCCAAGAACGAGGAAGAACATGCTGGACATCTTCGTCTGGTGCTAGAAAAGCTTCGAGATCACCAACTGTATGCTAAGTATTCCAAGTGTGAATTCTGGCTCCCCGAAGTAACCTATCTTGGGCATGTCATCTCCAAGGATGGTATTGCCGTCAACCCTGAACGAGTTCAGGCTATTCTCGATTGGACTCCTCCGAAGAATGTCAAGCAAGTCCGAAGTTTTCTCGGTCTCGCCAGCTATTGCCGTCGATTCATCGAGAACTTCTCCAAGATTGCCAGGCCTCTGACTAATCTATTGCATAAGGGTGTCAAGTTCGAATGGACAGACAAGTGTTAGGAAAGTTTCCAGGCGCTCAAAGACAAGTTGACTTCTGCCCCCGTGCTTGCACCACCTAATACTAAGAAGGACTTCGTCATTTACTGCGACGCTTCCCGTCAAGGATTAGGTTGTGTCCTAATGCAAGAGCGCAGAGTGATTGCTTATGCCTCTCGTCAACTGCGCCCTCACGAAGAAAACTACCCAGTTCACGACCTCGAGCTTGCTGCCGTCATTCATTCACTGAAGCAGTGGCGACACTACCTTCTCGGTAATCGTTGCGAGATCTTCACCGATCACCAAAGTCTGAAGTATCTGTTTACTCAGCCAGATCTGAACCTCCGTCAGCAGAGATGGATGGAGACTATTGCAGACTTTGACGTGGGTATATCTTATACCCCCGGCAAGGCTAATGTAATGGCCGATGCCTTGAGCCGCAAGTCTTACTGCAACCACCTCCAGGTTCATAAAGTTCAGCCCTCGCTTGTCGAAGAATTTAGAAAGCTGAACCTCCATATTGTTCCTCCTGGAGCACTCGCTCCCCCTCCCCCGGAATTCCGCAAGATGAATCTTCTTGTTATTACTAAGGGTTCTCTAAATACCCTGACTGTCGTACCAGATCTCGTAGCTGGTATAAAGACTATTCAAGGTTATGACTCTGAAGTCCATAAGATTAAACGCCATCTAGCAGAAGGAAAGCCCTCATTCTTCACTATCGCCGACGATGGCGCCTTGTATTTCAAAGGCCGCCTAGTGGTACCATGTTCGAAGAAAAACCTGGATAAGACTAAAAGGGTTATGCAAGAAGCTCATGATACGCCTCTGTCCATCCATCCTGGTAGTACAAAGATGTACCAGGATATTCGTCAAAGATTCTGGTGGTCTAATATGAAGCAGGACATTGCTTGTTATGTTGCTGAGTGTGACGTTTGTCGCCGAATCAAAGCAGAGCATCAAAGGCCTGCCGGAACTCTGCAACCTATCTCTATTCCTGAATGGAAATGGGACCATGTTGAGATGGACTTCGTCACTGGATTTCCCAAGTCGCAGAAAGGTAATGATGCTATTCTTGTCGTCATTGACCGGCTCTCTAAAGTTGCACATTTTCTGGCGGTCAAAGAGACAATCACTGCTAGTCAGCTTGCTACTCTCTACATGGGCAGAATTGTTTCACTTCATGGTATTCCACTGGTTATCAGTTCAGACCGTGGCAGCTTATTCACTTCAAGGTTTTGGGCGAGTTTCCAAGAAGCTATGGGAACTCATCTGTCGTTCAGTACTGCGTTTCATCCTCAGTCGCAAGGACAGGTTGAACGTGTCAACCAAGTTCTCGAAGACATGCTTCGAGCTTGTGTAATCTCATTCGGCAAGAAATGGGAGGAATCTCTTCCATATGCCGAGTTCTCTTATAATAATAGCTATCAAGCTAGTCTGAAGATGTCCCCCTTCGAAGTGCTATATGGACGAAAGTGTCGAACCCCTCTGAACTGGTCAGAAACTGGGGAACGTCCACTCTTTGGTCCGGATATTATCCAACAGGCCGAAGAACAAGTTCGCATTATTCACGAGAATCTCAAGACTGCTCAGTCACGTCAGTATGACCGTCATCACCAAGACATGGTCTATCAACCTGGCGAAAAGGCTTATCTTCGAGTTACACCAATGAAGGGTGCACACCGCTTCGGGATCAAAGGAAAGCTAGATCCCTGCTATATTGGTCCTTTCAATATTCTCGAAAGGCGTGGAAAGGTGGCATATCAACTGGAGCTTCCGCCAAACCTTTCTCAGGTTCACGATGTGTTCCACGTGTCACAGCTTCGACGCTGCTTCAAGGACCCAATCCGAGCAGTGGATCATGAAGTGCTTGAATTGCAAAAAGACCTCTCCTATAAAGAGCATCCGGTCCGCATTCTCGACCAAGCTGAACGCCGCACACGTCAGAAGGCGATCAAGTTCCTCAAGGTCCAGTGGTCGAATCACTCTGAAGACGAAGCCACCTGGGAACGCGAGGATCGTCTTCGTGATGAATACCCCGCACTGTTTCCTTCTACCTCCTAAATCTCGGGACGAAATTTCTTGTAGTGGAGGAGATTTGTAACGCCCGGATAATCTTGCTACAGTAATCCCACGCTAATCATGCCATGTCATCCCGATTACTGTTGCTAAACGCCCATTAGTTCAAACCGCGTCAAATTCAAATTTAAAATTAAAATTAATGTCGGCAATAAAAGTTTTCAAAAATTGAAACAAAAATGTTCGGTGGTTGCCAAATATTACACAGGTAATTATGGTGCAGCAAACACATTTTTATAAAATGTCTAAATAGTTTAAAAGGTTTAAAAGCAGAAATGCAAATAGATAAAAACAAAACAAAAAAAGGGCAAAGCAACCCCCCTCTCACTGGGCCAAGTGGCCCAGCTGGCCTCAGCCGCCCGAACAGGCCAGCCCACCCCACGGCCCAGCCGCCCCCCCCACACACTCCCTTAACCACCACACCCCAGAAACCCTAACCCCCCCCCACTCCTCTCGATCCCCACTCCCTCTCCCCCTCCCGATCCAATCGGGGCAAGCCCCCCCCCCACTCCCCTCGCTCCCGCTCGGCGCCCCAACCCCGTGCGCCTCCTACTCCCCGGGCTCGCGCGTCCTGCAGACGACCCCTGACGCCCCGCCACCCGACGTCGCCGCCGTCCTCACCGTCGACCACCGGAGCCACTCGCCGGACTGCCTCCTCGTCGCTTGGTCATCTCCGTCATCCTCCTCACGCGCCGCTGCCACGAACCCTACGACCTCGCCGTGAGCACCGCTCCTTCTCCTCTTCCCCGCTTCGCCACACACGCATCGGCCGGCCGCGCCACTGGCCTCCCACAGCCACTGCCGCTCGCCCGCTGGTGCCTCACTGCGCGCGCGTCGCGCCATCCGCGCCTCGCGCGTGGCCGCCTCTGCTCCCCGTCGACGCGCCGCCGCCCATGCCGTTTGCTGCTTCAGCCCCGCCGCTCCTGCCTTTGCCGGCTCCGGCTGCCGCAGCCTGCGCCCTCGCCCACTGCCCCGCGCGGCCTCCCGCGCGCTGCTGCGCTCACCGCCGCCGCCATCTTTGACCAATCCGGCCGGTGGCGCCCCGGCCAAACCTCACCGGCGCGCTACCACTCCCACCGGCGGCGGGCCGCGCCTGGACCGTCTCGGGCACCCAGCGCCCACGCCTGTTCGGGCGGTGCCCGCGCTCGCACCGCCCTGTGCCCGCTAGGCCCTTAGGGCCATAGACATGTGGGGCCCACGCCCCAGAACTTTATTAAAAAAGGAATTAAAAATAAATAAATAAATAATAATTACATTAATTAATTAATCAATAAGTGAATTAATTAAGTTAATTAATCATGTTTAATTAAGCTAATTAACTAGTTAGTTTAATTAAATAGTACTTAGTTTAACTAAGACCTAATTAACCTAAACAGGGTATGACAGGTGGGTCCCACTGGACCCACATGTCAGTTTGACCCAGTCAACTCAGTTGACTGCTGACGTCAGCATGACATCATGCTGATGTCATTAATTCATTTTCGAATTAATTTAAATAATTAATTAAATACCAGAAATTAATAAAATCTTCAGAAAATCATATCTTTTAATCCGTAACTCGGATTAAAATACTTTCTACATGAAAGTTGCTCAGAACGACGAGACGAACCCGGATACGCAGCCCGTTCGTCCGCCACGCATCCCTAACCTATCGAACTCGCAACTTTCCCCCTCCGGTTCACCGGTCCGAAAACGCGAAACACCGGGGATACTTTCCCGGATGTCATCCCCCTTCACCGGTATCACCTACTACCGCGTTAGGGCACCTCTAACGCCGTTACTTGTCATGTCATGCATCACTATGCATATGCTTGCATTATATTTATTGTTTCTTCCCCCTCTTCTCTTGCTAGACACCGAGACCGACACCGCTGCTACCCAGTACGACTACATCGACGACCCCTCTCTCTTGCCAGAGCAACCAGGCAAGCCCCCCCTTTGATCACCAGATATCGCCTACTCTTCTCTATACTGCTTGCATTAGAGTAGTGTAGCATGTTACTGCTTTCCGTTATTCCTATCCTGATGCATAGCCTGTCCTTGCTACTACTGTTTTTACCATTACCTGCTATCCTACTGCTTAGTATAGCATGCTAGTGTTCCATCGGTGGCCCTACACTCTTGTCCGTCTGCCATGCTATACTACTGGGCCGTGATCACTTCGGGAGGTGATCACGGGCATATACGATATACTTTACACAGTTACATTACCTGTGATACTGTTCGGAGATGGGGGCTGAAGGGGCAGGTGGCTCCATCCCGGTAGAGGTGGGCCTGGGTTCCCGACGGTTACTTTGAGGCGGAGCGACAGGGCAGGTTGAGACCACCTAGGAGAGAGGTGAGCCTGGCCCTGGTCGATGTTCGCGGATACTTAACACATTTAACGAGATCTTGGTATTTGATCTGAGTCTGGCTACTGGCCTATACGCACTAACCATCTACGCGGGGACAGTTATGGGCACTCGACGTCGTGGTATCAGCCGAAGCACTTCGTGACGCCAGCGACTGAGCGGCGCGCGCCGGGTTGGACCGCGTAACGTGACTTCCTTTGTAATGGAGGTTGCTAGGTCTGCTCTCCGGCCGCGTACGCAACGTGCAGGTGTGCTATGGGCGATGGGCCCAGACCCCTGTGCGCTTAGGTTTAGACCGGCGTGCTGGCCTCTCTGTTGTGCCTAGGTGGGGCTGCGACGTGTTGATCTTCCGAGGCCGGGCATGACCCAGAAAAGTGTGTCCGGCCAAATGGGATCGAGCGTGTTGGGTTATGTGGTGCACCCCTGCAGGGAAGTTAATCTATTCGAATAGCCGTGATCTTCGGTAACAGGACGACTTGGAGTTGTACCTTGACCTTATGACAACTAGAACCGGATACTTAATAAAACACACCCTTCCAAGTGCCAGATACAACCGATGATCGCTCTCTCACAGGGCGACGAGGGGAGGATCATCGGTTAGGATTATGCTATACGATGCTACTTGGAGGTCTTCAGTCTACTCTCTTCTACATGCCGCAAGACGGCGGCTACCAGAAGCGTAGTCTTCGAAAGGACTAGCTATCCCCCTCTTATTCCGACATTCTGCAGTTCAGTCCACATATGATAGCCTTATTCCAGTTGATACCAATGCATACATATGTAGTGTAGCTCCTTGCTTGCGAGTACTTTGGATGAGTACTCACGGTTGCTTTCCCCCTTCTTTTCCTTCTATCCCTTCTACCTGGTTGCCGCAACCAGATGTTGGAGCTCAGGATCCAGACGCCACCGTCGACGATGACTCCTACTACACCGGAGGTGCCTACTACTACGTGCTGCCCGCTAACGACGACCAGGAGTAGTTAGGAGGATCCCAGGTAGGAGGCCTGCGCCTCTTTCGATCTATATCCCAGTTTGTGCTAGCCTTCTTAAGGCAAATTTGTTTATCTTACGTCTGTACTCAGATATTGTTGCTTCCGCTGACTCGTCTATGATCGAGCTCTTGTATTCGAGCCCTCGAGGCCCCTGGCTTGTAATATGATGCTTGTATGACTTATTTTATTTGTAGAGTTTTGTTGTGATATCTTCCCGTGAGTCCCTGATCTTGATCGTACACGTTTGCGTGTATGATTAGTGTACGATTAAATCGGGGGCGTCACAACTTGAGGTGACATTGGAGTATCTGGGTGACATTAGGGTTTTGGTTGATTTGTGTCTTAAGGTGTTATTCTAGTACAAACTCTAGGGCTGTTTGTGACACTTATAGGAATAGCCCAACGGATTGATTGGAAAGAATAACTTTGAGGTGGTTTCGTACCTACCATAATCTCTTCGTTCGTTCTCCGCTATTAGTGACTTTGGAGTGACTCTTTGTTGCATGTTGAGGGATAGTTATGTGATCCAATTATGTTAGTATTGTTGAGGGAACTTACACTAGCGAAAGTATGAACCCTAGGCCTTATTTCCTATCATTGCAATACTTTTTACGCTCACTTTTATCATTCGTTACCTTGCTGTTTTTATAATTTCAGATTACAAATACCTTTATCTACCATCCATATACCACTTGTTTCACCATCTCTTCGCCGAACTAGTGCACCTATACAATTTACCATTGTATTGGTTTGTTAGGGACACAAGAGACTCTTTGTTATTTGGTTGCAGGGTTGCTTGAGAGAGACCATCTTCATCCTACGCCTCCTACGGATTGATAAACCTTAGATCATCCACTTGAGGGAAATTTGCTACTGTCCTACAAACCTCTGCACTTGGAGGCCCAACAACGTCTACAAGAAGAAGGTTGTGTAGTAGACATCATGTTCTAGTTCGAGAGGTAAGTGACATGCTTTTCCATAAACCATTTTATACGGAGACATACCCATAGGATTTTTATATGCAGTTCTATAGGCCCATAATGCATCATCAAGTTTCTTGGACCAATTCTTTCTAGACCTATTGACAGTCTTTTGCAAAATTAATTTGAGCTCTCTATTACTCAATTCTACTTGGCCACTAGACTGTGGGTGATAAGGAGATGCAATTCTATGATTAACATCATATTTAGCAAGCATTTTACGGAACGCACCATGAATAAAATGTGAACCACCATCAGTCATTAAATGTCTAGGGACTCCAAATCTTGGAAAAATAACTACTTTAAGCATTTTAATAGAAGTGTTATGATCAGCACTACTAGTTGGAATAGCTTCTACCCACTTAGTAACGTAATCAACAGCAACTAGAATATGTGTATAACCATTAGAGGAAGCAAAGGGTCCCATATAGTCAAAGCCCCAAACATCAAATGGTTCAATAACGAGTGAATAGTTCATGGGCATTTCTTGACGTCTACTAATATTACCAATTATTTGACATTCATCACAAGATAAGACAAACTTACAGGCATCCTTGAAGAGAGTAGGCCAATAATTGCAATACCTTATGTGCAGTCCTATCTCCAGCATGGTGTCCTCCATAAGCTTCGCAGTGACACTTGCGTAGGATCTGTTCCTATTCATGATCAGGTACACAACGTCTAATAATACCATCTACTCCTTCTTTATAAAGATGTGGGTCATCCCAAAAGTAATGCCTCAAATCATAGAAGAACTTTTTCTTTTGCTGGTATGTGAAACTAGGTGGTATAAACTTAGCAACAATGTAATTAGCATAATCAGCATACCATGGAGCAGTATGAGAAGCATTTATAACATTTAATTGCTCATTAGGAAAGCTATCATCAATAGGTAGTGGGTCATCAAGCACATTTTCTAACCTAGACAAGTTGTCTGCAACGGGGTTCTCAGCTCCCTTTCTACAACAATATGTAAGTCAAATTATTGTAGCAAGAGAACCCATCTAATAAGTCTAGGTTTAGCATCTTTCTTTTCCATAAGATATTTAATAGCGGCATGATCAGTGTGAATAGTTACTTTAGAATCAACAATATAAGGTCTGAACTTATCACAAGCAAATACAACTGCTAAGAATTCTTTTTCAGTGGTAGCATAATTTCTTTGAGCATTGTCTAGGGTTTTACTAGCATATTGAATAACATTTAGTTTCTTATCAACTCTTTGCCCTAGAACAGCACCTACAGAATAATCACTAGCATCACACATAATTTCAAAGGGTAAATTCCAATCAGGTGGCTGAACAATAGGTGCGGAGATCAATGCTTTCTTAAGTATTTCAAATGCTTCTACACAATCATCATCAAAGACAAATGGTATATCTTTTTGTAATAAATTAGTCAGAGGCCGAGAAATTTTTGAGAAGTCCTTAATGAATCTCCTATAAAAACCGGCGTGACCAAGGAAACTTCCTATACCTTTGATGTCCTTGGGACATGGCATCTTTTCAATAGCATCAACCTTGGCTTTATCAACTTCAATACCTCTTTCAGAAACTTTATGCCCCAAGACAATACCTTCATTAACCATAAAGTGGCACTTTTCCCAATTCAAGACAAGATTAGTTTCTTCACATCTCTGCAAAACTCGATCAAGGTTGCTTAAGCAATCATCAAAAGAAGATCCATAGACGGAAAAATCGTCCATGAAAACCTCACAAATCTTTTCACAAAAGTCAGAGAATATAGCCATCATGCATCTTTGAAAGGTAGCAGGTGCATTACATAAACCAAAAGGCATATGTCTATAAGAAAAAGTACCAAAAGGGCAAGTAAAAGTAGTCTTTGATTGATCCTTAGCTGACACAGGTATTTGAGAGAAACCAGAATAACCATCTAGAAAACAAAAATGTGTATGTTTAGATAATCTTTATAGCATTTGATCAATAAAGGGTAAGGGGTAATGATCCTTTTTAGTGGCCTTATTTAATTTGCGGAAATCAATTACCATCCTATAACCTGTCATAATTCTTTGAGGAATCAATTCATCTTTATCATTAGGAATGACAGTAATACCTCCCTTCTTAGGGACACAATGGACAGGACTTACCCACTGACTATTAGCAACGAGATAAATTATATCTGCCTCAAGGAGCTTTAGTATTTCCTTTCTTACCACTTCTTTCATTTTAGGGTTCAGCCGTCGTTGATGATCACGAACTGGTTTAGCATCTTCTTCCAAATTAATTTTATGTTGACATAGAGTGGGACTAATGCCCTTAAGATCATCAAGAGTATACCCAATAGCAGCATGGTGCTTCTTCAGAGTTTTCAATAATCTCTCTTCCTCATGCTCTAAAAGGTTAGCACTAATAATAACAGAATATATCTTTTTCTCATCAAGATAAGCATATTTAAGAGTATCAGGTAGCGGTTTAAGCTCAAACACGGGATCACCCTTGGGTGGAGGAGGATCCCCTAGGATTTCAACAGGCAAATTGTGTTTCAGAATAGGTTCCTGTTTAAAGAATACTTCATCTATTTCCCTTCTTTCATTCATAAACATATCATTTTCATGGTCTAGCAAATATTGTTCTAAAGGATCACTAGGAGGTACGGCAATAGAAGCAAGACCAATAATTTCATCCTTACTAGGTAATTCTTCTTCATGGTGTTGTCTACTAAATTTAGAGAAATTAAATTCATGAGTCATATCATCTAAACCGATAGTAACAACATCCCTTTTGCAATCTATGGTAGCATTAACAGTATTTAAGAAGGGTCTACCAAATATAATGGGACAAAAGCTATCTTGTGGGGAACCAAGAGCAAGAAAATCGGCAGGATATTTAGTTTTCCCACACAAGACTTCAACATCTCTAACAATTCCTATTGGTGAAATAGTATCTCTATTGGCAAGTTTAATTGTGACATCAATATCTTCTAACTCAACAGGTGCAATATCATGCATGATTTCTCTATAAAGGCTAATAGGTATTGCACTAGCACTGGCACCCATATCACATAAGCCATGATAACAATGATCTCCTATTTTAGCAGAAATAACAGGCATGCCTACTACAGGTCTAGGTTTATCTTTAGCATAAGGTTTAGCAATTCTAGCAGTTTCATCACAGAAATAAATAACATGCCCATCAATATTATCAGACAAGAGATCTTTAACAATAGCAATATTATGTTCAACTTTAAATTGCTCATGAGGTGTATAAGTTTTAATATTGCTTTTACGAACTACAGTTAAAGCTTTAGCATGATCCTTTATCTTAACAGGAAAAGGTGGTTTCTCAACATAAGAAGTAGGAACAATAGGATCATTATAAGTGACAATCTTTTCTTCAACTTTAATAGGTGCAGCTACTTTTACTTCTATGGGAGGATGATATTTAAACCACTTCTCCTTGGGAAGATCAACATAAGTAGCAAAAGATTCACAGAAAGAAGTTACTATTTCAGAGTCAAGTCCATATTTAGTGCTAAATTTACGGAAAACATCGGTATCCATAAAGGATTTAACACAATCAAACCTAGGTGTCATACCTAACTCCTTACCTTTGTCGAGGTCCCAATCTTCAGAGTTGCGTTTAATTCTTTCCAATAAATCTCATTTGAATTCAATAGTCTTCATCATAAAAGAGCCAGCACAAGAAGTATCAAGCATGGTGCAATTGTTATCAGAAAGCCGAGCATAAATTTTTTGAATAACCATTTCTCTTGAGAGCTCATGATTGGGGCATGAATATAACATTGATTTAAGCCTCCCCCAAGCTTGAGCGATGCTTTCTCCTTCGCGAGGCCAAAAATTATATATATAATTGCGATCACGATGAACAAGATGCATAGGATAAAACTTCTGATGATATTCCAATTTCAATCGTTTGTAATTCCAAGACCCCATATCATCACATAGCCTATACCATGTCGATGCATCTCCCTTCAAAGATAAAGGGAAGACCTTCTTCTTAACAACATCTTCGGGTACACCTGCAAGCTTAAATAATCCACAAACTTCATCCACATATATCAGATGCTCATGAGGATGTTTTGTTCCATCTCCTAAAAAAGGATTAGCTAGCAGTTTTTCTATCATACCCGAAGGAATTTCAAAGCAAACATTTTCATTTTCATTTTCAGTAGGTTGAGTAGGTTGAGGAGCAACTCTTTGCTCTATTGGTCGGGGTGAACATACCCCAAACAAGCCCCTCAGAGGATTACTTTCCATAGTAAAAAGTGACAGTAAATTTCAGTACACTATATAAATTTTTCCTTACCAAATTCCACCTACCAGAGGCGCTTCACTCCCCGGCAACAGCGCCAGAAAAGAGTCTTGATGACCCACAAGTATAGGGGATCTATCATAGTCCTTTCGATAAGTAAGAGTGTCGAACCCAACGAGGAGCAGAAGGAAATGATAAGCGGTTTCCAGCAAGGTATTCTCTGCAAGTACTGAAATAAGTGGTAACAGATAGTTTTGTGATAGGATAATTTGTAACGAGCAACAAGTCACAAAAGTAAATAAAGTGCAAAAAGGTGGCCCAATCCTTTTTGTAGCAAAGGACAAGCCTGGACAAACTCTTATATAGAGAAAAGCGCTCCGAGGACACATGGGAATATCGTCAAGCTAGTTTTCATCACGTTCATATGATTCATGTTCAGTACTTTGATAATTTGGTATGTGGGTGGACCGGTGCTTGGGTATTGTCCTTACTTGGACAAGCATCCCACTTATGATTAACCTCTATTGCAAGCATCCGCAACTACAACAAAAGTATTAAGGTAAACCTAACCATAGCATGAAACATATGGATCCAAATCAGCCCCTTACGAAGCAATGCATAAACTAGGGTTTAAGCTTCTGTCACTCTAGCAACCCATCATCTACTTATTACTTCCCAATGCCTTCCTCTAGGCCCAAATAATGGTGAAGTGTCATGTAGTCGACGTTCACATAACACCACTAGAGGAGAGACAACATACATCTCATCAAAATATCGAACGAATACCAAATTCACATGACTACTAATAGCAAGACTTCTCCCATGTCCTCAGGAACAAAAGTAACTACTCACAAAGCATAAACATGTTCATAATCAGAGGGGTACTAATATGCATATAGGATCTAAACATATGATCTTCCACCAATTAAACCAACTAGCATCAACTACAAGGAGTAATTAACACTACTAGAAACCTACTAGCACCAATCCCGGACTTGGAGACAAGAATTGGATACAAGAGATGAACTAGGGTTTTTAGAGGAGATTGTGCTGATGAAGATGTTGATGGAGATTGCCCTCTCCCGATGAGAGGAGCGTTGGTGATGACGATGGCGATGATTTCCCCCTCCCGTAGGGAAGTTTCCCCGGCAGAACAGCTCTGCCGGAGCCCTAGATTGATTCCGCCAAGGTTCCGCCTCGTGGCGGTGGAGTTTCGTCCAAGAAGATGGCTTCCTATTTTTTCCCATCGAAAGACTTCATATAGCAGAAGATGCCCACCGAAGGGCCACCAGGGGGCCCACGAGGTAGAGGGCGCGCCCAGGGGGTAGGGCGTGCCCCCCACCCTCGTGGGCAGGGTGTGGCCCCCTGGTGAATCTCTTCCGCTGAGTATTTTTTATATATTCTAAAAACGTCTTCCGTGAAGTTTTAGGACTTTTGGAGCTGTGCAGAATAGGTCTCTAATATTTGCTCCTTTTCCAGCCCAGAATCCCAGCTGTCGGCATTCTCCCTCTTTATGTAAACCTTGTAAAATAAGAGAGAATAGGCATAAGTATTGTGACATAATGTATAATAACAGCCCATAATGCAATAAATATCGATATAAGAACATGATGCAAAATGGACGTATCAGGTACACCTTCTATAACATATCCAAAGGCAAGATATTCGTTGCTAAGAATGGATCCTTTCTAGAGAAGGAGTTTTTTCTCGAAAGAAATGAGTAGGAGGTAAGTAGAACTTGATGAGGTAATTGTACCTGCTCCCTTATTGGAAAGTAGTTCATCACAGAAATCAGTTCTAGTGATTCCTACACCAATTAGTGAGGAAGCTAATGATGATGATCATGAAACTTCTGATCAAATTACTACCGAACCTCGTAGTCAATCAGAGGAAGATCCGCACTAGAGTGGTACGGTAATCCTGTTCTTGAGGTCATGTTACTTGACCATGACGAACCTACGAACTATGAGGAAGCGATGATGAGCCCAAATTCTGCAAAATGGGTTGAGGCCATGAAATCTGAGATGGGATCCATGTATGAAAACAAAGTGTGGACTTTTGGTGACTTGCCCGATGATCGGCAAGCCATAGAGAATAAATGGATCTTCAAGAAGAAGACTGACGCTGACGGTAATGTTACTATCTACAAAGCTCGACTTGTTGCGAATGGTTTTCGACAAGTTCAAGGAGTTGACTACAATGAGACCTTCTCACCCGTAGCGATGCTTAAGTCCCTCCAAATAATGTTAGCAATTGCCGCATCTTATGATTATGCAATTTGGGAAATGGATGTCAAAACTGCATTCTTAATGGATATCTTTGAGAAGAGTTGTATATGATGCAACCAGAAGGTTTTGTCGATCCAAAAGGTGCTAACAAAGTGTGTAAGCTCTAGAAATCCATTTATGGACTGGTGCAAGCATCTCGGAGTTGGAATATATGCTTTGATAGTGTGATCAAAGCATATGGTTTTATACAGACTTTTGGAGAAGCCTGTATTTACAAGAAAGTGAGTGGGAGCTCTATAGCATTTCAGATATTATATGTGGATGACATATTGTTGATTGGAAATGATATTGAATTTCTGAATAGCATAAAAGGATACTTGAATAAGAATTTTTCAATGAAAGACCTTGATGAAGCTTCTTATATATTGGGCATCAAGATCTATAGAGATAGATCAAGACGCTTAATTGGACTTTCACAAAGCACATACCTTGATAAAGTTTTGAAGAAGTTCAAAATGGATCAAGCAAAGAAAGGGTTATTGCCTGTGTTACAAGGTGTGAAGTTGAGTCAGACTCAATGCCCGACCACTGCAGAAGATAGAGAGAAAATGAAAGTCATTCCCTATGCTTCGGCCATAGGTTCTATCATGTATGCAATGCTATGTACCAGACCTGATGTGTGCCTTGCTATTAGTTTAGCAAGGAGGTACCAAAGTAATCCAGGAGTGGATCTCTAGACAGCGGTCAAGAACATCCTGAAATACCTAAAAAGGATTACGGATATGTTTCTCGTTTATGGAGGTGACAAAGAGCTCATCGTAAACGGTTACGTCGATGCAAGCTTTGACATTGATCCGGATCACTCTAAGTCACAAACCGGATATGTATTTTTATTGAATGGTGGAGCTATCAATTGGTGCAGTTCAAAGGAAAGCATCGTGGCGGGATCTACATGCGAAGCGGAGTACATAGCTACTTCGGAAGCAGCAAATGAAGGAGTCTGGATGAAGGAATTCATATCCGACCTAGGTGGCATACCTAGTGCATCGGGTCCAATGAAAATCTTTTGTGACAATACTGGTGCAATTGCCTTGGCAAAGGAATCCAGATTTCACAAGAGAACCAAGCACATCAAGAGATGCTTCAATTCCATCTGCGATCAAGTCAAGGAGGGAGACACAGATATTTGCAAGATACATACGGATCTGAATGTTGCAGACCCGTTGACTAAGCCTCTCTCACGAGCGAAACATGATCAACACCAAGACTCCATGGGTGTTAGAATCATTACAATGTAATCTAGATTATTAACTCTTTTGCAAGTGGGAGACTGAAGGAAATATGCCCTAGAGGCAACAATAAAGTTGTTATTTATATTTCCCTATATCATGATAAATGTTTATTATTCATGCTAGAATTTTATTAACCGGAAACTTAGTACATGTGTGAATACATAGACAAACAGGGTGTCACTAGTATGCCACTACTTGACTAGCTCGTTAATCAAAGATGGTTAAGTTTCCTAGCCATAGACCTGAGTTGTCATTTGATGAACGGGATCACATCATTAGAGAATGATGTGACTGACATGACCCATCCGTTAGCTTAGCACTATGGTCGTTTAGTTAATTGCTATTGCTTTCTTCATAACTTATACATGTTCCTATGACTATGAGATTATGTAACTCCCGAATACCGGAGGAACACTTTTTGTGCTATCAAACATCACAACGTAACTGGGTGATTATAAAGATGCTCTACAGGTGTCTCTGATGGTGTTTGTTGAGTTGGCATAGATCGAGATTAGGATTTGTCACTCCGATTGTCGGAGAGGTATCTCTGGGCCCTCTCGGTAATACACATCAATATAAGCCTTGGAAGTAATGTGACTAATGAGTTAGTTACGGGATGTTGCATTACGGAATGAGTAAAGAGACTTGCCGGTAACGAGATTGAACTAGGTATGATGATACCACGATCGAATCTCGGGCAAGTAACATACCGATGACAAAGGGAACAACATATGTTGTTATGCGATTTGACCGATAAAGATCTTCGTAGAATATGTAGGAACCAATATGAGCATCTAGGTTCCGCTATTGGTTATTGACTGGAGATGAGTCTCGGTCATGTCTACATAGTTCTCGAACATGTAGGGTTCACACGCTTAACGTTCGACGACGATATGTATTGTGAGTTATGTGATTTGATGTAGCGAAGGTTGTTCGGAGTCTCGGATGTGATCACGGACATGATGAGGAGTCTCAAAATGGTCGAGACATGAAGATTGATATATTGGAAGGTTATGTTTGGACACCGGAAATGTTTCAGATATGTTCGGGCATTTTCCGGAGTACCGGGGGGTTACCGGAACCCCCCGGGGGTTAATGAGCCTTCATGGGCTTTAGTGGAAGAGAGGAGGAGGCGGCCAAGAGGAGGGGCGTGCCCCCCAAGCCCAATCCGAATCGGGGAGGGGGGCCAGCCCCCCTTTCCTTCTTCCCCTCTTCTCTTTCCTTCCCCTCCTAGTTGGACTAGGAAAGGGGGGAACCTACTCCTAGTAGGAGTAGGATCCCCCCCCTTGGGGCACACCCTATGAGGCCGGCCGGCCCCCTCCTCCACTCCTTTATATACAGGGGAGGGGGCACCCCATAGACACATAAGTTGATTCTTAGCCGTGTGCGGTGCCCCCTCCACATATTTCTACCTCGTTCATATTGTCGTAGTTCTTAGGCGAAGCCCTGCGTTGGTAACTTCATCATCACCATCAACACGCCGTCGTGCTGACGAAACTCTCCCTCGGCCTCAGCTAGATCTAGAGTTCGAGGGACGTCATTGAACTGAACATGTGTAGATCGCGGAGGTGTCATGTGTTCGGTACTTGATCGGTTGGATCACAAAGACGTTTGACTACATCAACTGTGTTACTTAACGCTTCCACTTTCGGTCTACGAGGGTACGTAGACACACTCTCCCCTCTCGTTTCTATGAATCTCCTAGATAGATCTTGCGTGATCGTAGGAATTTTTTTGAAATACTGCATTCCCCAACATTGTGCCCCCCTCGGGGCACCCCCCAGGTGCAACCAGGGCCCATCTGCTTCCTTTTGGCCCATAAAAAATCATCGTAAAGTTGCGTGCCATTTGGACTCTGTTTGATATTGATTTTCTGCGATGTAAAAAAACATGGAAAAAACAGGTACTGGCACTGGGCACTATGTCAATAGGTTAGTACCAAAAAATGATATAAAATGACTATAAAATGATTATAAAACATCCAAGATTTATAATAAAACAGCATGGAGCAATCAAAAAATATAGATACATTGGAGACGTATCAGTGGTACGTCACCATGTTAGCGAGGAGGACGAGAACGTCCGTCGCTACATTGTTGTGTTGGAGGGCAGGTTCTTCAGGGATCTCACTGGAGCTATAATCCTGTGATGGTTCCTTCTCTTTGGGTGTCCACCGCCCGCGCCGATACCCATCGTTCGCTAGAGTTTTAGCTATATTAGTGATGTTATATGTATAATACTATTCGAGATGTATTAGTGATAATATTCGACGATGTATGGACGCAAGAGATGATTTAGTTTTGCTTATTGAATGCATGCTAATTTGAATACTTATTTATTTTATGATTTGGTTTTGCTTATTGAATGCTCAAATTGGAGAACTACTCCTATTTTGAATGCTCAAATTGGACCCCATTATGCAAGGCATATGCATTTGATTAGTTGATAGCTTATAGGGTTTTTATTTTTGCAGAAATCAAGGAGCCCCTCCATCATCCCCGCCGTCGTCCCCGTCACCGACCCCCTCCGACCTCGAGGTGAGACTAGCCAAATCTCCATGTCAATATGACTCCTATAAGATATTTTGAAATGCTTTTGTTCATATTTTCAACCATTGAAATGCAATGACCATCAAGTTTGAATGCTCATATGATGTAGATATAAACATGTATATCTTATGTTGCTCAAATAGGATATGTGTTTGCCCAAGTGGCCGGCCATGTTTGCAGGTTACACCTCCGAGTGGCCTATGTTTTGCCGGAGTGTTGATTAATTTTTTGTTCCAGCAAATTTCAGGCGCTCGATATGTCCTTTTTTTAGCAAAGGTCATGCTGGATTTTTCCGTGAATTTTGGCATGACTTGTGCTAGAATATGTAGGAAATATCGAGTGGCCTAGATTTTCTAGAAAGATAATTAAACGACATTTCGGGTTGACTTTAAGTCTGTCGAGACTCCATACATGATAGTCAACAAATGAGTGAGGGAGAAAGTCTGCACCATATATGAGAGAAGAAGAATCCCGACTGTTGTCGTGGGGGGGTCGTTTTTCCTTCTTCTCCTTGTGCTAGACCTTGTTATGCACTAGGGGAAGGAGGAACAACAACCATCACCGATGGTCGAAAAATCAGTGAGGGAGTGTGTCCACCATATATGAGAGAGGACGAAGAATCTCAACTGTTGTCGTGGGTGTCATTTCTCCTTCTTCTCCTTGTGCTAGACCTTTGATATGCACTAGGGGAAGGTGTAGGGTTTCGTAGTAATTTCAAAAAAAATTCCTACGCACACGCAAGATCATGTGATGCATAGCAACGAGAGGGGAGAGTGTTGTCTACGTACCCAACGCAGACCGACTGCGGAAGCGCTGACACGACGTAGAGGAAGTAGTCGTACGTCTTCACGATCCAACCGATCAAGTACCGAAACTACGGCACCTCCGAGTTCGAGCACACGTTCAGCTCGATGACGATCCCCGGACTCCGATCCAACAAAGTGTCAGGGAAGAGTTCCGTCAGCACGACGGCGTGGTGACGATCTTGATGCACTACAGCAGCAGGGCTTCACCTAAACTCCGCTACAGTATTATCGAGGAATATGGTGGCTGGGGGCACCGCACACGGCTAAGGAATAGATCACGTGGATCAAGTTGTGTGTTCTAGGGTGCCTCTGCCTCAGTATATAAAGGACTAGAGGGGGGAGGCTGGCCGGCCAAGGTGTGGCGCGCCAGGAGAGTCCTACTCCCTCTGGGAGTAGGATTCCCCCCCCCCAATCCTAGTTGGAATAGGATTCACGGAGGGGGAAAAGAGAGAGAGGGGGCCGGCCACCTCTCCTAGTCCTAATAGGACTAGGGGAAGGGGGAGGCGCGCAGCCCATGTAGGGCTGCCTCTTCTCTTTTCCACTAAGGCCCATCATGGCCCATTTAGCTCCCGGGGGGTTCCGGTAACCTTCCCGGTACTCCGGTAAAATCCTGATTTCACCCGGAACACTTCCGATATCCAAACATAGGCTTCCAATATATCAATCTTTACGTCTCGACCATTTCGAGACTCCTCGTCATGTCCGTGATCATATCCAGGACTCCGAACAACCTTCGGTACATCAAAATGCATAAACTCATAATATAACTGTCATCGTAACCTTAAGCGTGCGGACCCTACGGGTTCGAGAACAATGTAGACATGACCGAGACACGTCTCCGGTCAATAACCAATAGCGGGACCTGGATGCCCATATTGGCTCCTACATATTCTACGAAGATCTTTATCGGTCAGACCGCATAACAACATACGTTGTTCCCTTCGTCATCGGTATGTTACTTGCCCAAGATTCGATCGTCGGTATCCAATACCTAGTTCAATCTTGTTACCGGCAAGTCTCTTTACTCGTTGTGTAATACATCATCTCACAACTAACATCTTAGTTGTAATGCTTGCAAGGCTTATGTGATGTGCATTACCGAGAGGGCCCAGAGATACCTCTCCGACAATCGGAGTGACAAATCCTAATCTCGAAATACGCCAACCCAACATCTACCTTTGGAGACACCTGTAATGCTCCTTTATAATCACCCAGTTACGTTGTGACGTTTGGTAGCACCCAAAGTGTTCCTACGGCAAACGGGAGTTGCATAATCTCATAGTCATAGGAACATGTATAAGTCATGAAGAAAGCAATAGCAACATACTAAACGATCGGGTGCTAAGGTAATGGAATGGGTCATGTCAATCAGATCATTCAACTAATGATGTGATCCTGTTAATCAAATAACAACTCTTTGTTCATGGTTAGGAAACATAACCATCTTTGATTAATGAGCTAGTCAAGTAGAGGCATACTAGTGACACTCTGTTTGTCTATGTATTCACACATGTATTATTTTTCCGGTTAATACAATTCTAGCATGAATAATAAACATTTATCATGATATAAGGAAATAAATAATAACTTTATTATTGCCTCTAGGGCATATTTCCTTCAGTCTCCCACTTGCACTAGAGTCAATAATCTAGTTCACATCGCCATGTGATTTAACAGCAATAGTTCACATCACCATGTGATTAACACCCATAGTCCACATCGATATGTGACCAACACCCAAAGGGTTTACTAGAGTCAATAATCTAGTTCACATTGTTTTATGTGATTAACACCCAAAGAGTACTAAGGTGTGATCATGTTTTGCTTGTGAGATAATATTAGTCAACGGGTCTGTCACATATAGATCCGTAAGTATTTTGCGAATTCTATGTCTACAATGCTCTGCATGGAGCTACTCTAGCTAATTGCTCCCACTTTCAATATGTATCTAGATCGAGACTTAGAGTCATCCAGATCTGTGTCAAAACTTGCATTGATGTAACTTTTTACGACGAACCTTTTTGTCACGTCCATAATCGAGAAACATGTCCTTATTTTACTAAGGATAATTCTGACCGCTGTCCAGTGATCTACTCCTAGATCACTATCGTACTCCCTTGCTAAATCAGTGCAGGGTATGCAATAGATCTGGTATACAGCATGACATACTTTATAGAACCTATGGCCAAGGCATAGGGAATGACTTTCATTCTCTTTCTATCTTCTGCCGTGGTCGGGCTTTGAGTCTTACTCAACTTCACACCTTGTAATATAGGCAAGAACTCTTTCTTTGACTGCTCTATTTTGAACTACTTCAAAAATCTTGTCAAGGTATGTACTCATTGAAAAAACTTATCAAGCGTCTTGATCTATCTTTATAGATCTTGAAGCTCAATATGTAAGCAGCTTCACTGAATTCTTTCTTTGAAAAAACTCCTTTCAAATACTCCTTTATGCTTTACAGAATAATTCTATATTATTTCCGATCAACAATATGTCATTCACATATACTTATCAGAAATGCTGTAGTGCTCCCACTCACTTTCTTGTAAATACAGGCTTCACCGCAAGTCTGTATAAAACTATATGCTTTGATCAACTCATCAAAGCGTATATTCCAACTCCGAGATGCTTGTACCAGTCCATAGATGGATTGCTGGAGCTTGCATATTTTGTTAACACCTTTAGGATCGACAAAACCTTCTAGTTGCATCGTATACAACTCTTCTTTAATAAATCCATTAAGGAATGCAGTTTTGTTTATCCATTTGCCAGATTTCATAAAATGTGGCAATTGCTAACATGATTCGAACAGACTTAAGCATAGATACGAGTGAGAAACTCTCATCGTAGTCAACACCTTGAACTTGTCGAAAACCTTTTGCGACAATTCTAGCTTTGTAGATAGTAACACTACCATCAGCGTCTGTCTTCCTCTTGAAGATCCATTTATTTTCTATGGCTTGCCGATCATCGGGCAAATCCATCAAAGTCCATACTTTGTTCTCATACATGGATCATATCTCAGATTTCATGGCCTCAAACCATTTTGCGGAATCTGGGCTCATCATCGCTTCCTCATAGTTCGCAAGTTCGTCATGGTCTAGTAACATGACTTCCAGAACAGGATTACCGTACCACTCTGGTCCGGATCTCACTCTGGTTTACCTACGAGATTCGGTAGTAACTTGATCTGAAGTTTCATGATCATCATCATTAGCTTCCTCACTAATTGGTGTAGGTGTCACAGAAACCGGTTTCTGTGATGTACTACTTTCCAATAATGGAGGAGGTACAGTTACCTCATCAAGTTCTACTTTCCTCCCACTCACTTCTTTCGAGAGAAACTCCTTCTCCAGAAAGTTTCCGAATTTAGCAACAAAATTCTTGCCTTCGGATCTGTGATAGAAGGTGTACCCAACAATCTCCTTTGGGTATCCTATGAAGACATATTTCTCCGATTTGGGTTTGAGCTTATCAGGTTGAAACTTTTTCACATAAGCATTGCAACCTCAAACTTTAAGAAACGACAGCTTAGGTTTCTTGCTAAACCATAGTTCATACGGTGTCGTCTCAACGGATTTAGGTGGTGCCCTATTTAACGTGAATGCAGCTGTCTCTAATGCATAACCCCAAAACGGTAGATCGGTAAGATACATCATAGATTGCACTATATCCAATAAAGTACGGTTATGACGTTCGGACACACCATTACATTGTGGTGTTCCAGGTGGCATGAGTAGTGAAACTATTTCACATTGTTTTTAACTGAAGGCCAAACTCGTAACTCAAATACTCTTCTCTACGATCAGATCGTAGAAACTTTATTTTCTTGTTACGATGTTTTTTCACTTCACTCTGAAATTCTTTGAACTTTTCAAATGTTTCAGACCTATGTTTCATCAAGTAGATATACTCATATCTGCTCAAATCATCTGTGAAGATCAGAAAATAATGATACTTGTCGCGAGCCTCAATATTCATCGGACCATATACATCAGTATGTATGATTTCCAACAAATCCGTTGCTCGATCCATTGTTCCGAAGAACAGAGTCTTAGTCATCTTGCCCATGAGGCATGGTTCGCAAGCATCAACTGATTCATAATCAAGTGATTCCAAAAGCCCATCAGCATGGAGTTTCTTCATGCGCTTTACACCAATATGACCTAAACGGCAGTGCTACAAATAAGTTGCACTATCATTATTAACTTTGCATCTTTTGGTTTCAATATTATGATTATGTGTATCACTACGATCGAGATCCAACGAACTATTTTCATTGGGTGTGTAACCATATAAGGTTTTATTCATATAAACAGAACAACAATTTATTCTCTTACTTAAATGAATAACCATATTGCAATAAACATGATCAAATCATATTCATGCTCAACGCAAACACCAAATAACACTTATTTAGGTTCAACACTAATCTCGAAATTATAGGGAGTGTGCGATGATGATCATATCAATCTTGGAACTACTTCCAACACACATCGTCACTTCACCCTTAACTAGTCTCTGTTTATTCTGCAACTCCCGTTTCGAGTTACTAATCATAGCAACTGAACTAGTATCAAATACTGAGGGTTTGCTACAAACACTAGTAAAGTACACATCAATAACATGTATATCAAATATACTTATGTTCACTTTGCCATCCTTCTTATCTGCCAATCACTTGGGGTAGTTCCGCTTCCAGTGACCAGTCCCTTTGCAGTAGAAGCACTTAGTCTCAGGCTTAGGACCAGACTTGGGCTTCTTCACTTGAGCAGCAACTTGCTTGCTATTTTTCTTGAAGTTCCCATTCTTCCCTCTGCCCTTTTCTTGAAACTAGTGATCTTGTCAACCATCAACACTTGATGTTTTTCTTGATTTCTACCTTCGTTGATTTCAGCATCACGAAGAGCTTGGGAGTTGTTTCCGTTATCCCTTGCATATTATAGTTCATCACGAAGTTCTACTAACTTGGTGATGGTGACTAGAGAATTCTGTCAATCACTATCTTATCTGGAAGATTAACTCCCACTTGATTCAAGCGATTGTAGTACCCAGACAATCTGAGCACATGCTCACTAGTTGAGCGATTCTCCTCCATCTTTTAGCTATAGAACTTGTTGGAGACTTCATATCTCTCAACTCGGGTATTTGCTTGAAATATTAACTTCAACTCCTGGAACATCTCATATGGTCCATGACGTTCAAAACGTCTTTGAAGTCCCGATTCTAAGCCGTTAAGCATGGTGCACTTAAACTATCAAGTAGTCATCATATTGAGCTAGCCAAACGTTCATAACGTCTGCATCTGCTCCTGCAATAGGTCTGTCACCTAGCGGTGCATCAAGGACATAATTTTTCTGTGCAGCAATGAGGATAAACCTCAGATCACGGATCCAATCCGCATCATTGCTACTAACATCTTTCAACACAATTTTCTCTAGGAACATATCAAAATAAACATATGAAAGCAACAACGCGAGCTATTGATCTACAACATAGATATGCTAATACTACCAGGACTAAGTTCATGATAAATTAAAGTTTAATTAATCATATTACTTAAGAACTCCCACTTAGATGGACATCCCTCTAATCTTCTAAGTGATCACGTGATCCAAATCAACTAAACCATAACCGATCATCACGTGAGATGGATTAGTCTTCAATGGTGAACATCATTATGTTGATCATATCTACTATATGATCCACGCTCGACCTTTCGGTCTCCGTGTTCCGAGGCCATATCTGTATATGCTTGGCTCGTCAAGTATAACCTGAGTATTCCGCGTGTGCAACTGTTTTGCACCCGTTGTATTTGAACGTAGAACCTATCACACCCGATCATCACGTGGTGTCTCAGCACGAAGAACTTTCGCAACGGTGCATACTCAGGGAGAACACTTCTTGATAATTTAGTGAGAGATCATCTTATAATGCTACCGTCAATCAAAGCAAGATAAGATGCATAAAAGGATAAACATCACATGCAATCAATATAAGTGATATGATATGGCCATCATCATCTTGTGCTTGTGATCTCCATCTCCGAAGCACCGTCGTGATCACCATCGTCACCGGCGTGACACCTTGATCTCCATCGTAGCATCGTTGTCGTCTCGCCAAGCTTATGCTTCTATGACTATCACTACCGCTTAGTAATAAGGTAAAGCATTACATCGCGATTGCATTGCATACAATAAAGCGACAACCATATGGCTCCTGCCAGTTGCCGATAACTCGGTTACAAAACATGATCATCTCATACAATAAAATTCAGCATCATGTCTTGACCATATCACATCACAACATGCCCTGCAAAAACAAGTTAGACGTCCTCTACTTTGTTGTTTGCAAGTTTTACGTGGCTGCTACGGGCTTAAGTAAGAACCAATCTCACCTACGCATCAAAACCACAACGATAGTTTGTCAAATAGACTCCATTTTAACCTTCGCAAGGACCGGGCGTAGCCATACTTGGTTCAACTAAAGTTGGAGAGACAGTCGCCCGCAAGCCACCTATGTGCAAAGCACGTCGGGGAAACCGGTCTCGCGTAAGCGTACGCGTAATGTTGGTCCGGGTCGTCTCGTCCAACAATGCCGCTGAACCAAAGTATGACATGCTGGTAGGCAGTATGACTTATATCGCCCACAACTCACTTGTGTTCTACTCGTGCATATAACATCAACACAAAAAACCTAGGCTCGGATGCCACTATAGGGTTTCCTAGTAATTTCAAAAAAATTCCTACGCACACGCAAGATCATGTGATGCATAGCAACGAGAGGGGAGAGTGTTGTCTACGTACCCAACGCAGACTGACTGCGGAAGCGCTGACACGACGTAGAGGAAGTAGTCGTACGTCTTCACGATCCAACCGATCAAGTACCGAAACTACGGCACCTCCGAGTTCGAGCACACGTTCAGCTCGATGACGATCCCCGGACTCCGATCCAGCAAAGTGTCGGGGAAGAGTTCCGTCAGCACGACGGCGTGGTGACGATCTTGATGCACTACAGCAGCAGGGCTTCGCCTAAACTCCGCTACAGTATTATCGAGGAATATGGTGGCTGGGGGCACCGCACACGGCTAAGGAATAGATCACGTGGATCAAGTTGTGTGTTCTAGGGTGCCTCTGCCTCAGTATATAAAGGACTAGAGGGGGGAGGCTGGCCGGCCAAGGTGTGGCGCGCCAGGAGAGTCCTACTCCCTCTGGGAGTAGGATTCCCCCCCCCCAATCCTAGTTGGAATAGGATTCACGGAGGGGGAAAAGAGAGAGAGGGGGCCAGCCACCTCTCCTAGTCCTAATAGGACTAGGGGAAGGGGGAGGCGCGCAGCCCATGTAGGGCTGCCTCTTCTCTTTTCCACTAAGGCCCCATCATGGCCCATTTAGCTCCCGGGGTTCCGGTAACCCTTCCCGGTACTCCGGTTAAAATCCCGATTTTCACCCCGGAACACTTCCGATATCCAAACATTAGGCTTCAATATATTCTTTCATAGTCTCGGACCATTTCGAGACTCCTCGTCATGTCCGTGATCACATCCGGGACTCCGAACAACCTTCGGTACATCAAAATGCATAAACTCATAATATAACTGTCATCGTAACCTTAAGCGTGCGGACCCTACGGGTTCGAGAACAATGTAGACATGACCGAGACACGTCTCCGGTCAATAACCAATAGCGGGACCTGGATGCCCATATTGGCTCCTACATATTCTACGAAGATCTTTATCGGTCAGACCGCATAACAACATACGTTGTTCCCTTTGTCATCGGTATGTTACTTGCCCGAGATTCGATCGTCGGTATCCAATACCTAGTTCAATCTCGTTACCGGCAAGTCTCTTTACTCCGTTCCGTAATACATCATCTCGACAACTAACATCTTAGTTGTAATGCTTGCAAGGCTTATGTTGATGTGCATTACCCGAGAGGGCCCAGAGATTCTCTCCGACAATCGGAGTAGTGACAAATCCCAATTCTCGAAATACGCAACCCAACATCTACCTTTGGAGACACCTTTTTAATGGCTCCTTTATAATCAACCCAGTTACGTTGTGACGTTTGGTAGCACCCAAAGTGTTCCTACGGCAAACGGGAGTTGCATAATCTCATAGTCATAGGAACATGTATAAGTCATGAAGAAAGCAATAGCAACATACTAAACGATCGGGTGCTAAGCTAATGGAATGGGTCATGTCAATCAGATCATTCAACTAATGATGTGATCATGTTAATCAAATAACAACTCTTTGTTCATGGTTAGGAAACATAACCATCTTTGATTAACGAGCTAGTCAAGTAGAGGCATACTAGTGACACTCTGTTTGTCTATGTATTCACACATGTATTATGTTTCCGGTTAATACAATTCTAGCATGAATAATAAACATTTATCATGATATAAGGAAATAAATAATAACTTTATTATTGCCTTTAGGGCATATTTCCTTCAGAAGGAGGAGTAACGACCATCACCGACGGTCGCAAATGTCAGAGAGGAAGCAGTGAGGGAGAGTTTTCAAAAAAAGACTCGGCAGACCGATAGTCAACCCGTGATGAATAATAATGATCTAATTTAGTTTTCGTAGTACATATATTTAATTGTACAAGTTTAATCTTCGAATTATGAACATTGGAAATGTCGTTATCGGATGACGAAAGTCTCTCGGGGGAGTACGACTGGTGCAACGACGATCGAGGTCTGTGCGACAGGCCTCACCTAGACGAAGGTCGGCGCTTCAGCATTAAGCTCCATGAGACCTTCGATGTTGAAACGGTACGCAATGACGAGAAGCGTTATTTTTTCATAATTAAGCACGACTTCAACTACTTCAACGTGTAATTTTTCGTCTTTTACAATTCGACTAGCTTATCCCATGCAATGCAAGACGCTATGTCTTGGAGAGGATGGATTTTGAAGATCATGAAAGTATGGAAACAAAGAAAATTCACCTAAGGACCCATCATGGTATGGATTTTGAAGTAAATCTGTACAATTCTGAGAGCGTAACCTATTTTGGTTGCTCGAATTGGGAAGCACTTTGCAAGATGTATGATTTTCATGAGGGTATGCTTGTCACCATGGATCTTGGTGATCCTGATATCGCCCAAGACAATATGGACATTTGGGTCCTTGTTGATACACTTCTAGTTCTACGGCTATGTAAGTTTCTCAAACATAGTTATTAAGTAATTTATATTGTTTATTTTAAAATAGTTGACAGCTTATTTTCATTCTTCAAAGAATGTGCGAAAGATGGTAGACATAACCTACTACATTGATGGCTCAGAATTAACTTATTAGGAGAAAATTCATCTGATCTCATTTATTACTGTCTTGAGAATTAAAATGTCTATTATCAAACTCCTCCACATTATGGTCAATATGTGTCACTAGTGCACGTGTTGAACTACAATAACATCCATGGAGATGCCATGGTAAGATTTTTTACTATTACGACATCCGTGCATCTTTTGGATAAATTCTTCTAAAACTGAACTACATTGCTAACTACGAAGTTATTATTATGTTTTCCAAAAGAAAAACCTGAAGGATTGTGTGCCTCATATGATGTTTCAGAAAGGCCGTCTTGATGTTTTGAACATACTGTCAGGTCATCCTACGAATCACTCATGTCCATATCGGATTTCTAAAACCAATGAAGACATGACAATCAAATATTGAAAAAAAATGTATGTTCAATCGTAGGGAGGTACTTGGAAGCAACATTATGCGAAGGGTAAGAATTGGAGACGGGATAATCTCCATTCTCCATAATGGAGGGTTAGGGGGAGGATATGATGGCTCGCGGACACGCCCGGGTGCGCCCGGTCAATCCGCCACATAGGACGCGACCCCATCCCAGACCATCTTTTCTCTTTCTTTATTCATTCTTCTCTTTCTCTCTCTTCATCTCCACCAATCACATGCAACTGACCGGACATCTCTACTCTTATAAAAGATCGAGTTGGTGATGATGGCGTGCCTGCCATCGTGTAATATAGACCATCTGATCTATATCTGACGGATAAAAGCAAACTATGGCAATTTTGTAAAAAGATACCCGCACCTCTCTCTCCACACTTGCAGATAAGGACTTCCCTCGTTCATCCTTTTCTCTCACAAAATAAAATACTCATACAAATGCATCTTGACGTTCCGTGCAACGTATGGGCATCTTGCTAGTATGAGAAAGAAAATGAGGATTGTGACTGCGTGGATGGACATATAGAGACTCAAAGCGGACACATCGGCTAACTGATTGAGCGCGTCCACAGGCGTTTGAGGGATCGAATTAGAGATACGTGGCTGAAGATGCTCTAACCTTTGAAGATAGAACTCAAGTCGATAAAGCACTCTAGGTTGAAATCATCCACTCCCACCCGATTCGTTGACTCTCACAATCCAATAGAGAGCTCGAACAAGGTGGAAGATTCTTCTTCTGAGTAGGTCTTGAATAAGCTTCACGAGTAGAGTGTTTAATTAGTCTTGGGGGGGAGAATGCGCATAGACTCTATTGATACTACGTAATTTTCTCCCTTGTCTTGATCTTTGACTTAATCTTTTATATATTTTTTACATATTGACCATGAAGGCTTGATTGAACTTTGGCCGACTGGGATGACTTGCTTGGACACAGGAGAATTTTTTTTGGACTATTGTTGACAATCTTGACTTGTGTTGACTGGCCTTAACTTTCTTTGGCCATCCTACATAGTCAAACTGGCCGACAAACGGTGACGGCCAACAGAAATCACGAAGCTGATCCCCCGACGGAGCTTGTGGAGCCATGGACGGATTCGGAGGTCAAAGGCAACGTACATCGTCCGTCAGACTTAGCGAGCAACTTTACAACTGAACAAATGTACTCAGGTACGAACAAGACACCGATTACATCGTACTATTTTGTGAAGGAAAATCATCTTATTCCAAATACACGCCTATAATAACACATACGGTTGTTCGTTTGCACACTATCCTGATCTGCCCTGCCTTTCATAGACCGAGTGTACAAGAAATGCGCATGTAAACACAACACTTAGATTAATTATTGGGTACAAACAATACATGACTTGAAATGCATACCTATAGGCAGTAGTAGTAGGAAAATTACCACGTACTGTACGATTGCAAGCGATTTAGCAGCGGCGTACGGATGATGACCTCGCAGTCGCAGCGATTAGAAGGCCACTTCCGCGTTGGCAAACTCCTCTCTCTTCTGGCTCACGTCCGCCACCATCTCGCCGAACCTGCAGGGTGGGCTGACCACCGGCACCGTGCCCCGCGCGCACTGTCCACCACGCCCGTTGCGAAGTCCATTCGCATGCATGTCGCTGGACTTCTGCGCGATGATGACAGAGTTCACCACGTCGTCGTCGGGGTGACACACGGCGAGCACCTCGAACCCGCCTCGGCCGATGTCCTGGGGATCGACGATCGGGTACAGGAACCCACGCGCCCCGTGCGCGCTCCGCACGACGAGGGCCGCCCCGTCCGCCATGTGCGCGCCAAGGTGTGCGATCACCTTGGCCTTGTCCTCGGCAGCCATGCCCACGAGCGCGGCCAGGAAGACGACGTCGTACGTGGCGAGCTCGTCGATGAGGTCCGCTACGTCGGCGGTGTGGAATGACATGCGTGCGCCCACGTCCTTGTCGGCGCGGAACAGCTTGCTCGCACGGTCGTTGGCCGCGCCACACAGGTCGTAGTTGTCGAACACCGCGTCGGGCAGGTGGCGTGCGGCGAGGACGTACGAGCTGAACGGCAGCGGGCCGGAGCCGATGAAGGCGACACGGGCCGGGGCGATGCCGCCGGGGACGTAGCGCGCCAGGAGCTCGTACTCCAGCTTGCTGAGGTTGATGTAGTTGCTGTAGTAGGGGAAGACGCCGAGGTGGTCGAGCGGGTTGTCGAAGGCGGCGAGCATGTCGGAGTAGTGCGCCTCCAGCTTCCCCTCGGCCTCGGAGCAGAGGCGGATGAGGCCCTCCCGCATCGCCTGCGCCTCCGGGCCGAGCTTGGTCACGTCCACGGGGCTCGGGGGGACGCACGCGGTGACCAGGTCGGTGAAGAGCGCGTCGACGTCGGGGGACGGGCTGAGCGAGGGCAGCTTGGCGATGGCGGCGTGGAGGCGGTGATCTTCTGGACCAGGGCATCGACCTCCTTGTTCTGGGCATCCATGTTAGTGTGTTCTTGCCTTGGTACCTGACGCGTGATGAGCTTCTGAGACACAGTAGTGGAGTGGTCGATCGAGCTGCTTGATGAACTGGAACGAGCAGCACGGGGTATATGTAGGCTGTAGCGGCCGTCTAGAGCACTGATCGATGGAGATGGAAATTGGAAAAGCTGTGCATGCATGCAAGCTTCACGCGTCCATGCCCAATATGGCTGGTTTCATGCCTCTGCTCTGACGTCCGGCTTTGAAGTGGACAGCGTTTTCTATGTCCTTTTCCTCTAGATCACATTTTTCAGATTTCGCACCCCAAAAAAAAGATCACATTTTTCAGATAATATAAAGAGTGTACACAAATTGCTTATTTAGGCTGATTACTACTCGCGAGATCGATCCATATTCTTGCCCAAGCTGAGCTTCTATGTAACAAGAAAAATGTCGCCATTAGAAAATAAATTTACTTTATTCTTTTATTAAAATGAAACTGAACTTTATGGAAAACCCTATTTGAGGCGTGATGCAGCACCGTTATTACCCAAACAAAGATATTTATCAAAATATAAAAAAAGCTGAATCATTTTACTTTCTATTCATTTGTATATTCAGTTTTGCTAAGTCTCAGTCGACTGAAACTTGGTTATGTCTCAGTCGATGCTATATTCTTTCGATCTTGCATGGGGATCCAAGCAAAATTTTGTTTTTAGCTTTCTTCTTCTTATGTACTATACGTCACTTGACTGAGACTTGGTTAAATCTCAGTCGAATGAAACCTAGCCACACCTTTGTATATTTCTTTAAAACAAAAATGAAACAACTCTCTTGTTCCATAGCTGTTTGAGTGAATTCCATTGAAAATCTATGTCTATAAGAAAGTATCGAAGTCCTTACTTCACATAGAACTAAAATCCTACTATCTATAATTACCTAAGTTTTACTCCCTCCGTCTCATAATGTAAGACGTTTTTTGACTCGCATTATGGGACGGGCGGAGTAGAAAGTAGTTGCGGCTTCACATAGGGGGGCCGACAACTCCTTCTTCATTTATTTTCTTATCATTTCAAGTTTATTTCTTCAAGTCTATTTTTATTTTAACATAAATTTTCAGAATTTTTAAAAATAGCACTTTTTAAAAAATTGTTCAAAATATAAAAAAATCATGTCTTCTAATTTTGTTCAGAATATTTTAAAATGTTCAGAATTTATTTTAAATATAATTTCAAAATTGTTCATATTATTTTTTAGAAAATTGTTCATAAGTACTAAAATTTAAAATATTTATAATTTCAAAAATGTTCATTTTTAGGAAATTCAGAAATTATTTTTTAGGGAATTTCAAAAGGATAACATTTCAAAGTTTGTTCACAAATTCAAAAAATATTCACATTTTCAAAATTTGCTTGTAAATTCGAAAACAATTCAGGGAGTTTCAAATTTTGTTAGTGTCTTCATTAAATGATATTCCTAAAATATTAATTTAATAAATTTGAAAATTTTAGTGTTTAAAAAATATTCACTTTTAGAAAAAAAAATGCATTCATAATTTCAAAAAATATATTTAATTCTGTCTTGACTTATTGTTCTTATACCCCGCGCTGCCTATAGAGACACTGAAGCTTAGCAACTACAGTCTACAGTGCTAGCGACGAGGCTCACTAGTGGGAACTGGGAGGTCCCTTGTTCTCCCTCACGTGCACATGACTTTTGTTTGCGCGTTGTTGGGCCAGCTTAGGTGGGTGAGCCCCTGTGCAGCGTGTGTCTATTATACGCAGCGTGCAATACATAGGATGTCCAGAACTTTACTTCAAGTCACTTCCACCTTCCCATCAGAGAGTTTTTTCTTTTCCGTAGATTCGTGTATTCAAAATGTTTGATCTCTTAAACAATGCATCCAAAACATGAACCGTTTTCGCCGTTAAATTTCTCGTGTCAAGACTTTGAAACTAAATTTCGTGTTAATAGGTTTCGACAAACTTTTTTCATAAATAACCCGAAGAAATGTAAGAAAAAAAAAACAAAGTCGGAAGCACGATTTTCCCCAATTTTTTACACAAAGCAAAAATGTGCATCCACGAGAAGCAAATTTGTGCCTCTGGTGGAAGAAGAAAAACAGCATTTTTTTTTCTTTTTAAGAGGCATAGATGTGCCTCTAAGAGAAGCAAAATTGTGCCTCCACGAGAAGCAAATGTGTGCCTCTCACGAAAGAAAATATACACATGTTTTTTTTCTTTTTCGAGAGGCACAACCGTGTCTCTCGCGGAAGCAAGCGGGCGCCTCCATAAGAAGCAAAGTTGTGCCTCTCCCTGAAGAAAAAAACATGTTTTTTCTCTCTTTCCATGAGTCACAACTATGCCTCTCATGGAAGCAAACATGTGCCTCCACGAGAAGCAAACCTGCACCCCCCGTAGAAGGAAAATACATGTTTTTCTTTTCTTTTCCGAGAGGCACAGCTATGCCTCTCGCGGAAGGGGAAAACACGGAAGGGGAAATCCTATATGTGAAGTAAGAAGAAAGGGGGTTGGGCTACTAAAAATATATATGAACTTCATGAAATATACATATGCAATTTTTTGTTATAGAAGTGAGAAGATATGGAGTATCACCCTTCTTCACATCTATAAACGGACGTTGGACGTTGGATAGTTAAAGAATTTCCATCTATTTTGCAAGCATTTTCTGTCCAACCAAATGCTCAGATCACGGCATTGATCAACGATGACAGGCGTTTGCGCAGGTGTGTGGCCCCGCACCTGCGTGTCCCTGTGAATTTTTGTGGTTACTACAAATGTTTATGTTTTATATCCAACTAGTTGGAGGATGGAGTCGGGGTCGTAAGAGTAACTACAACAAGAACCCCCAAACTCGCCTCAAACGACCGAGCGGACTGCCCGGGCACTGTCTGGACGAAATTTGCCCACCTATCTAGGCTACCCAAACCCATCCCAAATGCCTAGGCTGTACGACAACCGCCATATCCAGCCCATATTTGGGGCGGATATGGGAGGCTTGGACGCGCCCTGACACCACTGCAACGTCCCTCCAGTCTGGTATGGCCCACGCCGGCCCCACCACCATCCCCACAAAACATAAATCTAGACCCAAACCCTAGTCCCAAACCCGCACTCTGCTTCACTTCTCTCGTTCTCTCCACTCCCCTCCGTCCTCTCCCATTCCAATCTTCGGTCCCCTCTGTTCCCTCCGCCATGGTCTGTTGGAAATATGCCCTAGAGACAATAATAAAATGGTTATTATTATATTTCTTTGTTCATGATAATTGTCTATTGTTCATGCTATAATTGTGTTATCCGGAAATCGTAATACATGTATGAATACATAGACCACAACACGTCCCTAGTGAGCCTCTAGTTGACTAGCTCGTTGATCAAAAGATAGTCATGGTTTCCTGACTATGGACATTGGATGTCATTAATAATGGGATAACATCATTAGGAGAATGATGTGATGGACAAGACCCAATCCTAAGCTTAGCTCAAAGATCGTGTAGTTCGTTTGCTGTAGCTTTTCTGAATGTCAAGTATCATTTCCTTAGACCATGAGATTGTGCAACTCCCGGATACCGTAGGAGTGCCTTGGGTGTGCCAAACGTCACAACGTAACTGGGTGACTATAAAGGTACATTACAGGTATCTCCGAAAGTGTCTGTTGGGTTGGCACGAATCGAGACTGGGATTTGTCACTCCGTATGACGGAGAGGTATCTCTGGGCCCACTCGGTAATGCATCATCATAATGAGCTCAATGTGACCAAGGGGTTGGTCACGGGATCATGCATTACGGTACGAGTAAAGTGACTTGCCGGTAACGAGACTGAACAAGGTATTGGGATACCGACGATCGAGTCTCGGGCAAGTAACGTACCGATTGACAAAGGGAATTGTATACGGATTGATTGAATCCTCGACATCGTGGTTCATCCGATGAGATCATCGTGGAGCATCTGGGAGCCAACATGGGTATCCAGATCCCGCTGTTGGTTATTGATCGGAGAGTCGTCTCAGTCATGCCTGCATGTCTCCCGAACCCGTAGGGTCTACACACTTAAGGTTCGGTGACGCTAGGGTTGTTAGGAAGACTTGTATGTGATTAACGAATGTTGTTCCGAGTCCCGGATGAGATCTCGGACGTCACGACGAGTTCCGGAATGGTCCGGAGGTAAGATTTATATATGGTAAGTTGTCATACGGTCGCCGGAAAGGTTCGGGGGCATGTCGGTATTGTACCGGGGCCACCGGAGGGGTTCCGGGGGTCCACCGGGAGGGGCCACCTCTTCCGGAGGGCCTTATGGGCTGTATGGAGAAGGGAACCAGCCCAAGTGGGCTGGGGCGCCACACCCCCCTAGGGCCCATGCGCCTAGGGTTGGGGGAAACCCTAAGGGGGGCTCCCCCTTGCTTGGGGGGCAAGCCCCCCTCCCCTTGGCCGCCGCCCCCCTCTAGATCTCATCTAGAGGGGGGCGGCCCCCCTTCCCCCTTCCCCTATAAATAGAGGGGTGAGGGGAGGGCTGCAAACAACATGCAAGGCGCAGCCCCTCCCCTCCCCAACACCTCTCCTCCTCCATAAGAGCTTGGCGAAGCCCTGCCGGAGTACTGCAGCTTCATCACCACCACGCCGTCGTGCTGCTGTTGGAGCCCTCTTCCTCAACCTCTCCCTCCTCCTTGCTAGATCAAGGCGCGGGAGACGTCCTCGCTCCATACGTGTGTTGAATGCGGAGGTGCCGTCCGTTCGGCGCTAGGATCTTCGGTGATTTGGATCACGTCGAGTACGACTCCATTAACCCCGTTCTCTTGAACGCTTCCGCTCGTGATCTACAAGGGTATGTAGATGCACTCCTTTCTCCCTCGTTGCTAGATGACTCCATAGATTGATCTTGGTGATGCGTAGAAAATTTTAAAATTCTGCTACGTTCCCCAACAGTGGTATCAGAGCTAGGTCTATGCGTAGTTACTATGCACGAGTAGAACACAAAGTAGTTGTGGGTGTCGATATTATCAATTTGCTTGCCGTTACTAGTCTTATCTTGATTCGGCGGCATCGTGGGATGAAGCGGCCCGGACCAACCTTACACGTACGCTTCCGTGAGACCGGTTCCACCGACTGACATGCACTAGTTGCATAAGGTGGCTGGCGGGTGTCTATCTCTCCCACTTTAGTCGGATCGGATTCGATGACCAGGGTCCTTATGAAGGGTAAATAGAAATTGGCAATTCATGTTGTGGTTTTGGCGTAGGTAAGAAACGTTCTTGCTAGAAACCTACAGCAGCCACGTAAAAACTTGCAACAACAATTAGAGGACGTCTAACTTGTTTTTGCAGCAAGTGTTTTGTGATGTGATATGGCCAAAGGATGTGATGAATGATATATGTGACGTATGAGATGATCATGTTCTTGTAATAGGAATCACGACTTGCATGTCGATGAGTATGACAACCGGCAGGAGCCATAGGAGTTGTCTTTATTTATTTATGACCTGCATGTCAACATAAACGTCATGTAATTACTTTACTTTATTGCTAAAGCGTTAGCCATAGTAGTACAAGTAATAGATGACGAGACAACTTCAAGAAGACACGATGATGGAGATCATAATGATGGAGATCATGGTGTCATGTCGGTGACAACGATGATCATGGAGCCCCAAAGATGGAGATCAAAGGAGCAAATGATATTGGCCATATCATGTCACTATTTGATTGCATGTGATGTTTATCATGTTTTACATCTTATTTGCTTAGAATGACGGTAGCTTAAATAAGATGATCCCTCATAATAATTTCAAGAAAGTGTTCCCCCTAACTGTGCACCGTTGCGAAGGTTCGTTGTTTCGAAGCACCACGTGATGATCGGGTGTGATAGATTCTAACGTTCGAATACAACGGGTGTAAGCCATATTTACACACGCAATACACTTAGGTTGACTTGACGAGCCTAGCATGTACAGACATGGCCTCGGAACACAGAAGACCGAAATGTCGAGCATGAGTCGTATGGAAGATACGATCAACATGAAGATGTTCACCGATGTTGACTAGTCCGTCTCACGTGATGATCGGACACGGCCTAGTTAACTCGGATCATGTTATACTTAGATGACTGGAGGGATGTCTATCTGAGTGGGAGTTCATTGAACAATTTGATTAGATGAACTTAATTATCATGAACTTAGTCTAAAATCTTTACAATATGTCTTGTAGATCAAATGGCCCACGTTGTCCTCAACTTCAACGCGTTCCTAGAGAAAACCAAGCTAAAAGACGATGGCAGCAACTATACGGACTGGGTCCGGAACCTGAGGATCATCCTCATAGCTGCCAAGAAAGATTATGTCCTAGAAGCACCGCTAGGTGACGCACCCGTCCCACAGAACCAAGACGTTATGAACGCTTGGCAGACACGTACTGATGATTACTCCCTCGTTCAGTGCGGCATGCTTTACAGCTTAGAACCGGGGTTCCAAAAGCGTTTTGAGAGACACGGAGCATATGAGATGTTCGAAGAGCTGAAAATGGTTTTTCAAGCTCATGCCCGGGTCGAGAGATATGAAGTCTCCGACAAGTTCTTCAGCTGTAAGATGGAGGAAAATAGTTCTGTCAGTGAGCACATACTCAAAATGTCTGGGTTGCATAACCGCTTGACTCAGCTGGGAGTTAATCTCCCGGATGACGCAGTCATTGACAGAATCCTTCAGTCGCTTCCACCGAGCTACAAGAGCTTTGTGATGAACTTCAATATGCAGGGGATGGAAAAGACCATTCCTGAGGTATATTCAATGCTGAAATCAGCAGAGGTAGAAGTCAAAAAGGAACATCAAGTGTTGATGGTGAATAAAACCACTAAGTTCAAGAAAGGCAAGGGTAAGAAGAACTTCAAGAAGGATGGCAAGGGAGTTGCCGCGCCCGGTAAGCAAGCTGCCGGGAAGAAGCCAAAGAATGGACCCAAGCCCAAGACTGAGTGCTTTTATTGCAAGGGAAGTGGTCACTGGAAGCGGAACTGCCCCAAACACTTAGCGGACAAGAAGGCCGGCATCACGAAAGGTATATGTGATATACATGTAATTGATGTGTACCTTACCAGTACTCGTAGTAGCTCCTGGGTATTTGATACCGGTGCGGTTGCTCACATTTGTAACTCAAAGCAGGAGCTGCGGAATAAGCAGAGACTGGCGAAGGACGAGGTGACGATGCGCGTCGGGAATGGTTCCAAGGTCGATGTGATCGCCGTCGGCACGCTACCTCTACATTTACCTACGGGATTAGTTTTAAACCTCAATAATTGTTATTTAGTGCCAGCTTTGAGCATGAACATTGTATCAGGATCTCGTTTAATACGAGATGTCTACTCATTTAAATCCGAGAATAATGGTTGTTCTATTTATATGAGAGATATGTTTTATGGTCATGCTCCGATGGTGAATGGTTTATTCTTAATGAATCTCGAGCGTAATGCTACACATATTCATAGTGTGAATACCAAAAGATGTAAGGTTGATAATGATAGTCCCACATACTTGTGGCACTGCCGCCTTGGTCACATAGGTGTTCGACGCATGAAGAAGCTCCAAATAGATGGACTTTTAGAGTCTCTTGATTACGAATCATTTGACACGTGCGAACCATGCCTCATGGGTAAAATGACCAAGACTCCGTTCTCAGGAACAATGGAGCGAGCAACCAACTTATTGGAAATCATACATACTGATGTGTGCGGTCCAATGAGTGTTGAGGCTCGCCGTGGCTATCGTTATGTTCTCACCCTCACTGATGACTTGAGTAGATATGGGTATGTCTACTTAATGAAACACAAGTCTGAGACCTTTGAAAAGTTCAAGGAATTTCAGAGTGAGGTTGAGAATCAACGTGACAGGAAAATCAAGTTCTTGCGATCAGATCGTGGGGGAGAATACTTGAGTCACGAATTTGGCACACACTTAAGAAAATGTGGAATGGTTTCACAACTCATGCCGCCTGGAACACCTCAGCGTAATGGTGTGTCCGAACGTCGTAATCGCACTCTATTAGATATGGTGCGATCTATGATGTCTCTTACCGATTTACCGCTATCATTTTGGGGCTATACTTTAGAGACTGCCGCAGTCACTTTAAATAGGGCTCCGTCGAAATCCGTTGAGATGACACCATATGAATTATAGTTTGGGAAGAAACCTAAGCTGTCGTTTCTAAAAGTTTGGGGATGCGATTCTTATGTCAAGAAACTTCAACCTGAAAAGCTCGAACCCAAATCGGAAAAATGCGTCTTCATAGGATACCCTAAAGAAACTGTTGGGTATACCTTCTACCTCAGATCCGAAGGCAAGATCTTCGTTGCCAAGAATGGGTCCTTTCTAGAGAAAGAGTTTCTCTCGAAAGAAATAAGTGGGAGGAAGGTAGAACTTGATGAAGTATTACCTCTTGAACTGGTAAGTGGCGCAGCTCAAGAAAATGTTCCTGAGGTGCCTGCACCGACTAGAGAGGAAGTTGATGATGATGATCATGAAACTTCAGATCAAGTTGCTACTGAACTTCGTAGGTCCACAAGGACACGTTCCGCACCAGAGTGGTACGGCAACCCTGTCTTGGAAATCATGTTGTTAGACAACGGTGAACCTTCGAACTATGAAGAAGCGATGGCGGGCCCGGATTCCGACAAATGGCTGGAAGCCATGAAATCCGAGATAGGATCCATGTATGAAAACGAAGTATGGACTTTGACTGACTTGCCCGTTGATCGGCGAGCCATAGAAAATAAATGAATCTTTAAGAAGAAGACAGACGCGGATGGTAATGTGACCATCTATAAAGCTCGTCTTGTCGCTAAGGGTTATCGACAAGTTCAACGGGTTGACTACGATGAGACTTTCTCACCTGTAGCGAAGCTGAAGTCCGTCCGAATCATGTTAGCAATTGCCGCATTCTATGATTATGAGATATGGCAAATGGACGTCAAAACGGCATTCCTTAATGGTTTCCTTAAGGAAGAATTGTATATGATGCAGCCAGAAGGTTTTGTCGATCCTAAGAATGCTGACAAGGTGTGCAAGCTCCAACGCTCGATTTATGGGCTGGTGCAAGCATCTCGGAGTTGGAACATTCGTTTTGATGAGATGATCAAAGCGTTTGGGTTTATGCAGACTTATGGAGAAGCCTGCATTTACAAGAAAGTGAGTGGGAGCTCTGTAGCATTTCTCATATTGTATGTGGATGACATACTGTTGATGGGAAATGATATAGAATTCTTGGAAAGCATAAAGGCCTACTTGAACAAGTGTTTTTCAATGAAGGACCTTGGAGAAGCTGCTTATATATTAGGCATCAAGATCTATAGAGATAGATCGAGACGCCTCATTGGTCTTTCACAGAGTACGTACCTTGACAAGATATTGAAGAAGTTTAAAATGGATCAGTCAAAGAAGGGGTTCTTGCCTGTATTGCAAGGTGCGAGATTGAGCACGGCTCAATGCCCGACCACGCCAGAAGATAGAGAAAAGATGAGTGTCGTCCCCTATGCCTCGGCCATAGGGTCTATCATGTATGCTATGCTGTGTACCAGACCTGATGTAAACCTTGCCGTAAGTTTGGTAGGAAGGTACCAAAGTAATCCCGGCATGGAACACTGGACAGCAGTCAAGAATATCCTGAAGTACCTGAAAAGGACCAAGGAAATGTTTCTCGTTTATGGAGGTGACAAAGAGCTCGTCGTAAAGGGTTACGTCGATGCTAGCTTCGACACAGATCTGGATGACTCTAAGTCACAAACCGGATACGTGTATATTTTGAATGGTGGGGCAGTAAGCTGGTGCAGTTGCAAGCAAAGCGTTGTGGCGGGATCTACATGTGAAGTGGAGTACATGGCAGCCTCGGAGGCAGCACAAGAAGCAGTCTGGGTGAAGGAGTTCATTACCGACCTAGGAGTCATACCCAATGCGTTGGGCCCGATGACTCTCTTCTGTGACAACACTGGAGCTATTGCCCTTGCCAAGGAGCCCAGGTTTCACAGGAAGACCAGGCATATCAAGCGTTGCTTCAACTCCATTCGTGAAAGTGTTCAAAATGGAGACATAGAGATTTGTAAAGTACATACGGACCTGAATGTAGCAGATCCGTTGACTAAACCTCTCCCTAGAGCAAAACATGATCAACACCAGAACTGCATGGGTGTTCGATTCATTACAATGTAACTAGAATATTGACTCTAGTGCAAGTGGGAGACTGTTGGAAATATGCCCTAGAGGCAATAATAAAATGGTTATTATTATATTTCTTTGTTCATGATAATTGTCTATTGTTCATGCTATAATTGTGTTATCCGGAAATCGTAATACATGTGTGAATACATAGACCACAACACGTCCCTAGTGAGCCTCTAGTTGACTAGCTCGTTGATCAAAAGATAGTCATGGTTTCCTGACTATGGACATTGGATGTCATTAATAACGGGATCACATCATTAGGAGAATGATGTGATGGACAAGACCCAATCCTAAGCTTAGCTCAAAGATCGTGTAGTTCGTTTGCTGTAGCTTTTCTGAATGTCAAGTATCATTTCCTTAGACCATGAGATTGTGCAACTCCCAGATACCGTAGGAGTGCCTTGGGTGTGCCAAACGTCACAACGTAACTGGGTGACTATAAAGGTACATTACAGGTATCTCCGAAAGTGTCTGTTGGGTTGGCACGAATCGAGACTGGGATTTGTCACTCCGTATGACGGAGAGGTATCTCTGGGCCCACTCGGTAATGCATCATCATAATGAGCTCAATGTGACCAAGGGGTTGGTCACGGGATCATGCATTACGGTACGAGTAAAGTGACTTGCCGGTAACAAGACTGAACAAGGTATTGGGATACCGACGATCGAGTCTCGGGCAAGTAACGTACCGATTGACAAAGGGAATTGTATACGGATTGATTGAATCCTCGACATCGTGGTTCATCCGATGAGATCATCGTGGAGCATGTGGGAGCCAACATGGGTATCCAGATCCCGCTGTTGGTTATTGACCGGAGAGTCGTCTCGGTCATGTCTGCATGTCTCCCGAACCCGTAGGGTCTACACACTTAAGGTTCGGTGATGCTAGGGTTGTTAGGAAGACTTGTATGTGATTACCGAATGTTGTTCGGAGTCCCGGATGAGATCCCAGATGTCACAAGGAGTTCCGGAATGGTCCGGAGGTAAAGATTTATATATGGGAAGTTGTCATATGGTCGCCGGAAAGGTTCGGGGGCATGTCGTATTGTACCGGGTGAAGGAAATATGCCCTAGAGGCAATAATAAAGTTATTATTTATTTCCTTATATCATTTTAAATGTTTATTATTCATGCTAGAATTGTATTAACCGAAAACATAATACATGTGTGAATACATAGACAAACAGAGTGTCACTAGTATGCCTCTACTTGACTAGCTCGTTAATGAAAGATGGTTATGTTTCCTAACCATGGACAAAGAGTTGTCATTTGATTAACGGGATCACATCATTAGTTGAATGATCTGATTGACATGACCCATTCCATTAGCTTAGCACCCGATCGTTTAGTATCTTGCTATTGCTTTCTTCATGACTTATACATGTTCCTATGACTATGAGATTATGCAACTCCCGTTTGCCGGAGGAACACTTTGTGTGCTACCAAACGTCACAACGTAACTGGGTGATTATAAAGGAGCTCTACAGGTGTCTCCAAAGGTACATGTTGGGTTGGCGTATTTCGAGATTAGGATTTGTCACTCCGATTGTCGGAGAGGTATCTCTGGGCCCTCTCGGTAATGCACATCACTTAAGCCTTGCAAGCATTGCAACTAATGAGTTAGTTGCGGGATGATGTATTACGGAACGAGTAAAGAGACTTGCCGGTAACGAGATTGAACTAGGTAGAGGATACCAACGATCGAATCTCGGGCAAGTAACATACCGATGACAAAGGGAACAACGTATGTTGTTATGCGGTCTGACCGATAAAAGATCTTCGTAGAATATGTAGGAGCCAATATGAGCATCCAGGTTCCGCTATTGGTTATTGACCGGAGACGTGTCTCGGTCATGTCTACATTGTTCTCGAACCCGTAGGGTCCGCACGCTTAAGGTTACGATGACAGTTATATTATGAGTTTATGCATTTTGATGTACCGAAGTTTGTTCGGAGTCCCGGATGTGATCACGGACATGACGAGGAGTCTCAAAATGGTAGAGACATAAAGATTGATATATTGGAAGCCTATATTTGGATATCGAAAGCGTTCCGGGTGAAATCGGGATTTTACCGGATTACCGGGAGGTTACCGGAACCCCCCGGGAGGTATATGAGCCTTAGTGGGCCTTAGTGGGAGATAGGAGAGGTGGCCAGGGATGGGCCACGCGCCCCTCCCCCCTTAGTCCGAATAGGACAAGGAGAGAGGGGGCCGGCGCCCCCCTTCCTTCTCTCTCTCTTTCTCCCGTTCACGAATCCTATTCCAACTAGGAAAGGGGGGGAGTCCTACTCCCGGAGGGAGTAGGACTCCTCCTGGCGCGCCCTATGATGGCCGGCCGGCCCCCCTCCTTTGAGCCTTTATATACGGAGACAAGGGGCACCCCTAGAGACACAAGTTGATCCACGTGATCATATTCTTAACCGTGTGCGGTGCCCCCTTCCACCATAGTCCTCGATAATATTGTAGCGGTGCTTAGGCGAAGTCCTGCGACGGTAGTACATCAAGATCGTCACCACGCCATTGTGCTGACGGAACTCTTCCCCGACACTTTGTTGGATCAGAGTCCGGGGATCGTCATCGAGCTGAACGTGTGCTAGAACTCGGAGGTGCCGTAGTTTCGGTGCTTGATCGGTCGGGCCGTGAAGACGTACGACTACATCAACCAAGTTAACGCTTCCGTTGTCGATCTACAAGGGTACGTAGATCACACTCTCCCCTCTCGTTGCTATACATCACCATGATCTTGCGTGTGCGTAGGAATTTTTTTTGAAATTACTACGAAACCCAACACCGGGGCCACCGGAGAGGTTCCGGGGGTCCACCGGGAGGGGCCACCTCTTCCGGAGGGCCTTATGGGCTGTATGGAGAAGGGAACCAGCCCAAGTGGGCTGGGGCGCCACACCCCCCTAGGGCCCATGCGCCTAGGGTTGGGGGAAACCCTAAGGGGGGCAAGCCCCCCTCCCCTTGGCCGCCGCCCCCCTCTAGATCTCATCTAGAGGGGGCCGGCCCCCCTTCCCCCTTCCCCTATAAATAGAGGGGTGAGGGGAGGGCTGCAAACAACATCCAAGGCGCAGCCCCTCCCCTCCCCAACACCTCTCCTCCTCCATAAGAGCTTGGCGAAGCCCTGCCGGAGTACTGCAGCTTCATCACCACCACGCCGTCGTGCTGCTGTTGGGGCCCTCTTCCTCAACCTCTCCCTCCTCCTTGCTGGATCAAGACGCGGGAGACGTCCTCGCTCCGTACGTGTGTTGAACGCGGAGGTGCCGTCCGTTCGGCGCTAGGATCTTCGATGATTTGGATCACGTCGAGTACGACTCCATCAACCCCGTTCTCTTGAACGCTTCTGCTCGTGATCTACAAGGGTATGTAGATGCACTCCTCTCTCCCTCGTTGCTAGATGACTCCATAGATTGATCTTGATGATGCGTAGAAAATTTTAAAATTCTGCTACGTTCTCCAACATGGTCGGCTCTGGCTCCCATGACTTGATAGGATAGGGCTCGCAGCAGGGGACTCGTCTAGCCCGGACGAGGAGGATACCCCGCTCCGCATTACACTCCGGTGCTTGCAGATGGACTGAGGGATCCTCCTCGACGGCCATTAGCTATTCCTCCGTGGTGACGGACGCCGCCCTGCCCGCTCTCTGCCATCGATTCTGAGGTGGTAGCGCGAGCACGAGCATCAGCGCCCAGCTACACCAGCACTGGCCCTCGCAGGGAGCCATTGGGTGCTAGTGCCTGCATCACCCAGCCAGACGGCACGTGAGCTGTAGTTGGAGACGGTGGGCCGCGCCTAACGCATTGTGAGGGGGGCAGCGACGGGCGGAACGAGTCACGACTACGGGCCGTCCATATCCTCGCCAGAGCCGCTGTCATCTGCAGAGGATGACGACACGATGGTCCGCCTCGCAATCCACAGGTGGTACACGTCAGTAGAGAAGGACGCACGCTGCCAGCGTTGTGAGAACGCGGCGGCTCTCTGTCGCGCGCTCGAGGAGTCGGCCAAGGCGACGCGGTCGAAGAATGTGGCAGCGGAGAGAGCCACCCGGCTCGTGGAGAAACAGGACCGTGCCGCCTGGCCCTTCGTGGGCCTCCTCACCTCGTTCTTTGGCTCCGGCTTCGACGATGACATCGGCTGTACGATGGATGACGACTAGCTGCCCGTCACGGATGCATCCTCCGCGGAGAGCTGCCGAGATCCCAAGGGAAAGCGACCGACATCGAAGTGGTGAACTCCGGCCACCCCTGTACATTTTAATCTATGTTTTTATGTTTAATTAGCAAAAATTAGAACTGCTTCGTCCCTTTTGTTTGAACTATGTGGACGTCTCACGATCGGAATTGCTTAGTTCTTATGGTATATGCTACCATTGACGTAGTTTGCATGTGTTTGTATGAAATATAGTAAGCAAATTTGGGGTCAAGTTGCTTAATCATAATGTTACAATAGATTTAGACTAACAATAAAATAGAAAACAAAGCGGGCAGGCGATGGCGACTCCCTGGGCGACGTCCCAGGCGACGGTGGAGGCCATCACCGCGGCGCCTCATCCCGCACATCGGGCAGGCGTCGGCGGCCGTTTCTGGGCTCTTCTAGATTCGGACGACGAGGAGGCTGACGGCGACGGAGCGGAGTCGGGGGATTCGCCGGCGTCGCCTACTCCATCAGATTTGATCTTGGATTTATTTCATGCAGGATACGGCGAGGATGATGTAGCCGCAACCGTCGACTCGGTAGTGCCGGTGGAGGATCTGTCGCGGATCGGGCTACATCCAGATGAGAGGAAGGAGCTGGTGCGCCGCGTCGTTCACCGGCGAACGGCGGCGACGGCAGTCAGGCCATGGCGGGGCCCTATACCTAAGGTTAGTCTTCCGAATTTGACTGTTTTTGATCTGATTCGACCGGACTCTTGGACTACGGTTACTAGAAGAAAGATTCCTCGCCGGACTCGGGCTCGATCGGCGCCGGACGTGACCGCGGCGGCGCAACCGGCGGTCATGGCGTCCCAGATCGGTACATTCCGCCAGGAGCATTTGAATTCACTCCTGGGCCGCGAGGGGGGGTTCGGTTGTTGGGCCGCGGGATGTTGCTGGGCTGGGATCGGCTGGGTATGAGGCCCAGTCGGATCGGGCCTTGGAACACGTTCAGAGCATCGAAGCATGCAGCCAGAAACGTCCGTCATTCCAGAAACGTACGCCGCGACCTAGGGTTCCTGGCTCCAAGCCATCGCGTCGATCCTTGCTGCCGGGGGACGGCCGGGCTCGCCGTATTCCGCCGCTCGGGACCATGGCCGGGCGTGGTGGGCAGCCGGTGCTCCCTAAGGCAGCTTCTGACGGGGGGGCTGGCCGTGGCAGGAGCGCGTCGCCGCCTGCTGCAGCCGGTGGCCGGGCCGCGCCGCCCCGGCCTGTGCATGGATCCGGTCGTGGGGGCGTGCTGCCCGTACCGGTGGGTCGGGGCACCGGAGGACCTGGTGTTCAGCCCGGGGTGAGGCCGCCCTCGATGGCTGCCGCGGGACGTGGGGTGCCTCCGCCGAGGCATCCGTCTACTTCGGCCGGGGGGCGTGGAGCTGCACCGCCAAGGCCGCTGGTACATGATGATCTTCGACCAGTTGGCCATGATGGGGTACGGCCGGGGGTTCAGGCTACCCATGCCGGTGGACAGCCTCGTGCAGCACCACCGCCTCATCACATCACGAGACCGAAGCATAATCGATCGGGACCGACTCAGATAAGACCTGACAACGTGACTGCCGTGTCATCGGATCCGCCCCGAGGGCAGTGGGGAGATGATGGCTATGATGTGTATGGAAAAGGCCAAAACCGAGGGTCGTCATCTACGGGAGGTGGACGTGGATACGCATGGCAAAGTGATGGTTCGGATGAGAGACCTTTCCTTGGTCCGGCGGGTACCTTCGTTGAAGGGACTTCGGGCCCGAACGACCGGCAGAGAGGTGGTTTCCGTGGCCATCGTGGTGGCCGTGGTGGTGGACGGGGTGGTGGTCGTGGTAGGTTTCGCAAGCTGCCCCCAACACCGGCTGTGGTTGGCCAGGCCTCTTCGGATATGGCTCTTGATCATGTGCAGTCGACGGAGTTGCCTAGCCAGCCGATGGAGGTGGTGACGGATTTGGACAATGTGGAGGTTCCTAATACTGGTGGAGATGCCGAGGCAAGGGACATGGCTGAGTCTGAGAGGGCATCTAAATGGGCTCGTAAAAAAGAAAAGATGTTATGCTATCGATGTGGTGAGAAAGGCCATTTTATTGCAGAATGTGTAGCGGAACTTTGTAGCTTGTGTGGCAAGAATGCTCATGTCATGGGGGACTGCCCGGTTATGCGTGACCAGGCTCCTGTGCTCACGATGTATGGAGTATATTGTGCCGAACTCACTTTCTTTGAGTCCCCGGCGGCGAGGGATATTAATGTTGTGGCTCAGAGTATGACTACTGGCATTGTGAAAGCCACCCGAGAGGTGGTGTCTGAGGCTCAGATTGTGCGGAGACTTCAGGAATTGGTTCCCGGTGACTTTCAGTGGGAGCTTGTTTGGATCGAGGACAATGTCTTTAGGGTTGATTTCCCAACGGTGGACGACTTACAGAAGCTGCTGAGTTTCGGGCTATGCAGGCTGCCTGGTACTAAGTGTATCCTGGAGTTCCATGAGTGGAAAAAAGAGGAGCCTAAGGGCAAACCGCTCACAAAGGTGTGGATGCGGTTTTCAGGGGCCCCATCTGAGGCTTTGACCGATGCTCGAGTTGTGGCGAGTTTGGGTATGCTGGTGGGTAAGACTGAGGAAGTGGACATGGCTTTTACCCGTGCACATGGGGTGGCCCGGATCTTAGTGGGCGTTCTGGACATTGATTTTATCCCGAACATGGTTAACTGGTTTTATCGGGGAGAGGTGTTTTCTCTCGAGATAGAGTTTGAGGATGTCGAGTTGTTGGCCGATGTGGGTTCTGGGGCTGATATGGACATGCACGAGGGGGATGGTGATGCCGGTGCTCGTGAGGACCCGTCTGAGGACACAGGACGAGAGAGGGCCAATGGGACTAGTATGGCTGCACAGGTACCCCGTGATGGTTCTGGAGTCGAACCTGCACCGGCCCCGACGGTACCGATGAGTACATTGCGTTTTGGGTCCTTTGAGCCATCTTCGGCGCCTGCTAGGCTTTGGAGTGACAGGGTTGAGTCTGCTGAGTGCTTTGAGTGTATGCTTCCTCCTTTGGAGTTTGAGGTGGTGGCTAATCCTGGGATGGAGACGGAGGTGGAGCCTCAGGTGGGTTCGCCTCCTAATATTGTGGCTTCGCCTAGGGATATTAAGACAGGCTCGGAGGTGCTCTTTGGGGAGGGGAGTCTAGGGCAGGTGGTCCCGGCTTCTCCTTCTCGTGGTTTACTGCAGGTCACTCCGGTGAGGCCGGCGTTGGTCGGCCGTGGGGGAGGTTGCCCAGCCTCCTCTCCTACTGCGACGCCGGGACCGGTCGACTTGGACAGTACCGGGGTAGCGAGCCCGAGGCAGGAGGCCTCGGCTCCTGCTTCTCCGGTTGGAGTGGTGGTTCCCGCGCCGGCGGCTGCGCTGGGGGTAGAGCTGGGGCAGGTGGCCGTGGCTCTTCCCTCCTCCCCGGTAGTCGGGCGGACTGCTTCTCCTACGAGTTCCTCGCCTGCGGTCAGGAGGACCGCACTGTCGATGACTTCCACGCTTCGCTCCGAGCCGGTAGGCGGGACAGGAGGAGGGGTGGGGCAGGTGGCCCCAGCCGTCCCGTCTCTTGTCCTACCCGCCGGACACCTGTCCGAGGGCATTGGGAGCCAGCGGCCTCCTCAGTCGCGAGAGGAGGTTATTGCCTTTGGCGGGGTCCCAGACCCGGTTTTGACGGGGAGACGGATGAGTGCTCGCGTTATGGACCTTCCGGAGGTGGATGATATGCAGCAGCGGTGCGCTATGAGGGCGGCCAAGCTTCAAGATGCTGCGATATCTTCTGGTATGTCCGTTAACATATCTAATTCTTTATTGCATTATGCCCATGAGGAGATTATTAATAATGCAAACCAGTTAGGAGTTTCACTCGGCGCTACTGATAATGAAATTTCCAATTCGGTGAATGATATGTTAGATCTAGAGGCGGAGCGGGCCTTAGAGACTATTCGTTATCTTGCTGCGGTCAAACCCATGAACGATGAGGATATTGATGCGTTAGGGGTTAGAGTGCTAAATAACCTATGTGCGGATCTAGCACCTTCCAATCGGAGGTGATGATGAGCCCTTACATGATGTAGCCGTTGATTCCGTTCAGCCCGGTGATGAGGACCGGGTGACGGAGCCCACTGAACCTAAGCGTAAGTGGAAACGAAAGATTTATCCTGACTCTGCAGTGCGTAGGAGCGCTAGGTTTCGGACTGCTAAAAAATTCCATGATGAACTATGAAAGGAATCTTTTGGAATAGCAGAGGTCTGAAGGACTTGGCTAAAAGAAGATTTCTTGCTGAAGCTTCTCTGGAACATCGGTTAGATTTTATTGCTTTGTCGGAAACTGGTAGAGAGAATTTTGCGCCACAATTTCTTTCCTCTCTTGTGGGTGGTATTGATTTCGACTGGCATTGTCTCCCGCCCCGAGGTAGATCGGGAGGTATCTTACTGGGTGTGAGGTGCGATTCCCTTGAAGTCCGAAGTGTAGTTATGGGTGACTTCGCGGTAAAGTTTCGAGTTAGGTCTAAAGTTGATGGGTTCAACTGGGCTTTGGTAGCGGTCTATGGTGCCGCCCAACCCGAGCTTAAACCGGAGTTTTTGGCGGATCTTGTTCGGATATGTGGGTCCGAACAACTGCCGATTTTGGTCGGGGGTGATTTCAATATCATTAGGAGAGAGGACAAAAATAATGATAACTTTGACGGCAGATGGCCGTTTATGTTCAATACCATTATTGAAAGTTTATATCTAAGGGAGATTGAGCTTTCTGGTAGAAAGTTTACCTGGGCTAATGCTCTGCCAAATCCGACGTATGAAAAGCTTGATCGGGTTCTCGCCAGCGTGGAGTGGGAACAGAAGTTCCCTCTTGTTACGGTGCAAGCTCTCACGCGGGGAATCTCCGATCACACACCGTTGTTCGTTGACTCAGGGGAGCCGAACCATGTGGGAAACAAAAACACCTTCTCATTTGAGATGGCCTGGTTCGAACGCGAGGGGTTCGTAGACATCATAGCCAGGGAGTGGGCCAAGGGTGTTGGAGGAAGGACGGCGGTCGAGCGCTGGCAGAACAAAATTAGGCATTTGAGAAGTTTCTTACGGGGTTGGGCTAAGCACCTCAGTGGGGTGTATAAGATTGAGAAGGATAGGCTCCTCTCTCTTGTACAGGCCTTGAACGTAAAAGCCGAATCCGCGATATTGCTGCCCGCCGAGCTCCAGGATAAAAATGAGGCGGAGAAGAGGCTGAAGGAACTTCTCCGAGAAGAAGAACTGAAGTGGGCTTTGCGTGCCAAGGTCCACAAAGTAGTCCAAGGGGACGCGAACACTCAATTCTTTCACCTCATTGCTAATGGTAAGCACAGAAAGAAGCGGATCTTTCAGCTAGAGCAGGATGAGGGTACTATTTTAGGTCAGGATAATCTCAAAACCTATATTACTGAATACTATAGACAGTTATTTGGACCGCCGGAGGACAATTGTGTGTCCCTCGATGAGTCCAGGATCGAGGACGTGCCTCAATTGTCTACTGCTGATAATGATATCCTGGTTGCCCCGTTCTCAGAAAAGGAGGTGTTAGATGCTATTGCACAAATGAAAAATAATAAGGCTCCCGGCCCGGATGGGTTCCCGGCTGAGTTCTATAAAAAGTGCTGGCATATTATTAAGGGGGATTTACTACCCATGTTTCATGATCTATTCTCTGGACAGCTTCATTTATTTCACTTGAATTTTGGAACTATCACTTTGCTACCAAAGAAAACGGATGCTGTGAGGATTGAGTAGTTCAGACCGATCTGCCTCCTCAATGTTAGTTTCAAAATATTCACCAAGGTCGGGACTAATAGGCTCACACAGATTGCGCAGTCTGTGGTGCAGCAATCCCAAACTGCTTTCATGCCGGACAGGAACATCCTTGAAGGGGTGGTTGTTCTTCATGAAACGCTCCATGAAATCCATTCCAAAAAATTAGATGGAGTAATTTTTAAGGTGGATTTCGAAAAAGCGTACGATAAGGTTAAGTGGCCATTCCTCCAACAGGCACTGCGTATGAAAGGTTTTGATGAAGCCTGGCGCCGACACGTCGAGTCCTTTACGCAAAAAGGGAGTGTGGGAATTAAAGTGAATGACGACATAGGTCATTACTTCCAGACACATAAAGGCCTAAGACAAGGAGATCCGATGTCCCCTATCCTGTTTAACATTGTGGTGGATATGTTAGCAATTTTGATAGGAAGGGCTAAGGAGAATGGTCAAGTGGGCGGGTTGGTACCTCATCTTGTTGAGGGAGGTGTCTCCATCCTTCAGTACGCTGATGATACAATCATCTTTATGGAGCATGATTTGGCCAAGGCGAGAAATATGAAGCTAGTGTTATGCCTATTTGAACAATTGACCGGGTTAAAGATTAACTTTCATAAGAGCGAGTTGTTCTGCTTTGGTAGAGCCAAAGATGACCAGGAGTCTTACAGGCAATTGTTTGGGTGCGAGTTGGGGAGTTTGCCCTTCTCTTACCTTGGTGTTCCGATTCACCATCGTAGGCTTACAAACAGAGAATGGAAGTGCATCGAGGATCGATTTGAGAAAAAACTGAGCTGTTGGAAGGGTAAGCTCATGTCATACGGAGGCCGCTTGATATTGATTAATTCGGTGCTCACGAGTATGCCTATGTTTCTCTTATCTTTCTTTGAGGTCCCAGTTGGTGTTAGGAAAAGACTGGACTTTTATCGATCGCGTTTCTTTTGGCAGGGTGATGACTTTAAAAGAAAATACCGGCTTGCTAAATGGGACATCATATGTAGACCGAAAGACCAAGGGGGTCTTGGTATCGAAAATCTCGAAGTTAAGAACAGATGCCTTCTTAGTAAGTGGTTGTGGAAGCTGTCTTCCGGGACTGAGGCCATGTGGGCGCAGATCCTACGCAGCAAGTACCTCCAGACTAAAACATTGTCCCAGGTCGCAGTCAGGCCGACTGATTCGCCTTTCTGGAAAGGACTAATGAAAGTCAAACAATCTATATTCAATAGGACGAGATTTGTTATTGGAGACGGTACAAGTACACGTTTCTGGGAGGATACTTGGCTTGGTGAATCACCTTTGGCCATTCAATATCCGTCTTTATATCGGATTGCTCAACGACACGAGGTGTTTGTGGCAACGGTATTCCAATCTGTTCCCCTTAATATTCAGTTTCGACGGTCGCTAGCGGGCAATCGGTGGGAACAATGGCTCCATCTAGTTAGGAGACTAATGGAGGTTCAACTGTCTCACCAACCCGATATATTGCGCTGGAAGTTGACTAGCTCTGGAGTATTTACAGTTAAATCAATGTATATTGATGTTATTAATTCTAATGCTATTCCAACTTCCAAGCATGTTTGGGGTGTCAAAGTTCCTTTAAAAATTAAAGTGTTTATGTGGTTTGTCCATAAACAAATTATTTTGACAAAGGACAACTTGATTAAGCGCAATTGGACAGGACCTACTAGGTGTAGTTTTTGTGATCGGGATGAGACGATTAAACATCTATTCTTTGATTGCCCGTTGGCCAAAGTTCTTTGGCGGACGGTCCATATTGCTTTTAATATTACTCCACCGACTTCGGTCAATGCCTTATTTGGGACATGGCTTAATGGGGTTGAGCCTGCATTAGCTAGACATATTCGGGTTGGAGTTTGCGCTTTGTTATGGACTATCTGGAATTGCAGAAATGATTTGGTTTTTAACAGAACATCACGGATTCATTTTTTGCAGGTTATTTTCCGAGCTACGGCACTGATCCGTTCATGGTCGCTACTCACTCTGATGGAGGCCAGGGAGCATTTGGTTACTGGATCTATCCGTTGGGAGATGGTAGCTCGGGATATCTTCAACCGGTTTGGATGGCGGTCTTGTAATAGGATAGGCAATTAGTTTCCCTATCTATTTTTAGCCAGCCTATCTATTTTTAGCCAGCCTCTGTGTGAGCTGCATTTTTCTTTTGCTTTTGTCTGGCCGGAGATTGTGGAACCTTGTTGGCACTCTTTGTTTATTGATTAATAAGATGGCCGTATGCATCGTTCTGATGCAGAGGCCGGGGAGCCCCCCTTTTCGAAAAAAAAATTGGGGTTTGTTGTGGACTTAGGGAAAAGGCAATTGTTCGGGCACTACCAGCGGGCGTGTCCGGACGCGCCTGCCGTCGTTTGGGGGCACAATCTGGTACTTCCAGTTGTATATGCTCTAATGTATCCATTTAAGTGCATCGAGCATCCAGCTACAATCTAATGGCGCATGATTATTCTATTTTCTTTTGCACCATAGGCTTTACTTCTATCCTAGTCATCCCTATGTGTACAGAGCAAAGAACACATATGCATGTAGTCTTGCTAGCACAAGTATTACCGTATGCAATTGATTGCCAGATGCATTGACAAAATTATGACAATCACATGGTTTGGTTGGGTGCTATTATATCAATACTGACCACCACCTAAATAGCTTGTACAAGCAACCACTTGTACAATGAGCCACAAAAAATGGTGATAAGCAATACCATAGAAGGTAAATTTACCAAAATCATGTGCAAAACCAAGATGCATAATTTATAAAACAATGAGACCGGGACACCACATTCCTAAGATCCAACCATTTACAAAACATGCGGGTTACATTTTGTAGCTTTGAGTTTCACTTCCCCATAAATGAACCAAACTAGGACAAAATAGCAAAAGTGAAACAAATAGATGAATTCCGTTGAACTATTCAACTCACATGATTAGAAAAACCACACCAAAACGACTTGGTCAAAGCATCATAAGCATGCTCTCGAAATAGTATGTGTTTTGAATGATAAGCAAAAACAAATACAATTGAATTACTTTTCTTAATGTCGCCATCAAACAACAAACCAAAATATAATCACAGATTAGAAGGATGTATTAACTGATGAACAAGCATTATGAAGAAGTGGAACTCAATGCCTACAATGAACCAAACTGGGATAGAATAGCAAAAGTGAAACTCAAAGCATACAATGAACCAAACATGCGGATTACCATGTCTTTACCTGGTTCTCTCTACAAATAACAAATAATCCAAATTCAGATGAATGATAAGTTCAATTTCTAGCCACTGCAATCGTCCAAGAATGGAGGCTGGCATACTCATTCAAAGACGTAGGAATGAATAATTTCACTAGCTGGAAGTACGTGCAAGGTCAACATTAGGTGGTTGCATAACATCATAACTCAAAAGCCTGCAGTCCAACAAAAGGCATCGGCTAATTACATGAGTACACATGAAATAAAGTTTGAAAAAGGACATATAAGAATTTTCGGATTGGAACAGGTTCAGAAAGCCTCTACACACAACAACACATATACTCCCTCCGTTTCTAAATATAAGCCTTTTTAGATATTTTAATATAGACTACATACGGATGTATATAGACATATTTTAGAGTGTAGATTTACTCATTTTGCTCTATATGTAGTCTATATTGAAATCTCTAAAAAGGTTTATATTTAGGGACGGAGGGAGTATGTCTTACTGGATAGTCTTTGCAACTCTTACCAGATTACTCAAGGAGTACGTAGACATCTTGGGTTCAATAATCTAACACAGGATTGTAGTGGATGCATTGTGCCCATGATGTCGTAGTATGATCTTTCCCCAAAATGGTGTTACAAAGTAGCAAATATGTTTCATTTTAATCATCTAACAGCAAAACTAGAAATATTTAGATTGATTTGTGAACTTGTTGCTCACCATCTTCCATTGTCGTGGATGTTAATGTTCTTGCCTTGATCCTATGGATTGTTGAGAGGCCCTTCCCATCCATGTAGAAGCATCTACTGGGGTTCACGCATCACGAGCACAATAGCTAGAAAACATGATGGAGGTCACGTCACAGTTGGTGAGGTAGATTTATTGGCAGAGGAAGGAGGTTCACATTGAGGGAGAAGAGGCGATGTGGTTGAATTGAAGACCGAAGTTGCAATTGGCCGTGGAGCAGGTATGGCCGTATGGGGTGTGCATCCAAGGTCAATGAGCAGGACCAAGACGCCTTCGTCGCTAGCCACCGATTACCCTCCTCGCGGGCCACTAGCTGCACTTGAGGGGGGCCATCAACATGTGGGCATCCTCCATGGCAGGGATAAGAGATGTATACAAAGTAGGTCCTTCCCACTTTGGCTGCTGACAACAACAAAGAGCAAAGCGAGCCAGGGTTGATGGAATAGGGGGTGTGGTGTAGGAGCAAGCATTGAGGGCACTCGGGGACCCATCAACTGCGAGAATTCAGGTGGCGAGGACGCGGGAGCTAGAAAAGAAAAGGAAAGGAACAAGAAGCAAACGAGGTAGCAAGGTCTAGCATAACGTGCGTGCACGGCGTGCAGAAGGGCATGGCGGCCCTGAGAGGAGCGAGTGGTCAGAATGACATAAGGGCTAGAAAGGCAGCAACACATCAAGGAGTAGCGAGATGAGGGTGGCGAACCAATGCCGAGCAACAGGCACATGTGGCGAAGCATGGGCGCGCCATCCTCCTCTCTATCGGTGTAGCCACTACTATTGTTGGATGTAGGACACTGGCGGAGCGTGCCGAATAGATAAGGTGGAGTGCGCATGAGAGTGTTTCGTCGAAGAATATGAGATGGTTCGAGATAACTCCACATCAACCAACGATTAAGATGTGCCCATGGTATGAGAATGCTCCTAGCTAGCGAACCCTGCATAAACTTGGAGGAGATAATCACAGTCTATCCCTAAGGAGGGGATAAAGAGTTATTCATAGTCCAGCATATCATAGCCTATGTTTTAGTGTGCCAAAGGCCACTTACAACCCTGGGAAGCCACATGGAGGTCAGACGCACGCAACGAGGTCTGGTACCCCGATAATCCTAGATGCATGAAGTCTGCAAGGCATGTGGTGCATTTGGTAGTGTCGAGGATGGCGCTTTAAAGTTATAGAGGTACCTTGGCATGAGTGTGCTTCGGTCGGAGGCTCGAGTAGGCGTGGAGCTTGGGCACGCGAGGGGTAAATGGTGAATTGAGGCTGTCGCCAGCCTATTTATAGACTGGGTAAGAACCCAAGCGATATGGCAAACTCTAGGCATGCGCAGTAACTTTTTGCTAAAAAGACGCCCCGAATCTCATGTTGACAATATTTGAAATTATCCACCCAAAGATTCGTTATAAGGTTGTGAACATGTGTCAGAGCTGATGAGATGATGTCACGATAAGAAGCGGGAAAATCATCAAGTGTGGAAAGATTTCAAGACCCGGCAACCTCTGGACCTAGAAAGAGACTCGACAGTATGATTCTGAAAGAAGAGGGAGATATCAAGACTCAAGAGATGAATCAAATGCCGGATCTAAAGGAATCAAGACCCGGGATGCAACCCTTCACATATTTTCTTATCTTATTTTCAAGATGGAGTTTAGCATGGATAAATCCCTGCTAAACTGGGGGCTAATTTTTGGATATTCCCCATGGGCGATACCCGGCATAGTTAGACCCGACCCCGAGCCTGGTAGTCCTAAACATGCTCTGTTTGAGTCGCACTACTTCCGGGCCTCAATGGGAACTAAGCCAGGACTAAGGGCATGAACAAGACCCGACCCACGGTTGCCGCTCTTGGATGAGTCTTGTGGGCCGGCTCATAAGGAGGACCAGGAGAAAGGCTTTCCCAACTTGGAGAGGAAGATGATCATGATTCAGAGTAGGAGACGAGTTAGAGAATACAACCGGGAGTCTTCTATAAACCAGGGACTCAACCTGTTATATAAAAAGGAGTTTTTGGGACGAAAAAGGACAAGTTACAATCTTTGGAGAGCTAGGTAGCAGAAGCAAATCCTCGTAATTAATCGACATCATCATCAATAGCAATCAAGCAGGAGTAGGCTTTTACCTTCACCGTGAGGGGCTGAACCTGAGTAAACTCATGTCCTTCGTTTCCGACCAACTCTGTTCAAGCTACCACCTAGTTGGGATGACCTCACCACTTAGTCCTTTCACAAGGACATCTGTCATGTCAAAACCATGACAAATATGGTTGTCAATGATCAGTGTTATTTCAAACCATACATATGTTGAACTTATTATAGAATTCGAACTTGCAACAATTTATACTCTTCAAGGTTCTGTAAATATGTCCAGCTAATACTATACTAGAAATTACTATTAAGATATTGGTTAGACATTATTATTTACAAACCTCTAATACTATATTTAATGACAACTAAAATATACATGAACACTATGTAGTTTATGGAATTGTCACATTAAATCAAAGATAACTTATGCTACATCACTTAATTTAAATTTATTATGGACAAAGTGATTAGTGATACGAACTAAAACTATTAATTATAAAGATTAAAGTATGTGGTTGACAATACCAACTAAGTAATAAAAATATAATTGTTAATATTGCAATGCGATACAAATAAAATAAAATAATTTGGTATAAAACTATTTATTTTAATTTGGCATGGGTCCCGAATTTATTTGGATGCCGCCGTGTGCGTGCGTACCTATACGTCCTAGCCGCCACAACAGGTGGCCGGCCGGAGCACGCGGCATAGCCAGATCTAGCCTGGCCGAGGGCGACGGTGTGGGCGTGTGGGTGCTTGCTACGCCTATGCAGGAGGGAGGGAGGAATGGAGGTGGGGATGGGCAGGGAGAGTCGTGACAGTGAGTGTTATATACACATGGAGGTGCAGGTGACACCCACTGAGAGAGAGATGGTGGCAACCCAGTTAACGTCATCCCCCGCCCTTACAGGGTTGGTTAGGTGGTTACGGCGCGAGCGGAGGTAAACCAATCCCATTAGTCTTAATTAATGGCTCTCTCTCTCCTGCGTCATCCCATCAAATGCGTGTTGGATTGATTGATTTATTATTTTCTCATGTATCCTCATGTATCGCCTTTCGACGTGCATTCCAGATGGCCCAGAGTGTTACCGTCATCAACAGAAATTGCTCCAGCGGGAGGGACTCGCTCATTGAAAAGAGCCAAAGCTTTGCATCTGGCTGCGTAGTCATGGTCAAATGCTCAACCAGTTCCTCGTTTGACAGTGCCCATACACAACGAGATGCAGTACACTCTAGCAAGGCGTGGCGCCAATTGTCAGGCGCTCCACAAAGAGGGCATAGGCAGATTGTTGCCATGTTACGGTGGAGAAGTACATCCCCCGTGGGAAGTGAATGTTGAGCCAAACGCCATGCAAAGAACCTCAACTTGGGTGGAACTATGATCTTCAAAAATGATAGCCATCCCTTGGATCCAGTCCTCGGAATTAGATGGGTCCTCTCTTTCTTTCAGCCAAGCCTCGCGACTGATCTTTGTTTTGAGGACCATTCGGTATGTAGATCGGACAGAGATACAACCTTTAGGATCCTCCTGCCAAGCCCAAAAATCATCGACTTGCCGTGAGCAAAGCGGGATTTGTAAGATTGCCTCCACATCAATAGGAAGGAACACCTGACGAATTAAGTCCTCTCGCCATGAATTGTCTTGGCGGTATTGATTAGTTCTATTTACTATCTAAATAGTTTTGTATGTTGTTATACAAGCCAATTTGCATGTGTGAATCTTTCTTTTATCGTTCTTGATATTACTGAATAATGTACAATTATATTTATGCAATTTAATATGTTTCATGTGATCTTATATTTACAGAAAATCCTCACACTTCATTATACAAATAGATGGGCGCAGCAACGCGCGCCATCAATGATCTAGTTAACTCTGAAACCAAGCGCGGGGGATTTGGTACAAGGGACGAGATAGATTTCATCACCCCGATCCTCGGTATCCAGTTCTGTGACCAAATGCTAGTTGAAGTTCCATCTTCAATCCTTCTAATTGCTCCCTGCTTGACAATATCTCTCTCGTCCAGGATAGCACGCCAAACCTGGGAGGGGTGTGCCCCCAACTCTCGCTACTAGGAAAAGGGCTATAGATGGAATTGACACTAATGGCGCACCAGACATGTGGTGCGCCATTACTATATACTAATGGCGCACCACGTCCACGGTGCGCCATTACTAATTTTTTTTAAAAAAAATTCAAAACTACTAATGACGCACGGTGGGAGTGGTGCGCCATTACTAGTTGAACTAGTAATGGCGCACCACATCCACGGTGCGCCATTAGTAAAAAAAATTAATTTTTTTTAAAACTACTAATGGCGCACCGTGGGAGTGGTGCGTCATTACTAGTTGTGCGCCATTACTAGTTGAACTAGTAATGGCGCACCATGCCACAGTGCGCCATTAGTAACTTGGCCCAAACATTCGTCCGAATGCAACCCCCCCCCCCCCCCCGGTGGACCGCCTTTTTAGTTTCAAAAAAATAAAAGAAAATGATAGAAATGTCAAAAAAATAAAAGGAAATAAGATTCCCATGTAATATGTGGTCTAATTGTTAAGCAAAATTTACAAACATGAATTTTCGATTTTTTTGTAAAATCTCTCGAGAATTTGTAAAAATGGGCATAACTTTTGCGTACGAACTCGGATAAAAAAGTTTTTTATATGAAAAATCATCTACTCGAAAAGTTATCCTCAAAAACCTAACAGAAAAAAAGATATGGGGCTTTTAAGATCTGGAGAGGCAAAAAAATTCAAACTTACTAATGGCGCACCTGCCCATGATGCGCCATTAGTATCTTCCCGCCTTCAAAATTCAAAATAAGTCAAAAAAATAAAAAATAAAGTTACTAATGGCGCACCTGCCCATGGTGCGCCATTAGTATCTTCCCGCCTTCAAAATTCAAAATAAATAACAAAAAGGTTAGTAATGGCGCACCTGCCCACGGTGCGCCATTACTATGTCGTATATATGGCTGGGCGCACCTCCTCCACTCCACCATACTACCCTCCTCCTCTCCGGCGACCTCCTCCTCTCCGGCGACCTCCTCCTCCTCTCCGGCGACCTCCTCCTCTCCGGGGACCTCCTCCTCCCTCCTCTCCTCCCCTCCCCTCCCCTCACGGTTTCTCCTCCCTCCTCTCCGGTAAGCTCCTCCTCCCTCCTCTCCTCCCATTCCCTCATGGTTTCTCCTTCCTCCTCTCCGATGCTTCGGTGAACTCCTCTCCGGCGACCTCCTCCTCCTCTCCGGCGATGTAGGCGAGCGCCTCTCCGGTGACCTCCTCCTCCTCCTCTCCGGCAAAAGAACACGGCAAAAGAACGTACAAGATCCAAAAACAGAAACAAAATTTGAAATAATATCATGCCAAAAAATGAGCAAAAAAAACAAGCAAAAAATGGGCAAAAAAATCATGATCCAAATCCAAATTCAAAATTCAAAAATAGCAATGGCGCACGGTGGGGGTTAGACGGTGCGCCACTACTATTTTCCCGCCTTCAAAATTCAAAAATACTAATGGCGCATTGTGGCCTATACTAATGGCGCACCAGTGGCCTATACTAATGGCGCACCGTGACCTAACTGGTGCGCCATTAATATACCAAATACTAGTGGCGTGATACTAATGGCGCACCAGTGATGTGCCATTAGTAGGCAAAACTGATGCGCCATTAGTAGCCCTTTTCCTAGTAGTGTCTGCTTCCAGAATAGAGCAGTTGGGAAAGTATACAGCTTTAAGAATTCTGGCACTTAATGCTGATGGCTCATTCATGATTCTCCAGACTTGTCTTGACAATAAGGCCAGATTAAAAATCTCTATGTCCCAAAATCCAAGGCCTCCCAAACTCTTTGGTCTTGTCATCAAATCTCATGCTATCCAAGCAGGTTTGCGTTTACCTCTTTTACTTCCTCATGAAAATTGTTGTATGATTGAAGTCACACTCTCGCATAGCCCTCTAAGCAACCTCTCTAATGGCCTACACCTTCTTGCTAGCTGAATCTCGAAGGTGAGAGAGCCCAACGTCCGCCTGCTTCACTCGAGAAAACACCGGAAGCAGGTTGAGAACCTCACCTCCCCGCATCCAGCTACTGTCGCACCACCTTCAATCCTTATCACCGGGAGAGGAAGGGACGAAAGACGAAGGATATGTTGCTGCAGCCTCCAATATTTGGTTTAGTTTTTTAGTGAAAAACTTTTTCTTTTGAGGCAAAACCAAATAGTATTTGATTTTTTTTGGTGAAATCGATGTCAGAAACGCGGGCTTTGTAGACCGGAACCCGGCCCACCGTACATGGCCATTGGGCTCGATCCAACCCGCTAGCTGGGTGCTTCCTCGGTTCTTCCGGCTAAAGTGGCGTCGTCTTCGTCGTCGTCTCCCTCCTCGCCTCGGCGGCGTTGACTCTGGCTAGCGTCGCCATGAACTCTCTACTTCTCAGGCCGCTCCCGAGCGCGACCACGAGCGGGAGCCTGGTCGGTCGGGTATCCCCGGCGTCGCCGAGGCTTCCCGGCGCGGTGGCGTGGCCCCGCGACGGGAGATGCCGTCGCGGCGGCGTTGCGGCGGCGGGGGCGTGGATGGAGGAGGCTGCGCGGCGTAACCCGGCGTTCTCGGAGTCTTACCGGCCGGCGGGGCTGCCCCGGCCCAACGGCACGGTGCTGGAGGCGCAGGGGCGGGTGTGCACTGGGCCCGAGCAGACGCGGCCGCTCGGGGAGGAGCAGGCCATGCGCGTCCTCGACACCATCCTCCGCTCCGGTGAGCCTCCCCCCACTCTCCGGAGGCTTCGTTTTCGGTGATCGCTAGCTTCGATTCTGCATTTCTGGCAACATTTTGCGGCGCTAGCGAGCATGGTTGGTGGATTTTCACATGTAGATGATGTACTTTTCATGAGATAGCTTCACAAATCACTCATGCCGCTCTGCTGCCTGTAAAATGTAAACTGGCTAATTTTGCTTACAAGTACTGCTTTCATTGGCATCCGTGGTTGATTGCAACTTGCGAGTCACTGAAATTTAGATGTTTGCTGCAAGTCTGATGCCTGCTTTCTGTTGTCCTAGACACATTGTATAGTTCAAGTTGGCTCATGGCATTTACTCAATTGTTATTGTTTACAATTTGCTAGTAAGGTTTTATTTGAAATGCACTGATAGGTCTGCTTTGGAATCTGTTTATTTTCATCGCCTTCCATCAAAATTCACGCTATATCTTCTGTGTGAACTCATGTGTAGCGACGGGGGAACTCAAGGATGAGCCAGTGTCCAGTGCACAGCTGGGTGCATTCTTTGCTGGCATGACAATAAGAGCTAATTGTTTTCCGGAGGCCACCCAATGGAGTGAGGGGGAGCGACGTGCCATGAGCCTATTCTGGCCACGCCTTGTGCATGTTCTTCCTCCGGAGGTGAAGTTTATAGCAGACCCTGAAGGAACGATCATGGGAGCAAATGGTTTAACAGGACCTCGTTATATTGGTCAAGGAACTGCAGAGATGAGACTTGTTGGTGCTTTGAGGGAAGTACTTGCTGGTGGCCATTTAGGTTATGAGGAAATTCAGTGTGTACTAAAGGATGTTCTACCATTTGGATCAATGGGTGCAAGTTCACCATCAGTTAGTGAAGCACTGCTAGCAGCATTTTTAATTGGACAGCGGATGAATAGGGAAACCGATCGTGAGCTAAAAGGATATTGTCTAGCCTTTGATGATGAACTAGGTAGCACTAAGTGGGCTTATTTTTCTTAAACTGTATAGAAAAAACAACAATTTCATTAACACCACTTTTTTTATCAGGCCCTCCCCCAATTGCTGATGTTAATTCCTTGACACACTATGGTGAGCCCTATGATGGGAATACACGCTTCTTTAGGAGTACTCTGTTCGTTGCGGCGGTTAGAGCCTGCTATGGTGAGGCTTGTCTCCTTCATGGCGTTGAATGGATGCCACCTAAGGTCAGTGTGAAGCATATGCTGCAGTAGTCATCGTACATAAGAGTATTCTTAGTAGTATCAATCTTGTGGTTTGATGGCAGGCTTATCTGTTATATAATATATGAAAATCCTGTGTATTACTTAAAATCAAGGTTTTCAGGGTGGGATAACAGAAGGGCAGATGCTTAAATTCATGGGTGCAAACACACACTTGTCTCCTACGCAGGCCAAAACACTATTGGAGGTGTGTGTGCAGTTCTGCATACTTTGCCGACAACCTTTTATATTTTACTGCTGGTTGCATCTGACACATGAAATGTTTGGTTGCTTTCAGGATAAGGATACTGGTTTTGCATATCTGAATCTCCAAGAAGCTTGCCCACCATTGTAAGTCCACATTTTCTTGGTAGCTATGTACCAATGTCTCAAGGCATTGTTGATTGAACACTCCTGCAGATGTTCCATTTTGGATGGAAACCGGCTTTGCATATTACAAATAGCAAGAACATTATATACTTTCAGTGTGAAATCATCTCTTTGATTTGAACTGTAATCCTGTATTAAAACAAATCATTTGCTCAGGTAAGTTACTGGTATACTCGTCTTGCATGCAAAGGTGTTTACTTACTTGGTGCTATTGTAGATATTCGATTATCGGGCTCAGGGAGCATATTAAGAAAAGACCACCGTTGGCAACCTCTGAGAAAGTTCAACAATTTGTGAGAGTGAGTAACTCTTCCCATTGTGTGTTATTGTAAGAAGTTAAGAACTGATAGCATGAGAGCAATTCTATGATATAGCAATTGTTCAACTCTATGTATTGGTATGCTATATTTACAGTAATCATTTGTGCTTATTATGCAGAGATATTGCTCACAATTTCACAGCTGCCAGACCTTCAATAAACTATTTATACAAATATGTAGTGCAACCTAATGTTTCTTTTTGATAGTAAGTTGACTGTCAGTTTAAAAACTTACGTTTGCAAAGTGTTTTCTGTGATGATATTTTATACAAATTGTTAAAATATTGTTTTGAATACAGCAAGTAAAGATGGCTGGAGTTATTTCTTTTTAATTATTCAATTCCACGTCATTGAAGGTATTAGACATATCTTATAGGTATCACCTACCTTATGAGATTATAGGAGTATCTGTTGAGAAGTATTGAAATGTCTTTTTGTTATTTGATCATGTACATATCTGTTCTGTTGTAAAAGTTGCAAATGCTGCTTCTCTTAATGCTACTGGTTTATGTCTTTATTTGTTTTTCACCAGGCACGAGGAAGAGAGTCAATGGTTGCTGGATTTTATCATGTGGGCTATGAAGATCCATTGCTTATGCTTATGAGAAGGAGAACTGTTCATGCTGGATTAGTTGTGAAGGTAAGTATTTTTTTTCCTTTCTCTCATGCCATGAGGGTTTGAACTTAATGTTACTGTTATTCGTTTGCCCTACCTAACCCAAATTTATTACCCCCTCTGATCCATATTAATTGTCGCTGCTTTAGACAAATTAATATCGATCCAAAGGAGTATTATTTATGTGATTTTCTTAATAACTCACTTTGGAAAACTTGGCCTGGTTGCATCAATATCATTTTGAGTGGCATTTCTCATGGATAGAATCTTCTCTGGATTTTTGGATCTAATACAGTCCTCTCCCTCTATTCTTCTTATCTGAATGCATATCTGGTCGATAAATACCATTCATTTCTCAATTTATTTATTTTTACTCCTGCTAAGACAAATTTATGGTATCCACTTAGGGTGAGGAAGGTGCACTTTCTTTGACAACCAAAGAAAGATCGGCCCATGCTTCCAAAGGGATTCCAGTGAACCACTGCTCAGGGTTCCGGACACCAAGCAGCGCAAACTTCTCCGAAACTGACGGTACAAACATGAAACCCGCCACCCTTTTTATTACTTATATATTCACAGTGGTCACTATCGTGTATACTGGAGATGGCAGGGCATTTTTTATCCTACCACTTAGGTGGAGGGGAAATTCCTTATTGAAGTTAAGAATATCTTGAATTTTCTCATGTTCGAGATTTGTGTTATACCTTGGTTACCTTGGTAGCCCATTCATATAGAAGAAGGTGCATCTTTATGCCATTGATAAGCACAAAGAATACTAAGATTTTCAATTAGGACAGCCTGCTCTGATTTGTGAATGCCCGAGAACTTGGTTATGATATGAAGCCAGTCTGAGCTTGTCTCGTGTATCTTACAGGTATTTCGAGAGAAAGTTTCAGAGTTGCTGTGAATGCTCAGGAACTTGGTTTCAAATCCACTGAAACTCCAAGAACTGATAAATCAGTAAGTCTTTATTCCCTGGCTGTGGTTGCCGCTATCTTCATTTCATATTTCTACCGCCGCGTTCCAATCAAGGACACCTCTTATCCATTCAACTTGTTAACGACATGTGTTTTCTCTATGCATAGTCGTTATTATTTTTAACTTACTGTGTTGCCAAACTGAACCAGGTACTGAAAAACTTGGAGCTGGGTTTGTCAGCGCTGGGTGGAGACAAAGGGCCTGCTTATGACCGAATAGTTCTTAACGCAGCTATGGCTGACCACTTGTTAGGCTGTAGCGGAGCTCAGGATATCAACTCCGCGCTTGACAGGGCAAGAGAAGCCATCGACAGCGGTAATGCTCTGAGAAGGCTCATGAACTACATAAAAATCTCGCACAAGGTGTCCTAGCTAGTCGCGAGCGCGTGCTGACTGTACAATTTTGGTCCCAAAATATACTCTGCCTTTCTCAACTGGGAAATCGCCTTACACGGCACTGGAAAATTTTGTAACCCCTCATCATGGTAGTGTCACTGAGAAGGTGGGGCCAGGCCCCACATGTCGTTGACGCAAGCGATGAGAAAGTATTGCAGTGGCAAAGAAAGAGATTTGTCTTTCAGTTTGCTCAGTTGACACGGAGTGTTGACTTGCGCGAATGCTCTCTTACCAGGCCTTGTTAATAAATTAAGTTTAACCGAAAGGAATCACAGTTTGTTGAGGATTTTATTAGCGGTGAGAAATACTTGGTTAATCTAATGTTCGTCATGTCATCAGAGGAGGGCGATGATCTGTATAACATATGCAAACTATGTTCTTGAGATGTGGCTGTGTGAAATGCTGAATACTTGCATCAACTGTGAAGGTTGGATGTGTTATATTTTGTTTTCGTTAGTATTTTTTATAATGGCTTGACTATTTACTTCAAAATAGAGATGATACTCCGTGCATTACTCCGGAGATTGTTTGAAATTATTTCAATGATATATGATAGTATGAAACATTACCATTTGGATTAACATTACAAAAATTAAACTAAATACATACTCACTCCGTCCCAAAATAAGTGACTCAACTTTGTATTAAAGTTAGTATAAACTTGAGTCGCTTATTTTGGCACGGAAGGAGTATAATTTTTTGAATTGGACAATTGCATAGTTGTAGAATATTATTGAATATGAGTTGCATGCATAGTGCAGGTTTTTCTCCATGCGTATGCATGATGGCATGATGAATTGGCATAGTTGCATATTGAAACGAGAAGTGCTACACAGCCGACGTTTTTCCGACCGATGCGTGCACGACAGTAGCTAATCACTGTTCGATGAAACCCCTCTAGAAATAAGGAACGTGAGATCCTAGCATCGTCCAGGTGGTGACGTACATAAAACATCGTGTGTGAAGTGCTACGCAGCCGTGTAGCAGCCGACGTTTTTCCGACCTATGTGCATGACAGTAGCTAATCACCGTTAGATGAAATCCCTCTAGAAATAAGGACCGTGAGATCCTAGCATCATCCACGTGACGTACACAAAACATCCTCTGTGTGAAGCTATTCGGTATTGAAAGAGTTAGAATATAGTTAATGGGATTTGATAAACTATAGGGCAAGTCCAACGCCATGCACCAAATAGCCCTGGAATGTTCGGACTGCATGATCTGAACACTATTTGCTATCACTTTTTGCCACATAACGCCGTGCATCAAATGCGTCCGAGCGTTTGAATTCCCACAAATCGGAACCAACCCGAGGGAGGTTTGTGGGCAGGGCATCTAGATGTCTGCAACTTAGGCATCAACTTAGCGGGTTCATCCAAAAACACGTCCAGAAAAAACTAAATCCAAATGAAGCGCTCAGCCCGCGACGCGTGGCGGCGGCTGGATGCATCACTTGACGCGCTTTCAAGCAAAAAAAAGACCTTTACAGGAACACCAAAAAGTAATCATTGGTTAGTTGGTCTCATCATCCTTCGTATGGCTCGGAAGGTGCCTCTTCCAATTCTTCCGCTATAGCTCACAGAACAAAAAAGAAAAAAAAAACCGCCAGCACGCAACCAGCAGATTTTATTTTATTTTATTGGAATTCGGTGTATTCATCATTAATCATGGTTGTACTATCATGATTAATGATGTAGTTTATTGGAAATTTTCTTTGAAAAAACTGTATGTATCACACAATAAAGATCCACATGGTAGCAGCGGTGGTCAGTTCTTGTAGCTGCCGGCGAAGTAGGCGAGGCAACCGACGAGGGGCGCGTTGGTGTAGGTGACGGGCTCCGACCGCGCGTAGTCGACGCGGTCGTCCGGGAACGCGTCGTTCTCATCCGGCCCGCCGACGACGGCGCCGGTATGCACGTTGGGGTTAGGCCCGGGGGCGTTGAGGTAGCTCCGGTAGCCCTCCTGGCAGCCGATGTGCGCCGGGTGCGCGGCCACGGACGGCATCGACGACGCCCTGTGGTGGATCCTCTGCGGGTAGCGCGCGCCGTAGCCCACCATGTAGGACATCCCCAGCGGGTTGTCGCCCAGCACGTAGTCCACCTGCCGCTTGGCCAGGGCCCTCAGGTTCCTGTGGGTGACTGGGCGGCTGTTCTGGCAGGAGAAGGCGCGGCGGCGGGAGGTGGCCATGTACTTGGCGTAGGTGGTGAGCAGGAAGCTGGCCGAGGCGACGTACTGCATGTTGACGTTGCCCGGCCGGTGCATGAGCCCGCCGGGCGTGTACGCCGTCGTCGACGACGGGGAGCTGGAGTTGGGCAGGATGTGGCAGATGAACTCCTCCGCTTGGCGCGTGAACGGCTCCAGCCTCTCGTCCCCGTCCAGCAGAGCCCTCTGCATGCAGATTGCAGACACAGACGCGCACAACGTGTGAGCTGAGTGGATCTGTGTGGCTGGCATTGGGGGGTTGAACTGAATGGCGTGTTTTCGTTCGTTACCGTACCCGTGAGAGAAGCACGCGCGCCCCGGCGAGCTTGTTGTCCCAGCTGAACACGTCGAGGTCGTCGTTGGCGCCCAGGGAGATGAGGTCGTTGAGGTAGGAGCTGTTCTTCGTCGCCCACAGCAGCCATGCACATCCCCACAGGAGCTCGTCCTGCACACCGTGCACGCACGCTCGTTACAAGAAACACGTACGCACAAGGGATTACATAAAGCTTTTCAATTCGTTGCACTTGCACGGTGTGATCTTTGAATTGCACCTTGTAGCCGGAGTGGGATGGGTAGTAGTTGCCCACGCCGCCGCCGACGTGGTCGCTGTACTTCCCCTGGTGCTGCCAGGCGAACGCCATCACGTCCCTGGCCGCCGCGAGCAGCCTCCTGGAGTAGGCACGGTCGGCGGCCCTGAACACCACGCTGGCCGCGGCGAGCGCCGCCGCGGTCTCGCCTGCGACGTCGGACCCAGGGGCGGACGCCGACACCGCGTACACGTCCCGCGGCGTGTCCATGTCCTCCGGCCGCTCCCAGCAGCGGTGGTCGGCGTCGGCATCGCCCACTCCGACGTAGAGCTTGCCCGGGGTCGCCTTGGCCGACTTCAGGAGGTAGTCCGTCGCCCAACGTACCGCGGCGCGCGCGTCGTGGACGCGCCCGTCCATCCGCCCGCCGTACTCGATGATGCTCCAAGACAGCATGGTCGCGGTGAACGCCATGGGGAAGTTGAACTTGACGTTGTTGCCGCCGTCGTAGTACCCGCCGGTGAGGTCAACCTGCCGCCAACAAAAGTGAAGCTCAACACGTTGAATCAAGCATGCGCCACAAGGATAAGTGGTACTGTAGTACAGTGGAGACATCGCTTGCTCACGTTTGCGGCCGAGCCGTCCGACATGGCGGAGTTGGATCTCCACTTGACGGCCTGGTCCGGCGGCAGGCGGCCGGACCTCTGCCCCTGGAAGAAGAGCAACGACTTGGCTAACGCGTCGGCGTAGTCAGGGTGCCCGGCGGCGAGGACATGGCTGGAGAACCAGACGAGGGAGAAAGCAAGAAACACAGCCGCGCGTGATGATGGTGCCGAATTGCTCATGTTTTCTGCCTACTGCTATCGTACATCGCAATGCACGGCGATTATTTATGGAGTGCGTAGAACTCGCCTGCATGAGACATAGTCTCGTGACAATAACTAACATGACATTATTTTTAGCCCGTTTTTGTTGGCAGGCCACAGCTAGGGTTTGTTTCTTGTTGGGCTTTTCTGTCACTCGTACAAGGAAAGGAGGAGGAAAGAGTTATAGTTGGTTAGTTTGTTTGCTAAAGCAATTGAAAGACAAATAAAAAAGGAGCACACATTGTATATTAGGCTTGATTGGGGCCTGCTGATGAATGACTGAACGCATGGGTAATGACTAGAAGAAATCAAGAAAGTGAGAGAAGGATGTGAGGATTTTCCATACTAGGCTATAACATGAAATTATAAAAGATTAAAAAGAGAAACGCGCCCTCGATGATAAATAATCATTTTGCTTCAAGTTCGATTAGGATGTCATTTCCATGTGGTTGAAACCAGACAGACAATATGAAACAGAGAGGAAAATATGAAAAATTGCAGTTGCAGTTGCAATCCCTTTGGAATCTTACAATTGTGATCTCACTTGAAAACTTAAAGTTACGCCCTACTTTAAAGCATGCAGTTGCGATCCCATTTGAGAACTTGCAATCGCGATCCCCTTGAAAACATGCCTTGCAACCTCATTTTAAAAATCAGCAATTGCGATCTCATTTTTTATAAAGAAAATCATGATTTTGAAAACAAAGTTCACCAACTTTAAAAAAGTTTAGGATCTGCTTAAAATAAAATGGAAAATAAAAACCCACAAAAATAAATTCACCCTCTTGTCGGCTAAGTTCCAACAGTGTTTTGGGGCTATGCAGTTGCAATCATGTTATAATGCTCTGTTATAACGCTGGTGGTGGACATATAACTAGCCAACCTCCCCCCTACTCGCCCAGTTGCAGCTGTGTTTGGGTTCGTGCAGTTGCAATCGGGTTACAATGCTTGCAGTTGAAACTCTAATGGTGGACATGCTAGTAGCCGACAACAGTTGCAACTGGCTTGTTCCGACCAGTTGTAATCGCTTTATGCTCGTGCAATTGTTTTGGAGTTACAACGCATGCAGTTACATGCCTAGGGGTAGACATGCAACCAACTCACACACTCCCCCCAACCCTAGTTGTAGTCGGGTTCCGAGTTCCGACGCTTGCAGTTGTACATCTAGTGGTGGATATATAACTGCCCGATAATTCCTCATCCGCCCCCAGTTTGTAGTTGTTTTGTGCATGTGCAGTTGGGTTATAATGCTTGCAGTTGCATGTTTAGTGGTGGACATGCAACTGGCCCGACAACTCCCCACCCAACCCCAGTTGCAGTCGTTTTGTTCCCATGCAACTACAGTCAGATTACAAAGCTTCGGTTACACGTCTAGTGGTTTTTGTAGTTGCATGTCTAGTGGTGGACGCTTACCTAGATTAACAACTCCCGATCGCCTCTAGTTGCAATTGTTTTGTGCATGTGCACTTACAATCAAGTTATAATGTTTGTAGTTTTACGTATAATGTTTGTAGTTTTATGTATAGTGATAGACATACAATTGACCCGACTACCCTCCACCCTATCTTAGTTGCAGTCGTTTTTGTGCATGCGAAGTTGCATAATAAAAAGTAACTGCAATAAATGTTGGAAATATGCCCTACTGTTGGAAATATGCCCTAGAGGCAATAATAAAATGATTATTATATTTCCTTGTTCATGATAATTGTCTATTGTTCATGCTATAATTGTGTTATCCGGAAATCGTAATACATGTGTGAATACATAAGACCACAACACGTCCCTAGTGAGCCTCTAGTGACTAGCCTCGGTTGATCAAAGATAGTTCATGGGTTTCCTGACTATGGACATTAGATGTCATTGATAACGGGATCACATCATTAGGAGAATGATGTGATGGACAAGACCCAATCCTAAGCTTAGCTTAAGGATCGTGTAGTTCGTTTGTTGTAGCTTTTCTGAATGTCAAGTATCATTTCCTTAGACCATGAGATTGTGCAACTCCCGGATACCGTAGGAGTGCCTTGGGTGTGCCAAACATCACAACGTAACTAGGTGACTATAAAGGTACATTACAAGTATCTCCGAAAGTGTCTGTTGGGTTGGCACGAATCGAGACTGGGATTTGTCACTATGTATGACGGAGAGGTATCTCTGGGCCCACTCGGTAATGCATCATCATAATGAGCTCAATGTGATCAAGTGGTTGATCACGGGATCATGCATTACGGTATGAGTAAAGTGACTTGCCGGTAACGAGACTGAACAAGGTATTGGGATACCGGCGATCGAGTCTCGGGCAAGTAACGTACCGATTGACAAAGGGAATTGTATACGGATTGATTGAATCCTCGACATCGTGGTTCATCCGATGAGATCATCATGGAGCATGTGGGAGCCAACATGGGTATCCAGATCCCGCTGTTGGTTATTGACCGGAGAGGCTTCTCGGTCATGTCTGCATGTCTCCCGAACCCGTAGGGTCTACACACTTAAGGTTCGGTGACGCTAGGGTTGTAGAGATATTAGCACACGGTAACCCGAAAGTTGTTCGGAGTCCTGAATGAGATCCCAGACGTCACGAGGAGTTCTGGAATGGTCCGGAGGTAAAGATTTATATATAGGAAGTCCAGTTTCGGCCATCGGGAAGGTTTCGGGGTCACCGGTATTGTACCGGGACCACCGGAAGGGTCCCGGGGGTCCACCGGGTGGGGCCACCTATCCCGGAGGGCCCCATGGGCTGAAGTGGGAGGGGAAACCAGCCCATAGTGGGCTGGTGCGCCCCCCCTTGGCCCCCTGCGCCTAGGGGTTGAAACCTAGGGTGGGGCGCCTCCCACTTGCTTGGGGGCACTCCACCCCCCTTGGCCGCCGCCCCCTTGGGAGATCCCATCTCTAGGGCCGGCGCCCCCCCAGGGGGCCTATATAAAGGGGGGGAGGGAGGGCAGCACACCTCAAGTCTTGGCGCCTCCCTCTCCCCTGCTACACCTCTCCCCTCTCGCAGAAGCTCGCGAAGCCCTGCTGCGATCATTGCTGCACCCACCACCACGCCGTCGTGCCTGCTTGGAATCTTCATCAACCTCTCCTTCCCCCTTGCTGGATCAAGAAGGAGGAGACGTCATCCGCTCCGTACGTTGTGTTGAACGCGGAGGTGCCGTCCGTTCGGGCACTTGGTCCATCGGTGGATTTGGATCACGACGAGTACGACTCCATCATCCCCGTTCTCTTGAACGCTTCCGCTCGCGATCTACAAGGGTATGTAGATGCACTCTCCTCTCGTTGCTAGTTGACTCCATAGATTGATCTTGGTGAAACGTAGGAATTTTTTTTGTTTTCTGCTACGTTCCCCAACAGTGGCATCATGAGCTAGGTCTATGCGTAGTTACTATGCATGAGTAGAACACAAAGTAGTTGTGGGCGTCGATATTGTCAATTTGCTTGCCGTTACTAGTCTTATCTTGATTCGGCGGCATCGTGGGATGAAGCGGCCCGGACCAACCTTACACGTACGCTTACGTGAGACCGGTTCCACCGACTGACATGCACTAGTTGCATAAGGTGGCTGGCGGGTGTCTGTCTCTCCCACTTTAGTCGGATCGGATTCGATGAACAGGGTCCTTATGAAGGGTAAATAGAAATTGGCAATTCACGTTGTGGTTTTGGCGTAGGTAAGAAACGTTCTTGCTAGAAACCTATAGCAGCCACGTAAAAACTTGCAACAACAATTAGAGGACGTCTAACTTGTTTTTGCAGCAAGTGTTTTGTGATGTGATATGGCCAAAGTTGTGATGAATGATGAATGATATATGTGATGTATGAGATTGATCATGTTCTTGTAATAGGAATCACGACTTGCATGTCGATGAGTATGACAACCGGCAGGAGCCATAGGAGTTGTCTTTATTTTTGTATGACCTGCGTGTCATTGAGAAACGCCATGTAAATTACTTTACTTTATTGCTAACCGGTAGCCATAGTAAGTAGAAGTAATAGTTGGCGAGACAACTTCATGAAGACACGATGATGGAGATCATGGTGTCATGCCGGTGACGATGATGATCATGGAGTCCCGAAGATGGAGATCAAAAGGAGCTATGTGATATTGGCCATATCATGTCACTATTTGATTGCATGTGATGTTTATCATGTTTTTGCATCTTGTTTACTTAGAACGACGGTAGTAAATAAGATGATCCCTCATAATAATTTCAAGAAAGTGTTCCCCCTAACTGTGCGCCGTTGCGACAGTTCGTCGTTTCGAAGCACCACGTGATGATCGGGTGTGTTAGATTCTAACGTTCACATACAACGGGTGTAAGACAGATTTGCACATGCAAACACTTAGGTTGACTTGAAGAGCCTAGCATGTGTATAGACATGGCCTCGGAACACAGAAGACCGAAAGGTCGAGCATGAGTCGTATAGAAGATACGATCAACATGAAGATGTTCACCGACGTTGACTAGTCCGTCTCACGTGATGATCGGACACGGCCTAGTTGACTAGGATCATGTTATACTTAGATGACTAGAAGAGGGATGTCTATCTAAGTGGGAGTTCATTGAATAATTTGATTAGATGAACTTAATTATCATGAACTTAGTCTAAAATCTTTACAATATGTCTTGTAGATCAAATGGCCAACGTTGTCCTCAACTTCAACGCGTTCCTAGAGAAAACCAAGCTGAAAGACGATGGCAGCAACTATACGGACTGGGTCCGGAACCTGAGGATCATCCTCATAGCTGCCAAGAAAGATTATGTCCTAGAAGCACCGCTAGGTGACGCACCCGTCCCGACGCACCCGTCCCACAGAACCAAGACGTTATGAACGCTTGGCAGACACGTACTGATGATTACTCCCTCGTTCAGTGCGGCATGCTTTACAGCTTAGAACCGGGGTTCCAAAAGCGTTTTGAGAGACACGGAGCATATGAGATGTTCGAAGAGCTGAAAATGGTTTTTCAAGCTCATGCCCGGGTCGAGAGATATGAAGTCTCCGACAAGTTCTTCAGCTGTAAGATGGAGGAAAATAGTTCTGTCAGTGAGCACATACTCAAAATGTCTGGGTTGCATAACCGCTTGACTCAGCTGGGAGTTAATCTCCCGGATGACGCAGTCATTGACAGAATCCTTCAGTCGCTTCCACCGAGCTACAAGAGCTTTGTGATGAACTTCAATATGCAGGGGATGGAAAAGACCATTCCTGAGGTATATTCAATGCTGAAATCAGCAGAGGTAGAAGTCAAAAAGGAACATCAAGTGTTGATGGTGAATAAAACCACTAAGTTCAAGAAAGGCAAGGGTAAGAAGAACTTCAAGAAGGATGGCAAGGGAGTTGCCGCGCCCGGTAAGCAAGCTGCCGGGAAGAAGCCAAAGAATGGACCCAAGCCCAAGACTGAGTGCTTTTATTGCAAGGGAAGTGGTCACTGGAAGCGGAACTGCCCCAAACACTTAGCGGACAAGAAGGCCGGCATCACGAAAGGTATATGTGATATACATGTAATTGATGTGTACCTTACCAGTACTCGTAGTAGCTCCTGGGTATTTGATACCGGTGCGGTTGCTCACATTTGTAACTCAAAGCAGGAGCTGCGGAATAAACGGAGACTGGCGAAGGACGAGGTGACGATGCGCGTCGGGAATGGTTCCAAGGTCGACGTGATCGCCGTCGGCACGCTACCTCTACATTTACATACGGGATTAGTTTTAAATCTCAATAATTGTTATTTAGTGCCAGCTTTGAGCATGAACATTGTGTTAGGATCTCGTTTAATACGAGATGACTACTCATTTAAATCCGAGAATAATGGTTGCTCTATTTATATGAGAGATATGTTTTATGGTCATGCTCCGATGGTGAATGGTTTATTCTTAATGAATCTCGAGCGTAATGCTACACATATTCATAGTGTGAATACCAAAAGATGTAAGGTTGATAATGATAGTCCCACATACTTGTGGCACTGCCGCCTTGGTCACATAGGTGTCAAACGCATGAAGAAGCTCCATGCAGATGGACTTTTAGAGTCTCTTGATTACGAATCATTTGACACGTGCAAACCATGCCTCATGGGTAAGATGACCAAGACTCCGTTCTCAGGAATAATGGAGCGAGCAACCAACTTATTGGAAATCATACATACTGATGTGTGCGGTCCAATGAGTGTTGAGGCTCGCAGTGGCTATCGTTATATTCTCACCCTCACTGATGACTTGAGTAGATATGGGTATGTCTACTTAATGAAACACAAGTCTGAGACCTTTGAAAAGTTCAAAGAATTTCAGAGTGAGGTTGAGAATCAACGTGAGAGGAAAATCAAGTTCTTGCGATCAGATCGTGGGGGAGAATACTTGAGTCACGAATTTGGCACACAGTTAAGAAAATGTGGAATAGTTTCACAACTCACGCCGCCTGGAACACCTCAGCATAATGGTGTGTCCGAATATCGTAATCGCACTCTATTAGATATGGTGCGATCTATGATGTCTCTTACCGATTTATCGCTATCATTTTGGGGCTATGCTTTAGAGACTGCCGCATTCACTTTAAATAGGGCTCCGTCGAAATTCGTTGAGACGACACCATATGAATTATGGTTTGGGAAGAAACCTAAGTTGTCGTTTCTAAAAGTTTGGGGATGCGATGCTTATGTCAAGAAACTTCAACCTAAAAAGCTCGAACCCAAGTCGGAAAAATGCGTCTTCATAGGATACCCTAAGGAAACCATTGGGTATACCTTCTACCTCAGATCCGAAGGCAAGATCTTCGTTGCCAAGAATGGATCCTTTCTGGAGAAAGAGTTTCTCTCGAAAGAAGTAAGTGGGAGGAAAGTACAGCTTGATGAAGTACTGCCTCTTGAAGCAGAGAGTAGCGCAGCTCAGGAAAATGTTCCTGTGGTGCCTGCACCGATTAGAGAGGAAGTTAATGATGATGATCAAGATACTTCGGATCAAGCTCCTACTGAACTTCGTAGGTCCACAAGGACACGTTCCGCACCAGAGTGGTACGACAACCCTGTCTTGGAAATCATGTTGTTAGACAACGGTGAACCTTCGAACTATGAAGAAGCGATGCGGGCCCAGATTCCGACAAATGGCTAGAAGCCATGAAATCCGAGATAGAATCCATGTATGAAAACAAAGTATGGACTTTGACTGACTTGCCCGAAGATCGGCGAGCCATAGAAAATAAATGGATCTTTAAGAAGAAGACAGACGCGGATGGTAATGTGACCATCTATAAGGCTCGACTTGTCGCTAAGGGTTATCGACAAGTTCAAGGGGTTGACTACGATGAGACTTTCTCACCTGTAGCGAAGCTGAAGTCCGTCCGAATCATGTTAGCAATTGCCGCATTCTATGATTATGAGATGTGGCAAATGGACGTCAAAACGGCATTCCTTAACGGCTTTCTTAAGGAAGAATTGTATATGATGCAGCCGGAAGGTTTTGTCGATCCTAAGAATGCTAACAAGGTGTGCAAGCTCCAACGCTTAATCTATGGGCTAGTGCAAGCATCTCGGAGTTGGAACATTCGCTTTGATGAGATGATCAAAGCGTTTGGGTTTATGCAGACTTATGGAGAAGCCTGCGTTTACAAGAAAGTGAGTGGGAGCTCTGTAGCATTTCTCATATTATATGTGAATGACATACTGTTGATGGGAAATGATATAGAATTCTTGGAAAGCATAAAGGCCTATTTAAACAAGTGTTTTTCAATGAAGGACCTTGGAGAAGCTGCTTATATATTAGGCATCAAGATCTATAGAGATAGATCGAGACGCCTCATCGGTCTTTCACAAAGTACGTACCTTGACAAGATATTGAAGAAGTTCAATATGGATCAGTCCAAGAAGGGGTTATTGCCTGTATTACAAGGTGTGCGATTGAGCACGGCTCAATGTCCGACCACGGCAGAAGATATAGAAGAGATGAGTGTCATCCCCTATGCCTCAGCCATAGGGTCTATTATGTATGCCATGCTGTGTACCAGACCTGATGTAAACCTTGCCGTAAGTTTGGTAGGTAGGTACCAAAGTAATCCTGGCAAGGAACACTGGACAGCGGTCAAAAACATCCTGAAGTACCTGAAAAGGACCAAGGATATGTTTCTCGTTTATGGAGGTGGCGAAGAGCTCGTCGTAAAGGGTTACGTCGACGCTAGCTTCGACACAGATCTGGATGACTCTAAGTCACAAACCGGATACGTGTATATTTTGAATGGTGGGGCAGTAAGCTGGTGCAGTTGCAAGTAAAGCGTCATGGCGGGATCTACATGTGAAGCAGAATACATGGCAGCCTCGGAGGCAGCACAAGAAGCAATCTAGGTGAAGGAGTTCATCACCGACCTAGGAGTCATACCCAATGCGTCGGGGCCGATGACTCTCTTCTGTGACAACACTGGAGCTATTGCCCTTGCCAAGGAGCCCAGGTTTCACAGGAAGACCAGGCATATCAAGCGTCGCTTCAACTCCATTCGTGAAAGTGTTCAAAATGGAGACATAGAAATTTGTAAAGTACATACGGACCTGAATGTAGCAGATCCGTTGACTAAACCTCTCCCTAGAGCAAAACATGATCAACACCAGAATTCCATGGGTGTTTGATTCATCACAATGTAACTAGATGATTGACTCTAGTGCAAGTGGGAGACTGTTGGAAATATGCCCTAGAGGCAATAATAAAATGATTATTATATTTCCTTGTTCATGATAATTGTCTATTATTCATGCTATAATTGTATTATCCGGAAATCGTAATACATGTGTGAATACATAGACCACAACACGTCCCTAGTGAGCCTCTAGTTGACTAGCTCGTTGATCAAAGGATAGTCATGGTTTCCTGACTATGGACATTAGATGTCATTGATAACGGGATCACATCATTAGGAGAATGATGTGATGGACAAGACCCAATCCTAAGCTTAGCTCAAAGATCGTGTAGTTCGTTTGCTGTAGCTTTTCTGAATGTCAAGTATCATTTCCTTAGACCATGAGATTATGCAACTCCCGGATACCGTAGGAGTGCCTTGGGTGTGCCAAACGTCACAACGTAACTGGGTGACTATAAAGGTACATTACAGGTATCTCCGAAAGTGTCTGTTGGGTTGGCATGAATCGAGACTGGGATTTGTCACTCTGTATGACGGAGAGGTATCTCTGGGCCCACTCGGTAATGCATCATCATAATGAGCTCAATGTGACCAAGGGGTTGGTCACGGGATCATGCATTACGGTACGAGTAAAGTGACTTGCCGGGAACGAGATTGAACAAGGTATTGGGATACCGACGATCGAGTCTCGGGCAAGTAACGTACCGATTGACAAAGGGAATTGAATACGGGATTGATTAAGTCCTCGACATCGTGGTTCATCCGATGAGATCATCGAGGAGCATGTGGGAGCCAACATGGGTATCCAGATCCCGATGTTGGTGATTGACCGGAGAGGCGTCTCGGTCATGTCTGCGTGTCTCCCGAACCCGTAGGGTCTACACACTTAAGGTTCGATGACGCTAGGGTTGTAGAGATATTAGTATGCAGTAACCCGAAAGTTGTTCGGAGTCCCGGATGAGATCCCGGACATCACGAGGAGTTCCAAAATGGTCCGGAGGTAAAGATTTATATATAGGAAGTCCAGTTTCGGCCAGCGGGAAGGTTTCGGGGGTTACCGGTATTGTACCGGGACCACCGAAAGGGTCCCGGGGGTCCACCGGATGGGGCCACCTATCCTGGAGGGCCCCATGGGCTGAAGTGGCGTGGGAACCAGCCCCTGATGGGCTGGTGCGCCCCACCCAAGGGCCCAAGGCGCCTAGGGTTGGAAACCCTAGGGGGCCGTTGCCCCCCGAGGGGGCATGCGCCCCCTGGTTGGAAACCCTAAGGGGGCCGTTGCCCCCAGGGGCCGCCGCCCCCCCTTTTAGATGGGATCTCCAAGGGGGCATGCGCCCCCCTAGCCCCTATATATAGTGGAAGGGAGGGAGGGCAGCCGCACCTTGCTCTTGGCGCCTCCCTCTCCCTCCGTAACACCTCTCCTCCCCGCTTGTGCTTGGCGAAGCCCTGCCGGGATCCTGCTGCATCCACCATCACGCCGTCGTGCTGTTGGATCTTCATCAACCTCTCCTTCCTCCTTGCTGGATCAAGAAGGAGGAGACGTCTTCCTAACCGTACGTGTGTTGAACGCGGAGGTGCTGTCCGTTCGGCACTTGGTCATCGATGATTTGGATCACGGCGAGTACGACTCCATCATCTCCGTTCACTTGAACGCTTCCGCTCGCGATCTACAAGGGTATGTAGATGCACTCCTATTCCCCTCGTTGCTAGAATACTTCATAAATTAATCTTGGTGATGCGTAGAAATTTTTTAATTTCTGCTACGATCCCTAACAATAAAAGGATCGCGTACAAAGTTGACTAACCAAATTACCATGAATCATGGCACATTTTTAAGGTTGTGACCAGGCGAGTCTGTGAAAAATTAAAAAGAAAAACCAAAATGCAAAAGAGAAGAAAAGAAAAACCTTAGAAAAATGACACTCACCATGTGACTATCCCACTATAGTTGTGCGTGAGACATGTGTTGATGCAACTTTGTTTGCGCGGATCAAAAACAAATGGACGATGAAAAGTACTGGAAAGAAAAAATATAATAAAAATCTGAACATTGCATCGGAGGAGAACAAGAAAAACAAGAAAAAAAATCCATGAGCAAAAGAATGCAAGTCAAACGAAACAAAAGAAAATAAACTTTTAAACCCACCGCGCTAGGGAAGACCAAGAAAGGCGAAAAATAACCTATGAGCCGAAAAAACGAAACAACCAATAAAAATAAAAAAGTGATTTCAAAATCTGTTTCACCAGGGATGATCAAGAAAGATGAGCAACAACCCACGTACCAAAGCAGCCAGCAGAACAAGCTTACAGTCCCAAAATAACTCTAGAGGCCTGCCAACAATAAAAGACGGGTCATGCCCTGTTGTCCCATACGATTAATAAGAAACACGACATTCCCTTGCAAAGCGCTCGAATCTTGAAGCATTTGATTGACGTCTGACATATGATTAAGACACAACTGCTTCTCAAGTAGTTAAGGAATAACAAAATCCGTTGACAAAAAACAAAAATAAACATGTGACAACAGAAAAGGGATTATATAATTTTGTAAAATAGAAAATAAACAAATAATCAAGAAAAAGGAAATGTGAAAATAACGAACAGATGCTTATTAGCTGCGGACCGACTGCACGACCAGCACCTGCCGAGTCACATGCTTTACCGGACGAAGAACTGGGTGACCGCCTGCCGCCAAAGCATCATCCTTCTTCCTTTGTTTGTGGCAGTGAATGGTGTGTGTGTGTGTGTGTGTGTGTCAAAATGCACAGGCTCAACCTCGCTTTTGTATGGGACGACTTTGTGAGTCCGATGTGGCAAACTTTCTTCGGATTTGCGAGAATTCGGACACAAAGATCAGTACACGAATGTTTGATGGACGGTGTCGCAGAGCACAAAGTATCCGGACAACATGGTGTGAACACGCATTCATTGGAGATGCACTAATAAAATGAAGCCAGACATAAGGAAAAAAGCGAGCCTATTAGAGCAGAATATTATTAGTCGTGCTTGAAAAGACGATACGGGTCTTAATAATAAAAAGAAAAAAACCTGCGTCTGCCGGGAGTCGAACCCGGATCACTCGACGCTGGTCCTCCTCCGCTGAAGGTGGAAGTGGAATGTCCATGTCCTCTCTCCTGAACTCACTGAGGGTCGCCACCTTGTACGGGCGCGGAGCGTCGCGAGAGCAGGACGGGGACAGGTGGTGGAGCCTTACAAAGGGGACATGCTTAATGCAATTGGGATGTTCATCATGCGAAGATCTTCGCCATCGCATCACATCAGGTTTGCCCATAAGTCTATAACTGTTTCCAATCTCCGCAGCCTTAATTTTGCTCGTACCATCGGCTGGGTCAAACAACACAAGTAGATCCTTCTTGTTCCTTTTTTTTGCTGGGAACAGATCCTTCTATTTCTTGTACCTGTTCTAGTCATTATGTTTGACTTATAGTTACCGCTGAATGTGCAATTCATTTACTGATTACATAATTCAAGTTTTCTACCATCTTTTAGCATGGTCTGATACTCTGGTTGGCATTGCATGTTCCTTCTAGTAATTTCTTTCAATCATTCTAAGCTCACACTGATCAGAACCAGACCAAAACACAAAGTAACCTCACATAGTTGTAGGAGGAAAGACAAAGTATGTTGCGTGGTGATCATGAAAAGTGAACATATATTAGTGAAAAAGGAAGACGCAACCTGACTTTCTCATATCGCACTCAGTTATGCCTCAAACTCAAACAATTACCAAACCTTGATTTACACACTATCTATATTTACAAATCGTTCTTCAATCACACAACATTTCAATGCAATGGCCATAGCGAAACCTTGATGTTTACTAGTACCATCACGCTATACTAGACCTCAAGTAAATAGCATACAAATGTACAAATAGCAACAAAAATCAATATACACACACTAAGGTGAATGCAGTCTCAAGCTTTTGGTGATTCAGATTTTGTGTGCCCAGGCTTGCCTATAATAGCTTTCTTCACTTTTGCTAGTTGGTGCTTTACCTTTGATCCGACACCAGATAAGATATTATGCTTTTTAGGTGATGCCTTCTGCCCTGCCTCTCGGTCTTCAATTTTCGTTGGTGCGTCATCAGTGAAATTCTTAGCTTCCTCGTCACCATTTGTCTTCTTGTCATAACTCTTCTCTTCTGCCATGTTTGATACATCTTTCTTTGGACTTTCTTCTTCATCTGTGCTGAACTCTGGCTCTTTTATATCCACAACATTTTCTTCACTCCCAGGAGCTTCTGTTAGTGAAACCACATCGAGATCACGTTTCTGATTGTGTGACGCCTTCTGTACTACTCCTTGTTCTTCAACTTTGGTTTTCGCTTCATCAGGGAGACTCTTAGCTTCCTGTGCACCCTTTGTCTTCTCATCATAAGTTTTCTCTCCTGCCATATTTGATTCATCTTTCTTTGGACTTTGTTCTTCATCTGTGCTGAATTCTGGCTTTGACTCCACAATTTTTTCTTCAGCCTCAGGAGCTTCTTCTGGTGAAGCCACATCGAGATCATGCTGATGAACCTGTGAATTAAATGTTTCTTGCTCTTCCTGTGATTGTGTGTTCACTGTTTGCACATGGCCATCGACAGTTTTGTTTACATTCACTTCTTTGATCACAGGCTCTCTTATGGGCAAAGAAATCTGATCACCTTCATCAGATCCTTCAGGAGATTCTTGTGCAACTTCCATCTCCTGCAGCTTCTGCAAATCAGATTCTCCTGGCTTGTCTAGCAGGTTGTTCTTCTCCATCACAATTTGGTCGCCTGCAGATTCATCTTGCTTATCTTGGTCTATATGCAAGCTGGAACCATCTAACTGAATTTCCAAAGCTTTCTCAGAGTTGTCTAGTTCACTGTTTGAGAACTTAGAGCTTTGTTTTTCGTCCTTGCATTCTGAGCCTGCAGAAATCCCCTTTTCAGGAACCAAAATTATCTCATTGCCCATAACTGGTTCAGTAATTTCACCCTTCTGCTCATCAGATATTGCTTCTGTGCCTTTCTGCGAGATATCATGCTCATTTTCTATCTGTTCTTCTGTAACTCCACCTGTGGTGGTTGTCTGCTGATTCTTTTCTTCCTTGTCTACTCCATTCTCCAGTTCTGCCTCTACAGTACTTTCGGCCTCAGTGTTGGAAGATTCATTGGACTCTTCTCTTTTTGTGCTCAGGGGACTTTGAAGATCGTCAGTGTCATTAGGCAAATTCTTTTCATCACCCATATTTGGTTCTGTCAACAAGAGTGTTTGCCCGGACACTGCATCAGAACTTCTATTTTCAGGTAAAGGCTTGTGCTGAAGGTCTGTTATTCCTTCCTCTAATGTGTCCTCTTGAGAAACCTTTGGGTTTGTTATGTCATGAAGGTTGCTCTTCAAGCTTCCTTCTTCAATCTGTGTTGTCGCTTCCATATGTTCCTGACAAACAGAATTGGTTGCCTTTTCACCCAGCTTGATGTCTCTAGTTTCCATTTCTGTAGTTAGGCCAGATCCACCAGGTACCATTTCACTAGAAGTTTCACCCTGGACATTGTTTTGGCATACTGGTGCTTCCAAATCATGAGTGTCCCTATTGAGCTCTTCATCCTTTTCCAGCTTGATATCATGTGTTTCTTCAGAGCCTTCTATATTATGTTTTCCTTGTTCAAAGATGCGTTCATTGTCCACCTTATTTTCTGTTGGGATTGGCACCAAGCTTTCTTCCTGTTGTGAGGTGATCAAAGAACTGCCATCTTTTGTGGTTTCTTCTTGCTTCTTTTCAGCCTTAAATTCCGAATTTCCATCTGGCTCATTGCTCTCTTTTCCCATTATCAGGTTCATCAGAAAATGGGAGACAGGCAAATAACTCTGTTCAGCTTCTTTTTCTTCTTTCTCTGTGTCATCAGTTTCTTGCTCTTGTACGTTCTCTCCATCTTGTTCTTTGGTTATTTGACTCTCTTCTTGCTCTTCTGATTCGGTGGGGAGTGGCTTCTCTGGAAACAACTCTCTTTCTGTTACCTCTAAGCCAGATGCCTGTTCGGTTTCATTTCCATCCACGGCGGAGTGTGCAGGAAGAGCAGGCTTATGATGTTCATTGTCTTCGTTCATACTTTCTCCTGATGCTGTAACTGCAGGTGAAGCCTCAAGATTCCTTCTGTTGTCCTCAATGGTCTCAAGATTTTCATCAGATAGTGCCATATCAGATCCACCAGCCTAGATTGGAAAAATGAAATTAGCTTTAAAAGAACAAACTTAAATCTTCATTAATAGCTAAGGAATTTGTCCACTGACCTTATCGTAGATTGCTTCACCGCGTTTGACTGATTCAGTGACTGCTGTATAGCCAGTCGCCATTTCCTCATTCGAGTCAGTTTCAACTTCTGCACCATTCTGCTCTGTTGCCAACTTGTCATCTACAACCTGAATGATAGATTTCCCCCCACTTATTTCTCTTACTATAAAGTAACAGCCTTAATAATTTATTAAAAGAAGATTTGACCAGAAAATTTGGTCGCACAAACTTTTTAAGAGTATCAGTACTGACCTTTGGATGAAAGCTCAAGTCCTGCAGTCCAGACGCCTCTTCATCTACAAGTTTGGTCTCAATTTCGTCATGATTAACATTGGTGTCTTCATTTTGTATTTCTTCCTTCTTTTCCACTTCATCAACGATCTCTTCTTCTGATGCTTGAATGGCCTGCATACCATCATTGGCGTTGTTTATGCATTCTTTCTCTTCGGAGTGCACTCTGGATTCAACATTCTGAGGAACCACTGTAGGATCCTGCACATCAATTAATTGCTCATTTTGCTGATCATTATTATATCATTAAATATTAGATGGAGCATGACTGGTATCTTTGTTAACGGCAGATGAAGAAACAAGCTACTCTCTACCACTGAAATTACAGACGCAGATGCTGTATAGAAGATTTTTTTCTACTGGCTGTAAAGCTCAAGCTCATGTCTCTTCATTTTATTGATATTCTGTATTGCCTGTACAATTTGTTTTGTTATCGCAATCTTACTTTGACTTTCTTTAATGTTAATCTTATCTGCTGTTAAAAAAAGGGGGATTATCTTTAAAGGAGTCCAGATGTTTTCATCTTTGATATAGTTACCATAAAAATGGAAAAGGATTATTATTATTTTCAAAGTATATGAAATCATGAGCAGTAATCACGTCAATAATTCTTACATTCTCTAGCATTTCTTCATTTGAAGGAGCTAGGTCAGATGCTTTCTGAAGATCCTTCTCGACGGGTAATCCCAAATAATTTTCAACCTACAAGATGAGTAAAAAACATAGTTTTTTTAGCATTACTGTTGAGAAGTCCATCAGTTCAGACTTTTGGTTGCGTTGGCTAGTGCATGAAGCTTAACATGGTATCAAAGCTAAGGTCTTGAGTTCAGTCCTGGCTTTCCCAGTTTATCCAAAATTGCTGTTCCCCCCTTGTGTCCATGTATAGGCCTCTTGAGCCATACCTCTGAGTCTATCCACATGTTGACTTCCCACGCCACATGTGAGAGGGGGTGTTGAAGTGTATATGTGGATTGCCTAGCGCTTTCCATCAGTTCGGACTTTTGGTTGCATTGGCTAGTGCATGAAGCTTAACAGTTTCCACCAATCATGACTTCATGAGTACTGTGTTTTTTAGCTCTTTACTGTAAAATTTTAACATATGTTGGTGTATGCCATTGTGAACTCCGTATGAGTCATTCCGATATATTTACTTCAATCTTAATGATGCTTCTGCTTAATAGCGAGCCGTTTAATTATGAAGTGCACTGGGATGGAGATGATGATATATCACAAGATGGAGATGATAATTCTTGAAAAAAAATGCTTGCTAATCAATGTTTTACATTACGCTCAGGGTGATATCAGTTACGTGTATTAGGAATATCTTGCCCTTTAAAATTTAACAGTTAGCATGGAAAATTGGTGTTTATTAGAACAGTACTAAAAGTTTTAACTTTGAACTTATGTGGTCCAGCATATAAGTTTTTAATGAAACAAGATCATGCCTAAATTTCTCATACTGTGCTAATTAAAATTTTGGACTGACCTCTTCATTTTTAGTTTCATCAGTTGTTCCATCCTGTTCATCAGTAGAAGTTTTTGCTACTGCTGCATCTATTTCTGTATTCTCCTTCTCATCTTCATTATATTTTTCAGCATCAGCATCAGTATATAAAGTGCCAGTGTTGTTGGGTGCATCTTCTTGTGCAGTTGTTTCTTCTATTTCCGTGGAGTTCTCAACCTTCGCATCTGTAACGCTTGGAATGGATTCTTGGGCTATATGTAGGGTTTGTTCATTCTTGAGCATTTCAGTAGTCACTGCCTCTGTTTGTTCAGCCTGGACAATCATTAAATAGGAGGTGCATGAGAAAAATTTGAAGATAAATTACAAAATGCATCGAGTTATAGAATCTTCACCTCAAACACATCAGCGTCGTCTTTCCTATTTGTCGTGACAATTTCGTTGCTCTGGGGCTCCAATATTGTCTCTCTGGTGAAATCAGCCCTACTGTCATCACGTTTCTGCTCATCTGTCTGTATTTCTTCCGTTTGCTTTTCAATCGCCTCATCTTCTTTCTTCTGCTGATCCAAGTTAACCTTTTGCACGTGGTCATCTGGCTGCTCAGTGGTTAAATCTACTGACCGCTCACACACTTGCATTTGAAGCTCCACATTGTGAAGTTGCTCGTCATCTTGATCATCGGTATGGTCACCACTATGTTCAATTACAGATTTTGGCAGTTCTTTGATTTGCTCAATATTGTTTGAAGTCCCTACTGTATCTTCACCAGAAATTTGTACAACATCTTCCTCAGTAGCGCTCTCGTCCTTGTGAGTTGTGAAAGCAGTTTTTTCACCCAAGTCAGATGATTCGTCCTGTATCAAATGCATCAGTGAGCATGCTCAAATTCAGACGAGTAGTGGTAATATTTCGCTGCTGTTATAGATTGCAGAATTATGCAATCGAAATGGAATGCTTTTAAAGTACAAATCTTCAATCTAGTTGCACTTTACAACTTCAGGCAATAATCAGTTTTACATCACTTGGTTAGATCTTTGTAATTTTTTGTATACACCATCATTGTCAGACAATGATAGTAGTGAATCTACAAGTCGATAATTACAGAGTTATGATGGATGAGCTTCTATGTGTCTCTTGCTAGATACAATGTTGCAGCGGAATTAGATATACCGAGGTTATTTATTCAGTTTAACCAAAACGACCTACTTAAAAAAATTAATCATGCAAATATCAGTTTCAGTATATTTCGGAGTTCTGAACAAGTTTAGCACTACCTACATCTTTTAATATCTAACATATATGCAAGTGATATAAGTGCTAAACGTCTCAAATAGATGAAAGAAACTATCGGTTAAGGGCACATACCTTTTGTTCTCTTGGCTCTTGTATTTCCTCTTTGATGTTTTCATCCGCCAAGATTGCATTGCTGATTTCATTTCCCAAGTTCTCTTCGTCTAACTCAACAGGATTTTGTTCTGGCGCCGTTCCATTATCTGTTGGAGATGCTTCCTCCAAAGTAGCAACTTCTGTTTTTTGAGAGGAAATTTCTTCCCCGTTGATGGCTTCAGTGGCCGTGATTTCTTCTGCTTCATCCATGTCATTTACTTGTTGAATATCAGAAGTTGGCTCAACTGTTGCTATATCACGTTCTGAAACTGGCTCCTCTAAACCAGGATCTTGGCTTAAATGGGAGGCTTCTTCACCTTCAGTAGCATCAATACATTTGTTTTCTTCCACTGATTCTAGTCCATGCTCTTGTTTAGAATCAGCAAGCGGGCCGATTTCATTTGCAGCATTGTCTTCTGCAGTTGGTTCTTCAAGGGTGGCACCATTACTTTGGCCTGTTTCTTCTGCCTTTACAAGTTGACCCTTGCTGTCTTCAGCCAATTCTGATTGATGTGCTGATTGGACAAGCAAATTTGGGTCAGTTCCCGGTTCACTGCTGGCATTCTGTACATGTGTATCTTGAGTATGCTCTACTACTGCTGTTTCTTCTTCTGTTGGAGTAAGCTCAGCAGAAGTAGAAACAATGCTTTGTTGAGGTTCCCCTTGGTTTTCTGTGGTGTCAGTGCATGCCTTATCTTCGACTGCTTCTTGTTCTGGGACTTGTTGAATATCAGGAAGTGCTGCACTTGCTGTTAAACTGTCATCTGTGCTCTCATGAGGGATTTCTCCAGTCTCCATGGCTTCAGTGTCATTTATCTCTTCTGCTGGGACATTATCCGGTGTTATACCGTCTTGTGCTTCAACAGGTTCAATATTCTTCATCTCTTCTAGTGCTGGCTCCTTTGCTAGCGGTACATCGATTTGTACGTCAGCAGCTGCCTCATCCGCAAGAGTAACATCTTCAGTGAGCTCACTGATGTTTGTATCAGCGCTCTTGTGGACTGCTTCAGTTTCCATGGTTTCAGTGTCCTTCACCTCTTCAGCTGGCAGGTCAGTTGCTGATTTGTTTTCTTCCACCTCAACAGGTTCAGTATTCTTGAGCTCTTCTAGTTCTGGCACTTGTGCTTGTGGTATATCATCTGTTGCCTCAGCTGCTATTACATGTTCTTCAGGAGCTGCCTCATCTGCATGAGCAATATTGCCTTTTACATCCTCGGTGAGCTCATTGATGTTTGGATCAGTGCTCTCATTGATTGCTTCAGTTTCCTTGGTTTCAGTCTCCTTCACCTCTTCTGTCGGCAGGTCACTCGCTGATATGAATTCTTCCACTTCAACTGGTTCAGTATTCTTGATTTCTTCTAGGTCTCGCTCTTGTGCTCGTGGAATATCAACTGTTGCCTTGGATGCTATTACATGCTCTTCAGGAGCTGCCTCGTCTGCATGAGCAACATTGCTTGTCACATCCTCAGTGAGCTCGCTGATGTTTGCATCAGGGCTCTCATTGATTGCTTCAGTTTCCTTCACCTCTTCTGCTTGCAGGTCACTTGCTGATCTATTTTCTTCCACCTCAACAGGTTCAGTATTTTTGATCTCTTCTGGTTCTGGCTCCTGTGCTTGTGGTATGTCAACTGTTCTCTCAGCTACTGTTACGTGCTCTGCATGAGGTTCCTCATCTGCAAGAACAATATTGCTTTTCACATCCTCATTGAGCTCGCTGATGTTTGCATCAGTCCTTCCGCTGATTGCTTCAGTTTCCTTGGGTTCAATTTCCTTGACCTCTTCTGCTGACAGGTCACCTGCTTCAGTATTCTTGATCTCTTCTAGCTCCGGCTCTTGTGCTTGTGGTATATCGACTGTTGTCTTAGCTACTGTTACATGTTCTTCATGAGCTGCCTCACCTATAAGAGCAACGTTGCTTTCCATATCTTCAGTGAGCTCACTGATGTTTGCATCAGTGCTCTCGTTGATTGCTTCAGTTTCCCTGGCTTCAGTGTCCTTCACCGCTTCTGCCGGCATGTCACTCACTGATGTGTTTTCTTCCACCTCAACAGGTTCAAAATTCTCAATCTCTTCTAGTTCTGGCTCTTGTGCTCGTGGAATATCAACTGTTGCCTCAGTTGCTGTTACATGCTCTTCAGGAGCTGCCTCGTCTGCACGAGTAACATTGCTTGTCACATCCCCTGTGATCTCGCTGATGTTTGCATCAGTGCTCTCATTAATTGCTTCAGTTTCCTTCACCTCTTCCGCTGGCAGGTCACCTGCTGATCTGTTTTCTTTCACCTCATCAGGTTCAACTCTCATGAGCTCTTGTAGTTCTGATACTAGTGCTTGTGGTATATCAACTGCTACCTCAGCTGCTATTACATGCTCTTCTGGAGCTGCCTCATCTGCACGAGTAACATTACTTTTCACATCCTCAGTGAGTTCACTGATGTTTGCATCAGCGCTCTCGGTTATTGCTTCTGTTTCTTTGGCTTCAGGGTCCTTCACCTCTTCTGCCGGCTGATCACTTACTGATATGTTTTCTTCCACTTCAACAGTTTCAGTATTCTTGATTTCTTCTAGTTCTGGATCTTGTGCTTGTGGTATGTCAACTGTTGCCTCAGTTGCTATCACATGTTCTTCAGGAGCTGCCTCGTCTGCAGGAGCAACATTAGTTTTGACATCCTCAGTGAGCTCACTGATGTTCGCATCAGTGCTCTCATTGATTGCTTCAGTGTCTTTCACCTTTTCTGCCTGCATGTCACTTGCTGACATGTTTTCTTCCACATCAACAGGTTCAGTATTCTTGATCTCTTCTAGTTCCGGCTCCTGTGGTTGTGGTATATCAACTGCTGTCTCAGCTACTGTTACATGCTCTTCATGAGGTTCCTCGTCTGCAAGAGCAACATTGCATTTCACCTCCTCTGTGAGCTCGCTGATGTTTGCATCAGCACTCTCGTTGATTGCTTCAGTGTCCTTCACCTCTTCTGCTGGCAGGTCACTTGCTGATATGTTCTCTTCTACTTCAACAGGTTCAGTATTCTTCATCTCTTCTACTTCTGGCTCTTGTGCTTGTGGCATATCAACTGTATTATCAGCTACTGTTACTTGTTCTTCTTGAGCGGCCTCGCCTGGAAGAGCAACATTGTTTTTCACATCTTCAGGGAGTTCACTGTTGTTTGCATCAGTGCTCTCGTTGAGTGCTTCAGTCTCCACGGCTTCAGTATCCTTCACCTCTTCTGCTGGCAGATCATTTGCTGATATGTTTTCTTCTACTTCAGCAGGTTCAGTACTCTTGGTCTCTTCTAGTTCTGGCTCTTGTGCTTCTGGTATATCAACCGTTGCCTCAGTTGCTATTACATGCTCTTCAGGAGCTGCCTCGTCCGCAGGAGCAACATTGCTTGTCACATCCTCAGTGAGCTCGCTAATGTTTGCATCAGGGCTCTCATTGATTGCTTCAGTTTCCCTCACCTCTTCTGCTTGCAGGTAACGTGCTGATCTATTTTCTTCCACCTCAACAGGTTCAGTATTCTTGATCTCTTCTAGTTCTGGCTCCTGGGTTTGTGGTATGTCAACTGTTCTCTCAGCTACTGTTACCTGCTCTGCATGAGGTTCCTCGTCTGCAAGAGCAACATTGCTTTTTACATCCTCATTGAGCTCGCTGATGATTGCATCAGTCCTTTCGCTGATTGCTTCAGTTTCCTTGGGTTCAATTTCCTTGACCTCTTCTGCTGACAGGTCACCGGCTTCAGTATTCTTGATCTCTTCTAGCTCCGGCTCTTGTGCTTGTGGTATATCGACTGTTGTCTCAGCTACTGTTACATGTTCTTCATGAGCTGCCTCATCTATAAGAGCAACATTCCTTTTCATATCTTCAGTGAGCTCACTGATGTTTGCATCAGTGCTCTTGTTGATTGCTTCAGTTTCCTTGGGTTCAGTGTCCTTCAGCTCTTCTGCCGGCATGTCATTAGCTGATGTGTTTTCTTCCACCTCAACAGGTTCAACATTCTCAATCTCTTCTAGTTCTGGCTCTTGTGCTCGCGGAATATCAACCGTTGCCTCAGTTGCTGTTACATGCTCTTCAGGAGCTGCCTCGTCTACATGAGTAACATTGCTTGTCACATCGCCAGTGAGCTCGCTGATGTTTGCATCAGTGCTCTCGTTAATTGCTTCAGTTTCCTTGGCTTCAGTTTCCTTCACCTCTTCCGCTGGCAGGTCACCTGCTGATCTGTTTTCTTTCACCTCATCAGGTTCAACTCTCATGAGCTCTTGTAGTTCTGATACTAGTGCTTGTGGTATATCAACTGCTGCCTCAGCTGCTATTACATGCTCTTCTGGAGCTGCCTCATCTGCACGAGTAACATTACTTTTCACATCCTCAGTGAGTTCACTGATGTTTGCATCAGCGCTCTCGGTTATTGCTTCTGTTTCTTTGGCTTCAGGGTCCTTCACCTCTTCTGCCGGCTGATCACTTACTGATATGTTTTCTTCCACTTCAACAGTTTCAGTATTCTTGATTTCTTCTAGTTCTGGATCTTGTGCTTGTGGTATGTCAACTGTTGCCTCAGTTGCTATCACATGTTCTTCAGGAGCTGCCTCGTCTGCAAGAGCAACATTAGTTTTGACATCCTCAGTGAGCTCACTGATGTTCGCATCAGTGCTCTCATTGATTGCTTCAGTGTCTTTCACCTCTTCTGCCTGCATGTCACTTGCTGACATGTTTTCTTCCACCTCAACAGGTTCAGTGTTCTTGATCTCTTCTAGTTCCAGCTCCTGTGGTTGTGGTATATCAACTGCTGTCTCAGCTACTGTTACATGCTCTTCATGAGGTTCCTCGGCTGCAAGAGCAACATTGCATTTCACCTCCTCGGTGAGCTCGGTGGTGTTTGCATCAGCACTCTTGTTGATTGCTTCAGTGTCCTTCACCTCTTCTGCTGGCAGTTCACTTGCTGATACGTTTTCTTCCACTTCAACAGGTTCAGTATTCTTCATCTCTTCTACTTCTGGCTCTTGTGCTTGTAGCATATCAACTGTATCATCAGCTACTGTTACATGTTCTTCAGGAGCGCCCTCGCCTGGAAGAGCAACATTGTTTTTCACATCTTCAGGGAGCTCACTGTTGTTTGCATCAGTGCTCTCGTTGATTGCTTCAGTCTCCACGGCTTCAGTATCCTTCACCTCTTCTGCTGGCAGATCATTTGCTGATATGTTTCCTTCCAATTCAGCAGGTTCACTATTCTTGATCTCTTCTAGGTCTGGCTCTTGCGGTTGTGGTATAGCACCAGTTGCCTCTGTTGCTTTTGCATGTTCATCAGGAGCTGCCTCGTCTGCAAGGGCAACATTGCTTTTCACATCATTGATGAGCTCGCTAATGTTTGCACCAGTACTCTCATGAGGGATCATCTCAGTTTCCATGGCTTCAATGTCCTTGATCTCTTCTGCTGGCAGGTCCCTTGCTATTATATTATCTTCCACTTCAACATATTCACTATTCTTGATCTCTTCTAATTCTGGCTCTTGTGGTTGTGGTATAGCAGCAGTTGCCTCTGTTGCTTTTACATCTTCATCAGGAGCTGCCTCATCTTCAAGAGCAACATTGCTTTTGGCATCTTCAGTGAGATCACCAATATTTGCAACAGGGCTCTCATAGTGGATTTCTGCAACCTCTATGGCTTCATTGTCCTTCACCTCTTCTGCTGGCAGGTCATCTGTCGTTACATTGTCATGCACCTCAACGGGCTCAGTATTCTCCACTGGTGGTATATCAACATGTGCCCCAGATTCCTGTACGTGTTCTCTGGGGGTTTCCTCCTCAGCAATTGCATCAGTGCTTTTCACATCTTTACTTTCCTCCCTCACTATTGCTGATTCTAAATTCTCTGCTTGAGTGGCAGGACTGGGTTCTGTCATCTCGTTATCTTCTGGTGTGGACTGCTCAGAACCAGAGACAGTGTGAGATGGGGAGATGCCTTGAGGTTCAGTAGCTTCAGTGTCCCTGAATTCAACCGGTTCTGGCTCTTGAAGCTGTTGAATGTTAACATCTGTCAGGATTGCTGTGTTATCTTCTGTTGCTATTTGTGGCTCATTTTCTGTCAAATTTTCTTCAGCATCTGTTTGATGGGAAGCTTCTTCAATTTGAACATCCTCACTGTTACCAATCTTTTGTGATTCGAGCTCCTTTGCTTGTACATCACCAGTTGGGTCACTTGATAGTAACTTGTCTTCTTGTGCTGTTTCTCCAACGATAGTCCCACTGTTCTGGTTGGATATTTCTTCAGTTTTCACATCATCAGGTTTCTCTATGAGCTCTTCGGTTTGTACTTCTTTGATATCAGAAGCTGCTTCTTTTGCTGTTTCATCTTTTGGAACAGACATGCTTTCTTGCGAGATAGCTCGAGGCTTAGTGGCTTCACTGTCTCTCATTTCTTCAGCAGGTTCTGGTTCCAGGATCTGTGGTTCACTCACTGCCATATTTTCTTCTGTTTTGTGATCTTCTGACTGAGTAGCATCACTTTGAGGCATTTCTTGGCCTTCAGTGGCTTCATTGCTGCTCACTTCTGCTGATTCCATCACAAGCGACTCACTTATGGTTAGGTTATCTTCATGAGTTGGGTTCTCAATGACGGCAGCATCCATTTCACCAGATGCTTCACTCACTTCAGTAAATTCAGCATTCTTCTTCTTTTCTGACTGTAGCTCCTGCGCTGATTGCATATCAACAGCTGGCTCTCTGGCAAGATCATCACAACTTACTTCACGTGCTGTTATATTTTGTTCTGAAGCAGGCTCCTCAGAAATGGAAACATTGCTTTCCTGGGGGAGAGCTTCAGTTTTAATGGCTTCAGTATCCTCCACGCTTACTGTTGATTCAGTCTTTGGCACATCACTCGGTATAATATCTTCTTGAGCTGCGTCATTCAAGAGAGCAGGATGCCTTAGGTCAGAAGCTTCTTCTGTTTCAACAGGTTCAGTGTTCTGTATTTCTTCTGTTTCAAGCCCCCGTATTTGCTGTTCAGGCACATCTTCACTTGTTAGCACATTGTTTTCTTGATCTGCCTCTTCAACAGTTGCCGCACTAGAGGTTTCGACGATATTCTCAGCTGTGTTCTCCTTGATTTCTTCTACTGATGCTACATTTTCTACCTCTTGGGCATCACAGCTTGGTACTTCTGCTGTTACATCATCTTTTACAGAGTCCTCCTCAGGAGCAGAAATAGTTCTTTCATGGCAGATTTCTTGAGTCTCAGAAACTTCTGCGTGCTTAACTTCAGCTGATCCTTGTTCCAGGGTTTGCTGGATATCATCATTCGATGGCTCAATTGCCGTAGAATTATCTTCTGTTACTAGCTCCTCTGAAGCAGCAGCATGACTTTGTTGAGTGATTTCTTGAGTTTCAGTGGCTCCAGTGTCCTTCACCTCTTCTTTTAATCCTATCACCTGGGGCTCACATGCTGGTACACTGTCTCCTTCTGCAAGGTTATTGATGACATCAGCATGTGGTTGATTGGAAGCTTCATCCATGTCGACAGTTCCAGTGTTCTGAGGTTCTTCTTCTTCCAACCCTTGAACTGGCTGCATATCTTCTATTGCCTCCTTATCTTCGGTTGCATCTTCAGCAATTGTCACATTGCTTTGATCGGAGGTTTCTTCAGCTTTGGCATCTTCAAGAGCCTTTATTTCTTCTGACTCCACATTATTTAAATGTTGGAGGTCAGAACTTGGTTCAGTGATTGTTGCATTATCTTCTGGAGTTGCCTCCTCAGAAGCAATACCACTTTGGTGAACTGTTTGCTCAGTATCAACTTCTTTGGCATCTGCTATTTCTTCTGCTAATCCCTGGTTTTGCACTTCTTGAACATCAAGAGCTGGCTCCCTTGTCACTGCATCATGTTCTGGAGTTGTCTCCTCAGAGGTGGACACATTGCTCTCATGAGAAGTTTCTTCAGTTTTTTCAGGCAGAGGGTCACTGGTTTCTTCTGTTGATTCTTGGTTCAGCACTTCTTGATCACCACCACTAGTATTCGGAAGGGCGTCAGGCTCATCCACATTAGGCTCCAAAGAAGTTTGGACTCCAGCAGGTGCTTCAGCTACAACCTCTTCACCAGGAATACATGGCACAGTTGCGGGTTGTGTGTCCTCAGTTACTTCTTCTGGTTCCAGATTGTGGCCTTGTTGAGCATCAATTGTTGGCTCAACATCATTGTCAGGCTGCAGTGTGTCTTTGTGCACCATTTTGCTCTCTATTGCAGCACCTTCTACATCTTGTTGACAATGTTCTTTTGGCTCTTCATTATCATGTTTTAGAAGGCTGGTATCTTCTGCAGTGTTCTCAACATGGCCTAAAGAATCAATTGCCTCTTCGCCATTACTTGTGCTGCTCTGATCGGTGCTTATTCCATCTGGTGAAGCTTCTACCTGCTCGTTACCTTTCTGACCATTTTCTCGTGGCTTCTCATTAGCGATCTTCCCTTCTTTCATATGACCATTCAGAGAAGCATGTGTACCATTTGGGGTATCTTCTTGAGGAATTTCGACTACAGAGGGTGCTCTTTCTAAAACTTGATCCTCTGTAACCTTCATTCCTTCAGTTGAATCCATGGCTGTTGCCTCGTCCTTCATCTCCCCATGAGATGAAAGCTTGCTGTCTAGGTTCATTTGCAAATGGGTTGTTCCTAGATCCCCAGCTTCCACTTGAATTTCCTGGGAAATATTCAGGTAAATCGAACATTTAACTGAAAGTACACCGAATGCCACTCAGGGTTTGCATAATTACAAAAGACAGGGTGGCAAAAATAATACGATGAACTCTGCATTCTTAGATTTAGTATAGTTTAAAATTGCGTGCTTTCAATAATAATTCATCAAAAGGACATCCAACGACATTAGGCTACTGTACACTATAATACTACAAATATAATTTCCTGCATGACAGCAATGATTTCCGGCTGGCTAATTATGTCTCACTAGTATGTGACACTGAATGGCACATGCAGGTTCAGTGCATCTAAGAGTATTTCAGAGACTGGTCAACAAAATGGCAGGAATAACTTGTTAAACAATACAGCAGTACCACATGCCAACACAGGTGGGCAACCAGCTGAAATCTTAGCTTAGCATATGGGCATCCTAACTGGACAACCTCGTGACTCAAAGAGCCTTGGCAAATTTTTACATATATAATTTTATCTTTAGTGGAATAGTGCTGCAATTATATGCTTCTGCATGCTTTAAGTGACTTTTGTGCGCTTTATGCCTTTGTCTTACCACAGCACACTTGACAATTCACACTCAGTGTAACTTTTAGGCTGAACAGTTCTTATAAATGTTGACCTTCTCGCCATCTATACTGTATTCCTAGACAAACTATTTCCTCTAGATAGCTAGAACCGTTGAAGAAAATATCTAGCGCTTTGTTGAGTTTTCGCTAACAGTATTTTATTAATATCGGTTGAATCTGCATGCCAGTTAACTTCATATCAAGTTCAGGAATGAATTATCAAGTGGACAAACATATGATACGACTAGTGAATTCTTCTGTCAGTAATCAAGAGAACAGAGCAGAGTGTATGATAGGCTTATACTTGTATATGTTGATTTGTTCCGCCCACCAAGTTCCCTGAAACATGATCCTTGGAAACAAGCGATAATACATGCTATTTTCTGTACAATTATATCTGGAAAATAACCTTTTCTGGAAAGCCGGACAGTTTGTTATAAATCAAACTGGAACCTGATCACTCATGTAGTTTCGTTCACTTGTTGCATGCTTTGACTCTGATTCTTTTGTTTAGGAACACAAAAATGTGATCAGTGTCGTTTCAACATACAAAACTGACTGCATGAAGAACCATCCCTAGATGCTAGAGGGAGATTAACAAAACAAAGGGATCGCGGAACCAGAAGTACGATGCAATGATGATATCTATTGGAAACTGGGCAGAGTCTATTGAACTGTTACAAATATGCTCACATCCTCACTGTGCAGCTGATTCCGCGACACTGATGCTTTGTGCGTTGCTTTACATCTTCACAGAGTATGTATGCATGCATGGAAACAGAAGGAAGCAAGTGCTGCAAAGAAACCTCAAGAGACTACAAGGAGCCATTGCGTACCTCCCCATCTGCCGCTTCTCGCGCTTCGTCTTCCGTCGCCATTGCTCCAGATCAGGATGGGAAGAAGGAAAGAAAGAGAAAAAAAAGAAAGAAACAAAGAAAGAATGGGAGGGAGAGAGGGGGAGACAGAGGCCTCTTAACATAAAAGTCTTGTGGGTGCTTGAAAAGCTGGTGGTCTTTATACCGACCTTTCCTCTGTCAGACGTGTTTTCTATTGCCGAGCAGCGGTTAGGAAAGCAGCGACAGACTGACAGTGCTCTTGACAGTGAGTTGGTACTCGCTTAATCACCCACAAACCTTGATTAAGTGGGAGCGATTATCCCCGAAATGGCAGATCAGTGAACATGGAGGCTCAGCATTAGGTGCCAAAATGCCAACTGGTGCTTGGGGCACATGGTAGTGGTAGCTGGACCAGTGTGTTTACAGTCTTGCATCGCCGGGACCCACAGAACCTTTTCCCTGAGGAATTATTGGATCCATAATTGATCGAAGATTATCTCGTTCTTGGATCCTATCTCTCGTTCTTTTTTTGCCTGTAGAGTGCGGCTCGAAATAAGATTTTCGGTGTAAGAATACTATCATCTGCCTCTTTTTTGGTTGCTTGGTATTACATAAACATTAGTAGTACTACATGATTGCCTTTGTGATGTCCCTTCAGGTGCAAATTATCTCCTACCGTTGGATCATTTGTCACATTCAGCTTTGGATGCAAATGGCTAAAGGCGGGCCCCGAAAGGCTGTGTCCAGCTTACCTCTCGATGCACTGGGAATTCAAGCCGACGACGGATCTGCCCAATTTTTCCCGCAGGCCATCGAAAGCTCGGCTGAATCGGATCGTGCGGAAAGCGGGACAGGATGAAAGTAACTTCACCCAAGGAGCAATGGTATGCTGTATTTCCAGGTAAACACTTTCCAGAAAAAGTTATGTTAGCTCAGGTGTCGTTCTTCTCCCTGCATCTTTTTCAGCAGTTGAATCTCAGACGGAATGAATTATTCCGATTTGACAAGAATACTAGTTATGAGAGTCTCTTTGCTGTTGAGATCATTGCTTTATTATGATCCGGAGCCGTGGAAGTCTCGACGCCTGCTAAAGTTACTTATGTCTGCAGACTGCAGGAACCACGAGGGGGGCCAAGGGGCACATCCTGAATATTGAATCTGGTCAAGTGGCTGCTGATGACAGCGATCCACAGGCCACAGCGAGGGAATTCCACATGATCGGCTGCTTTGGAGGAGGAGAACGCCAAGTCGGCCAATCCAAAGGCCCATGCTGGACCCCCCCCCCCCCCCCCCCCCCCCACGCCATCCAAATTCCTCTTGCAGAAAAAGAAACCCACCGACCTGGCCGCCCCCAATCCGACCCGTCATCGTCCACGGCGCCTTATAAGAAACTATAACCAAGCTGTTCTTATAAAACCCGAGGCAGGTAATGTTCACGGAATTCATGGATTATCCTACCACACCGCGGCGCCGAAAGAAAGAAAGAAAAGGGAGAAATGGATGGGTTTGGAGCCGAATGGCGATGACATGGATGTCTGCAGAGAAGCTTATCATCAGGGCCCCCAGCCGCCCCCCCGGTGCCCCAGTGGCTCCATCGGATCCGAGTCAGCATCATACGTAGATGCCTAACACTCTGGAGATAAAAGAAGATGAGAGGTTGATGTTTTGTTTGCTGGCACTGTTCGCTTTTGCCCCCCTGGAATATAAGCGGCCGTCACTCCCATCACATGGCCCTCCATTCTATCCTGCTCCACAGGCTAATTAGCAGCCGCCAAAGTGTTACCCCCACCGTTTTAATTAACACTGCTGGATTAAGTTAGCTAATCTCCGCATACGATGATTCTTCAGACATCATCATCATCTGGAAGGTCGAATAGGAGACGAGAGGAGGGATTCATTTGGACGAGAGGAACAGGAGAAGCGAGGGCATTATTTTTAGCCTGTGATGATCGGAGGAGAGGAGTTGGCGATTTTGGCATGCACCGGCCGCGCAGAAAGGCGTCTTGGCATGTTGTGCCGCCAAAGCGCTCGCCACCTAAGGAAGTGATGGCACCGTCACGTCTTGTCATCTGCGAATGTGGACCGTCAGTTCGTTCCGGCAATTTGAGCCTGGCAGGGAATATTTGATAACGATGTTGTAGGTTTAGTATAGGGCGAGCAATTTAATATTTTGCGAAGAGCTAGGGCGGGCAAAACATTGCTAAAGGCGGTGTAGATTGGTGTGGGGTGAGAAGCAATGCTGGTGCAGCTCTGTGTTTGTTTCCTGGAGGTCGTCGATTGGCCGGTGCTCGTGCCGTATACGCCATGAGTTCGTAGGCTGGATGAGAAAGGCAGGGCAAAATTTTACAGGGAGACATAGGAGCTTGAAATGGGTGTATGGATATTGCATATTCCCTTTTTTTTTGCAAAAGTGATCCAGATCTGTGATTAAAGTTCATCGGAAGTACAAAGCATCTAAAATATAATAAAGACTACATCGAGATTTCAAGACTACCAAACAACAACTACTGCCGTTAGAACGAGCTATTGATGTGCCGCTGTCGTCGCTCCCCTACCGGAGCTGGCTTGACCTTGTCGATGACAACTGGGAAGTCTTCGTGCACGTGCCCTTAAGGACCAGCGCTCTGAAGCCGCAGTTGTTGCCGTTGAACCCTTGCATAGATCTGAAGCACCTGACACCAAATCTTGTCACATGGCGAGAAACCTCTAACCTCACCGCCCCCCCAAAAATGATAAGAATCTATGCCGAAGCTTCTTCGACTACGTCTAGATAGACAAACTTGAGGAGGATCAAAACCTGGAAGCAAACTCGAAATAGTGTTGTCGTCCGCCCAAGCGCCACACCCGCGAGGACTAAAAGCATCCCTAACGGCTGCCCTATTTTAGGCACAAAATGGAGGCGGAGTAACAAAATTGGGGCACACAAACTAAATTTTTTTTAGCACGAGAAGTCGCCGTCTCCAACAACAACTCTAAAATAGGGGAGCCACACTGCAGCCGAACCACAATTTGCATATGCATTTCAACTATAATATGCATGAAACATACGAATTTTTGCACCACAACCATGCAAAATGACTACACGCAATTTTCCCCTAATAATAAAGTACGGACTGTTTTTAGTCGTCCGTCATTGAGATTGCCTCCGAAGTTGCTAATAATTACCCGATGCCATCGAAGAAAAAGGATTCGGATTTACTACAAAGTCACCGCGGCGACCGTTTATTAAGAATCCTGATACAATACTGTACCACAAGCACGCACGTACTCCCTCTGTTCGGAATTACTTGTCATATAAATGGATGTATTTAGACGTATTTTAGTTATAGACACATCCATTTTTATCCACTTTTAAGACAAGTGATTTGAAACGGAGGGAGTAGAAGTGTAGCATGATGGTAAAGGCTGCAGGCCTCGACGAGGTCGTCCAGGGATTGATCCTTGGTTCTGCCCTTTTCCCCCTCTTATGCGCGCCTCCTCCTCCGACACGTGGTAACGGGCCGCCGGGTCATGGCGCCCCCTTCTATTTTGTTTTCTTTTTGCTTTTTACCTTTTTATTCCTGTTTTTGTTTTTTCTTCTCTAAATTAATTCGGGATTTATAAAAGAATCAAATTTGAAAAAGATGAGAGTTTCTTAAACTCCAGCACGTAGTAACAGGCCGTGTCATGGCGCCCCCTTCTATTTCATTTTCTTTTTGCTTTTTACTTTTATATTCCTGTTTTTGTTTTTTCTTCTCTAAATTAATTCAGGATTTATAAAAGAATAAAATTTGAAAAAGATGAGAGTTTTTTAAAGAATAAAATCATAAACTGTTTGTCAATTCAAAAAAACATTCAAATAATTATAAAATATTCATAATTTAAAAAAAATTCACATATTCTGAAAAAAATCATGACTTAAAATAAAATTTCGTGAAATATAAAATATTCATGATTTTTAAAAAATGATACAATATCCAAAACATATTCGGCAATTTTAAAAAAGTCCATGGAATTTTAGGAAATGTTCACAAAAATTAGAATAGATTCGTAAATAATGAACAAAACGAACCATTGCTTACGTAGAATTTTATTAGGGGATCTGTAGAGGTAATTTTATGATTTTATTTAGTCTCTTGCGTCGGGTAAAATAAAGGTTTCCATCTTTTGTACAGCGCCGAGCCCAAAAAAAATGACACAACTTCTTATGGTTTAGTTTTTGTAAGCCATATGAAAATGACTAAATGCCCTTTTTCTGCCCCCCTCCCCCTCTTATGCGCGCCTCCTCCCCCGGCACGTGGTAATGGGCCGGATCGTGGCTCGCCCTTCTATTCCTTTTTTTCTTTTTACTTTTTATTCCTGTTTTTGTTTTTTCTTCTCTAAATTAATTCAGGATTTATAAAAAGAATCAAATTTGAAAACGATGAGAGTTTTTAAAAATATTGAGAAATCATAAACTGTTTGTCAATTCAAAAAAACATAAAAAATATTCATAATTTCAAAAAATTTGTCCACATATTCTGAAAAAAATCATGATTTAAAATAAATTTTCATGAAATAAAAAATATTCATGATTTTAAAAAATGATACAATATTCAAAACTTATTTGGCAATTTAAAAAAAAGTCCATGGAATTTTAGGAAACGTTCACAAATATTAGAATAGATTCATAAATAATGAACAAAACGAACTATCGCTTACGTAGAATTTTTGTTAGGGGGCCTGTAGAGGTAATTTTATGATTTTATTTAGTCTCTCACGTCAGGTAAAATAAAGGTTTCCATCTTTTGTACAACGCCGAGCCCAAAAAAAATGACACAACTTCTTATGGGTTAGTTTTGTAAGCCATAAGAAAATGACTAAATGTCTATTTTGCGTTCATACACAACTATTTATTTTCGTACCACAGTTTGTGATACACACCGTTACGCTAGGTCAAGGTGAGACACATCATTCATCAGTCTATACATCATTCATCAGTCTAGCTTAGGCAGGGGTTCATGAGTGAAGTTTTCTCAGCCAAAAATTATTTCGTTGTGACCCAAGTCATGATGAGACCATCACATTTTTAGTTCTTGAAATGAATTTTTAAAAGTCCCCCGTCTCATCATGACATCACTCAGACATAGTTTGTGAAATGATATTTTAAAAGTCCTTATCTCATCCTTGCATGTGATTTTAGATTTTTTTTATATCTACCACACCTGCATAATGTGATAGTTTATCTCCCGTTGCAACGCACATGCATATTTGCTAGTAACATATAAAATTCAACTTCAAATCCACCTATGAAGTTCAAATGGAAGTTATAAACATAGTGCCAACATCAACAAAAAGTGTACGATCAACATAGATAAAAGAAATATGGTTTCTCAACCATCCTTGCCACTCGTTGTTTATTTGTCCTCATCGTTGGCTTCATCTTCTTTTCCTTCATTGCGTGATTTGTGGCATTCATGTCGCCACCCATATCACCACTGGCATTCATGCCGCCACTCAAACCTCCCATTGCATTCATCGTACCTCCAAAGCCATCACTCACCATGTTAATCAAACCAGCCAGATAGCCACCCATTCCTCCCATGCCACTCATGCCTCCTCCTATGATTCCCATGCTGCCACTCATCATGCCTCCTCCTATGATTCCCATGCTGTCACTCATCATGCCACCTCCCCTGCCACCATGGGTCAAGCTCATCATATTCATGGACTTTTTTATGCCAAAATTTGATCCTTGTGCATCTCAACATATGCCTTTTGCTTTGCGTTCATTCCACTTGTATCCATGAACATAATATTTGCTTCTTTTTCTTCGGCTAACCTCTCCTCGACCATGTCATTCTTTCTCCCTCAAGTTCCACCCTACGGTACTCGACCTCTGCCTTCTTCTCCTCGGCCAATTCCAACCTCTACTCGGCCGCCACTCTTTTCTCCTCCGCCACCGCCTTCTTTTCTTCGGTAGTCGTCTTCCGCAGCTCGTCCACCGCCCTCTCCCCCATCTCCTTTATCTTCAAAGCCTTCTTCTCTTAGGCATATGTCTTCCTTGCATTCACTATTTCTTCAAGTGATTCTTTGATGTCGTTATTGTCGGCCTTTGTACCCTTGTCTGTTTTCCTTCCATCCGACCTTTTGGACTTGCACCACATTTTTTCATGACTGTTGGCGGCGATGCTCTGTGGGAGAGCCTTTCCATGGAGATGAAGCATGAGGTGGCCGCCCTTGCGGCTGCCCGGTAGAGCCGTGGTGCCAGGTAGATCGAGGCCGGCTAGCTCACCTGAGGTCTCCGACGACGTGGACGACCCCATGATGGAGACGAGCTTCGACGACACCGTACCGGAGCCTGCGCCTGTGCATGCCGGCTTCACCATGGAGTAGGCGCACTTCAACGCCACCATGATGCAGGAGCAGCCTGCGTCGGCGCCTATGTCGGCGCTCCAACAGGCGCAGGAGGAACAACGGTACAACATGTTCCTTCTAGAGCAGTACCGGCTGGCGAAGGGCCAAATCAACGGCATGCCCACGAGTGAGAAGGCTGTGGCGGCCATGGCCAAGGCGAACCCCAACTTCGTCGTGGAGCAGTGTGCGATCTACGAGGCCGCCCGCGCTCAAGCTGTCGCTCGCCAGGAAGCGGCCGCCATGAAGGCACAGCTGCAAGCGCCCGTGGATGAGAATAACACCAGCTGCGCCTCCTACACGCCGCCGCCGAACTATCGGACGGCTCGGTTGGATGATGACAGCGCCGGTGCCACCATTTCCACCGTGGACCTCATGTCCACCGGCGACGGACAAGGCGCAGACTCCTCCAAGGATGAGTAGGGCATGGTAGGTGGCAGGGCCTTGTGTCCCATGTGGGCCAGTCCGTCTCCCGTGTTCTACTCTTCCTTACTAGAGACCGCAGCTTCACTTAATCGGTCTAATCACCGGTGCTCATGGAGACGACGGAAGTAGGAGATGGTCGTGGGAAAGAACAACAAGGGCTTGAACGCCGTCGGTTGTGGTAAGGTTTTTTTTGTTCTAAGGCCTCCTTTGGTTTGGAGGAATTTCATAGGAATTCTAGAGGATAGGATTCTTATAGGATTTTTTCCTTTAGAGCCCTTTGGTTCATAGGAATGGATTCCTATTCTTATATAGGATTGGTTCCTATCCTCCACATTTCATAGGAAAATAAAAATGAGCCTAGACTCAATGGAAAAATTCCTTTGGTGTCAACCAAATGACATCTTGTTTCCTATTCCTACTCATAGGATTTGAGATACATGTCATCTCATTTCCTACAAGATTCCTATTCCTACGATAATCCTATCCTATGAACCAAAAGAGGCCTAAATGTTTGGAATGTAACGAAAATCTTCCATGTTTGCATGGATGTCATCCGGTTTATATGAAATGCGCCATTTTTGCATGAATTTCATCTGGTTAGTTTAAAATGTTATTGAAATATATGCGAGCAGCGTTGGATGGCGGTCTTCGGCATTAGTGTCTGTGGACTGGCCCCCCTGTCCGCGGACGGATACGGGAGGAAATTTGTGGGTCGACATTGGAGATGCCCTTATTTATTATATAAAAGCTATAATTTTGATCTGACGACTAAACCGGATGAATCGACGGTTGGGCCGGTGAACTGGTGAACAAGGCTCGGTTCAGTCATCGGCCTTGTTTTCAAAACAATGATATCTTCTTGTTTTCTTAGGTAGCTAGTGTCTCTTTGGTAAATGTCCCACATCTTATGTTGAATGCTAGTATTAGCTAGATTCTTACAAGTTTAATTTTCCAAGGGTAATTTCAATGTCTAATTTCATGCATATCATTAAAATGTGTCTTGCTAGACTGGAGAATTTGTATAGACTATATGATTCCAACCACTTCACAGCGAAGATATCAAATAACCAAACTGCACAATATTTTGACGTCCCTTGATGATTATCATAAGCGATGATATTTCAGTACCATGTGCAAAGCAAACACATTTTGCAAACAAATTATTGAACCTACTGTAACATGTAAGAAATATTTGACCCGAAAAAGGGTAAAGCAACATTGCTGGTGCTTCCTAATAAACTTCTCGTTAACACCTTACATGCATATTGTAGAATTTTCTTTTCGCTTACATTGAACCGTTAACTTGAAACTACTATAAAGGTATTTCTTAGACCAAACGTTTTAGAAATCTCTACCAAGATATTTAATGATAAACACACACAGAGAGATACAAACTATATTTATGCAATTGTGACAAATTATGATCATGTCCTATTTATATTTTCTCACATCCAAATGGATTTATAGTTCAAAGGGCCTACAAAAGAATGTCCCTTTTATTACAATAAAACTTAAATACCGGAATGTCTGTATTTTTGACAATGATAAATTTTAAAAATATATAATAATATCACTATTGTTAATGTTAAGCAACATTTCCATTTGAGTAATTATGATAAATTAAGCTATAGAAAATATATTTTCCAAGTTTGTGGTGTGATAAAAATGACCTATAGATACATATAAAAGTTTAGTAGAAATATTTCATCTATTGTGACTTGCCTCGGCATACGAAAGTTGCTCGGATGAGCCCTACATGAAATTCAAATTGCAATCAATGTCTAATTCCATGTGCAATCGCCCCTTTCCGCGTAAAGTGAAATCTTCCATGGTTTGTGATAATGAATGTTTCATTTCTTGAAAAAATAGGATAAAATGAAAGTTTTCTTGGTTTGGTTGAACCCGAGAAGTAAAGATAAATTTGTGGCCGAAGGAACTTTAGTGAGTAGAGATAAAACATATGTGGTTGGAGGAAACATGCTTGGAGAGCAATATGTAGCGGTTTATGTTTGTGCTGTTTCAAGACTTGGAGATCAGACACTGGTTAGACCATATGGACAATTTCAAACAGTAAGGGATGCTATTGGTCATGTTATTGCATGGCCTCTATCACATGTAAGTACACTTCCATGTAATCATCATATGCTCCAATGTGCGTGCTTAAGGCTTTTTATTTATGAAGGATCTTTGTGATTTTTAGGTAAAAAAACCAAAATTAACCACTCATGCACAACCTCAAAATAAGCCACGGAACGCTGGTATGGTACATCATCAAAGTACATTTCTTCTCACACTAGTCTTCAAGCTATGTTCTAAAATTTTCTCTGTGATCTTTCTTTTTCAGGGTAGCTCAAGATTTAGAAAAAGAGTGCATTGCAGGAGCCATGAGCAACTATGGAAGAATTAGTCTTTAGATGGACAAATATTATGTATTATATAAAGATTTTAGCTTCATAGGAAAACTTAGTTCTAGTTTGTATGATCTCTTCTTAATTATTTGCATATTTTATATGAAGATCTGATTTGGTTCATTTGTGAACCAAAGGTGTTTGTTCCTACTAAATGAAATTGTGCGAATGGGATTGTTTTATTTGAAAAATTGGACAGTAGGAGAGCTTCCTACTGCTTATATATTAATAGGGATGAAGGTGTTACATGGTATTTACAAGGGGGGGGGGTTACAAGGAGGGAGGTTAGGCAAGCATATCAATAAATGTGGTCACTAGGTGTTTCTTATGCAGTGGTAGCCTATGGCTTATGTCAGAAGTCTTTTTTGAAGCGTGTTCTCCAGGAGATGACCGTTGGGGTCACTTGTCGGAAGTAGTTATTGTTGCGTTCCTTCCAGAGGCTCCAAGAAGCTACCAAAAAAGTGTCCACGATCATTTTGTGCTTGTGCCTCGCTTTTAGGTGTGAGATCATATCTAGCCTATTGCCTTGTGTCGGCCATTGTATGTCCAAGAGTTGCCAGCATGATCTGCTAAAGGTGCAGCAAAAGAACAGGTGTTCCACAATCTCCTCGATGTGTTGACCGCATAGGAGGAAATCAAGGTTCTCCCCAATATTGTAGTGTCGTCTGCTCAACATGTTGCGTGTGTTGAGTCGGTCAGATAGCAAAAACCATCCAAACACCTTGATTTGGGGGATTGACTTGACCTTCCAAAGCCATTTGAACCCATCATGGGCCTCCACGTCCAAGAAAACAAAATTGTAGTAGGCAGAGGTCTTGAACGCCTGGGCCCCCCATGCAAATATCCATTTATCACTTGAATCATTCAGGGAGATAGGGGAAACCTCCTGTTGAATTTGTCATAGTTCCTCATGAGCTTGCATGGAAAGTGGTAGGTGAAAGGTTGCAGCCAAGTCAGTGATTGCTAGGAACTCACGTACTGAGATATCTTCATTGGTAGTGTAGGAGAAGGCTCATGGGAAGGATGTGGTGTAGATAGATTCATTCCAATCGTCTTTCCAGAACAAAGCCGTTGTACCACAGTTGATTTGGATAGTTGTAACCCCATGATAGGTAGGCATGAGCTTGATTAGGTCTTTCCACCAGAATGATCCACAGGGCTTCGTCGCGTGTGGAATTATGTCATTGTAGTATGTGCGCCAGACCAGGTTCACCCATGGAATGTCGTGCCAGTTGTAGAACTTTTTTAGCATCTTGAGCAGAAGGGCATCATTTTGGATACGAAGATTTAGCACCCCAAGGCCACCGCATTTCTTGGGACGACAGATCATGTCCCAAGCAGCCAGGGGGGTACATTTCTCCCTAGATTCGGTCTTCTTTTTCTAGAGACAATGTCTTCTGATTTTATCCAGCTGCTCGAGTATCTTTGGGGGGGAGTCCGAGGGTTCCCATTGGATAGATCACAAGTGCCGTGATAAGAGAGTTCATTAGGTCCAACTTACCTGCATACGACATCAGAGACATGGCTGTAGTGATTCTTCTTTCAGCCTTGCAAACCATGGGGGCCATGTCAAGAACCGTTGGCTTAGTCGTGCCAAGTGGCAGCCCTAGATAAGTGAAGGGCATGTTGGCACTGGTGCACCCAAGTATGTCCGCGAGGGTTTTGCATTTGTCGTGTGGGGTGTTGATCAGAATCATGGTTGACTTATGGAAATTGATTTTGAGCCCAATCGAGACAGCATAGCCAGTCAGGATCTGTTTCATGTGAGTGACTTGGTCCTAGCACGTCGGCATGACAATGATGGTGTCATCCGCGTATTGAATGACTGGGTAGTTCTCATCAGCTGTGGGTGGGATCGGGTGTTGCAAGAGGTTATTGGCCAGAGCTTCATTGATTGCCATTTGAAGTAAATATGCGGCCAATACAAAAATCAGAGGCGATAGAGGATCACCTTGTCGGACTCCACACTTACAATGGAATTGGCGGCCTGGAGTCCCATTGAGAAGAATAGAAGATTTCCCTGAGGCAAAGATAGATTCAATCCACTGGAGCCACTTCTCGTTAAATCCCATTTTCTTCATAATTTGCAGCATAGCCGAGTGTTCAATTGTGTCGAAGGCTTTGGAAAAGTCCAGCTTTAGTAATATAATCTCTCGTTTGGAAGCTTGACATTGGTGGATGTATTCGAAGGCCCAGGCAGTCATGGATGGATCTGCCACGTATGAATCCATATTGGTTGCAATGGACGATCTGAAGAATGATTTTCTGGAGTCTATTGGCAAGGATTTTGGTGATCAGCTTGAGACAACAGTTAAGGAGCGTGATGGGTCGATAATCATTGACAGTCTCCGGGGCATTTTTCTTAGGTATCAAGGTGATGAATCCATAGTTGAGACTCTCCAGATTGAGGTTGCCCGAATGAAATTCATCACAAAGCTGATAAAACTCGGTTTCGATGATCGGCCAACACGCTTTAAAAAAGCTCCATTGAATCCGTCAGGCCCAGGCGCGCAATCAGCCGGCATTTCCTTGACAAATGCATCTATTTCTGCATGTGTGAAAGGAGTGGCGAGACTTTCAAAATCCACTTGTGTGCTTAGCAGCTTGGACAGGTTGAATCGCATAGGTTGAGGGTTAGATTTCCCTAGGCGATCTTTAAAAGCCTAAAAAAGAATTGACTCTTTGCCCACATGGTCGTCAACAGTCGTACAATTTGTCGTTGTTAGGTTGGAAATTCAGTTTCTTCTATATCTTTCTGTTGCCACTACCAGAAAGAACTTTGAATTTTCATCGTCAAACTAAATCCATCTGATGGTACATCTTTTTTTTCCAGTATTCCTTCTGGTATTGCAATAGTTTGAGGAGGTGTTTTTAAGGAAGGCTTGGAAATTCTTTTCAGGTATCGTGAGACTTCGGCGGTCTTCAATGGAATCCAACTCTAGGATGGCTTTGTTGGTGTTTTCAATGGCAACTTTGAGCCGGGAGATCTTCTTACTCCACTGGGATAGGGCATGACGAACAGACTTGAGCTTTTGACATAGGGTGGACGTAGCGTTCATATTTTTCCCATGTCGGATGGGTTTGTTCCAAGCCTGAACTACGACATCCATAAACCTCGGGTGTGCAATCCAGTATGTTTCAAACCTGAAGAGTTTGCTTTTGGGGATCGTAGTTTGGATAATCACCGGACATGGAATGTGATCAGAAACCGGTTTGCCAAGAGGGTTGACAGTCGTATTGGGGAAGGAGGCAGTCCAGTTCAGAGAGGTGAAAAACCAATCGAGCTGTTCTAGCAGGGGTTTTGTTGCATGTTCGACCATGTGTAGCTTCTGCCTTTGATAGGTATTTCCATGAGCGCCTCTGGGCGAATAAAGTCGTTAAAAATGAACATATCATGCACATTACCACCAGGTTTGCTATGATTAACAGGCGAGCGTATGTAGTTAAAATCCCCAAGAATGAGCCAATCTTCAGAAGATGGGATATCAATATCAAAGAGCCATTGAGTAAATGTGTCACGTTGTTCACCCTGACATGGGCCATAAACATTAATCAGTTTCAACTGATGCGCCAATTGAGTAGAAGTGAATTCGATGCCTAGAGCGAAAGATTTAGTTTAAAATATGTCACCCGTAAAAATACTACTATTCTAGATCGTAATGATGCCACCCGAGGCTCCTTGTGAGGGGATGAATGCAAACTTATCAAAACGTCGAGGGCAGAGAGCCTTAAGCGTGGCAGCATCAAAAGATGGCATTTTAGACTCCTGAAGACAAATAATGGCGCAGCCACTAGCATTGATCACATTCAAAAGAGCTAAATGTTTATCAGGGGAATTAAGGCCACGAATATTCCAACAGAGCACATTCCAGTTCTGCAAAAGTACCATCAACTTTAAAGTAAATAAAAGAGCTCGCAGATGGATTAGGCAGATGAGGTGAAGTCCTCGGGCCCCTTGGTGAGAGCTTCATGAGACAGCTCCTCAGCTGGGATTGCGCACAGTTGCGTGCCCACTGCCTGCATAGTAGCGAGTGGAGTTGGAGGTGGGACTTCAAGTTCCTGTGCTTCAGAGGCTTGTTCATCAAGAGTGCGTTGTGTGACAGTAGCAGCGGCCGAGGGGATCAGACATGGTTTAACCTTGAATTTGTGCTGGCGGGAATCAGTAGGCTGTGGGACACGAAAGCCATCATACTTGGTGGATCTGTTGCTGCGCCTGAGATTGGCTGTATCAATGGGGGCTGCCATCTTCCCTTTGCGCTGCTTCTGAATGTTGGAGTTCATGGTGGAGCTCTCTGAAATAAGGGTGGGCTCACACAGCGTCGCACTGCTCAGGGTGTCCATGTCAGAGGAGTAGGATTCAGACAACAAATCTGTGTTGGTTGGATATCTGTTCCTCAGACTGAATGACTGCATTCTCTGCTATCTGCACATCCTCAGACTGAACGACTGCATTCTCTGCTATCTGCACATCCTCAGACTGAACGACTGCATGATCTGCTATCTGCACTTCCTCGGACTAAATGACTGTATCCTTTGCTATCTACACTAGAGTTTCGGCTGAGACAAGGCTGGGGGAGCAGCAGGTAAGAGAAAAGCAGAAGTTGTTGTCTCCAGAGGCACTAGCTCAACATCAATGGAGGGTTCATGCAACTCCGTAATGATCACAGAAGATCCAGTGTTTGGATTGGCTACCAAGGAGGGCATTTGTCTGAACTGAAGCCCCTCTGTATCAACAGAAATGTGAACTTCCACCTACAGGTTGTTATTCCTCGGCCCGTATCCACTGCTCCATGGTCCCCAGGTAGCCAGGAGAGGGTGAATTGTTGAAAGCATAGCAATGTTGAGCTGTTGGTGAGGAATTGGGTCTGCAAGTAAAAGAGTCATGAACATTTATCCTTGAGTTGAGAGACCAAAGTGCATCCCCTGGTTATGCACTTCAATAGTAACAGAAAGCAATTCTTCAAATACAACGGGCACTGGCACCTGGTGGGCTTGGGTGTCCACAATCACCATGGCAAAAGCAGGCTCAGAGCGATACGAACTGGCCTCATCATAGACGGTGATGGAATCATTCCAAGCTTGAGTAGCACTATACTCCACATTGTTTTCAGGCACCAATCCATGTTGTACTGTCAGTCCCTGTGCTGCCAGCCAAGCTTGAAAATTCATCAGATACGGTGGCATTTGGAGAACAGGTGGAGCTGGTTGCTCCTGCCATGCACCCCAGCCATTGTTGCCCTGTTGACCACCATTGGCCGGAGCTACGTTCTGAACAAGCCAATTATGTACTTGCTACTGGTAGAGTTGTTCCGCGGTGAGCTCCGGACCAAACTGGGGATGTGGGTTGCCGTCGGGAGGAGGTGGTTCTTCGCCTGTAGGTGGAACTTCAGGAAGGAGAGCATTCCAGTCATTGCTACGCAAAATGGTGATTTGGACTATCTAGCAATCCATTGCTCCTCCCAGTTTCCATACCACAAAACTCTTAGGGACTAACCGCAGACTAATAACTCTTGATTTGATCTACATGAACCTCCTATCCCGATGAGGATTATACCAAGACACCAAAGATCCAAATCCCCCTAGAGACTTGTTTATATAGTAATCCGTTTGATAGTCATAGGGGAAGCCAAAGTACATCATCCAAATCTCAGGACCAAAAGAAGTAGTGCGCCTATTAAGATCCTCATGATGTGGAACAAAAGTAATGAGTAGGTCTTCTTCCTCAAGTTTTAAAAGGGTGGCTATAGCAGTGTCTCTGAGGAAGGAATCCACGAATCCAAAGATCACAATACCAAATGGATGATCACTAGTCTCGGTGGTGAAAAGTTGGGCTTCATGGAGCAAACCTTGGATAGCAGTGCAGATTGCGGCCCCGCGATGCAGAGGAACGTACTAGCTAGCTTCAGCAATGGCGAGGTAGTCGTGGTTCAGAGGAGGAATCGAGCTGACCACCATCCCACTCCGGACAATGCGATCTGCTGGCCCCGGCTCGACGGCAAAGCCCGGCGGCAGGAACGACACCGGGTTCAAAGGGTAGTTCGCCATGGAGGAGAGGGGGAGCGAAGGTGGGAGCGAGGGTGGTGACTGCGGTCTGGTGGAGCAGAGCAGGGCCGTTTCAGTATTTGAGGCAGAAGTTGGAACGTGAGGGGTAGGATTGGAAAGAGTAGATTTCTTGGGTACCCATTTCCATTGCTGCTCTCTGCGGCGTTTGAAGCAAGATCTTGCCACGTGTCCATAGAAGCCACAAGCGGTGCATCAGACGGTGGTCGAAGGCTTGGTATTTGTGGGTTTGGTAAAAGTGGTAGGCATTGATGGACCGGGTTGATTGATATGATTCCCGATACATGGTGATTTCGAGCTCAAATTGGACTGCTGTTTAGCGTGTAATGGGCAGGAGCTTACCTTATGGTCAGGTGCGAAACAATTAATGCAAATAAGCCTGGCTTGGCAGGCTATCTTTTTATGACCCCATTGGAGGCAGCGCACACATAAATTTGCCCAATTAGCTGATAATTCCAAAATCTCCTCTTCTGAATATGTGGCATGGGCCAAATCTGCTTTATGGCGGGCCGAGAGCGTCGGGGGCCAATGCTCGTGGGCTGGTGCATATTTGAATGCAGATGAGAGGAAACATTGTGGGAAAGTGGGATAGGACACATTGATTCTGCAATTAAAGGTGCCCAAACATAGAAAGACCAAAACCTGCGATTCCTCAAAGCTTGCTAATTGGAGATATTTGTCGAATAAGGAAATAGGTTGATCAGTTATCTCAATTACTGGCTTGACATGAAAAGATCCAAATTGGAGTTGTTCCTCCTGAGCAAGAACATGATCATGAACAGATGAAATTGGAGGCTGATCACACTTAGTATCTGATGTAGAAGCTTCACCCGAGTCTTTATTGGAAAATCGCATATAATTGAGTGGAACTAGGTTAAATTTCTCAAGCTTCTTCATAGAGTCCGTAAAAGAAGTGGGACTCATAAAACCCAAATTAGAACTGATCGCAATAGGTCGCCTAGGAGATAAATCAAGTAATTCCTCATCAACATGCCAGCAAGTGTCTGCCACAGGAGCACGGTTGAATCTACCATTGAATAAGTGAAAGTGGCACACAAAGTCAAGCTAAACACAATCCTTAAGACTATAGATGAAATGGTCAACTTTGTTGTTAGCAACAGAGAACCGAAATGCTCAAGGGGAGATTTGGACCACTTTGAAACCATCGCTAAAGCCCCCAATACAACATTGAAGAGCAATACCAACTGATTCCACCATGAGAGGGAATGAGGCAGAAGAAAATGAGGCCACCAAAAAGAATTCCTTGACGTCTCGAGAGGGGGAGAAATGCACTGTAGAGCCAAACCTTCTTCTCACCTGATCTGTCAGGGCAAGGCACAGGGAAAAATCCCAAAGGAGCAATCCCTCCATCACGATCAACTAGAGAAATCGCCATGAGGCTCGGTGGGAGGAGAGGGTGGGAGGAGGAGGTGGGAGGAGAGCCATTGGGTTCAGGTATTTGAAATCAAGTACCTTAGAGAACCACCTAGTGAACCAACCCTGTATTGTGTTCCCAGTGTGATGATTCTGGCCCTGCAAATGGGATTGTTGTGGATACAATTGGTGATATGGGTGGATCCCTTCATATAATGTTATTTGTTGCTTATGAATGTGATTGGTGATATGGTGGATGCTTTTATATAACAATATTTGTTGATCATTCTGCACGAGCATATGGCATGATAAAGTTACTGGATTTGAAATGGCGAAGTACAAATTTGGAATGAATCAAATATTATTTAAAATAAAATATTACGTGGTTAAAAAATCTTTTGTATATTTAGAGATGAATATAACGTCTGTACATAGCGTGTATAGGGATGGGCCTAGGGCCTATGACGATTGAAATGACCCTGTTAGTAGAGACATACGAGCGCACGTAGCACAACGACTCTACATGTCTAGAGACACTTTTGAATGTCCAAATATAGCGTGTCATATCTAGAGACGCCATAGGACGTCCCAATATAGCGTCTCATGCCATGTGGAGACGCTTAGCCAACGTGTCTACATGTTTTGAGACGGTCCATTGGGAGACGCTGCAAAGACGTTTTATGTAACATCCCAAATTTTCAATTTGGAATGTTATACATAGGTCATTCATGCATATCATATTTTATCGCATTTCATTTTGCGATACTCGAAATTGTAAGCAACTCAAGGACCCACGGAGAGAGTTGGGAATTTCGTTATTTTCATATTTGAGTTTTCTCAAATTTTGAAAAGAGGATCATTTGGTTTTAATTAATTTTTCTCTCTGAAAATATTTCCATATTAAAATATATGAGAGGAGATAATATGAGTTCTCCAAAATAAAGGGAATGTTGGAGGAAAAATATTAAAATCAAATAAGTTATTTTATTTGGGTTTTATTGCTATTTTATTTGGATTAGGAAAAATGCGTTTTTCATAATTGCATTAGAGGTCTAAATAAATATTCACTTTGTCAGCAATATTATTAGAGGACCGTCAAAATTTATTTCAGGATTTTTGAAGTCCGTTTAGTATTTATTTTATTTGTTTTTCCGCATCAGGATTTATATAAAAAAAAGGTAACCGACCTAACCGGGCCGTGTCCAACTAGGACACTGCACCCGGTCGGCCCTTATAAGCCGAGGCCGCAGCGCCCCGAGGCCCAGCTCGTGCCCCTGCCCCGAAACCCTAGCGTGCCGCCGCCCGATCCGCCTCGCCGCGCCGCCGCCTCGCCGCCGAGGTAGCCGCCGCTGCCGGTTTTCGCGAGAAAACCGTTCGTTTTTTTCGAAACCCTAGATCGGTTTTTTATTTTCGGTTTTGTTCGGTTTAGTTAAATAGCGGACGTTCGTCCGTACGTTCGTTTTAACGAACGCCGTTCATCCATTAGCCACAGACAACAAACGTTCGTTCGTTAGCCTGTTCGTCAGTTTTCTTTTTTCAGGGTTTTTCCGCGATTATTTTCAATCGCGATTTCTGCCCTAATCTTCGTTCCAGTATATCTTTTTGCTCGTTTATCCGGATCAGGTGAGACAAGCGCCTAGATCTTCGTCTCGAAGCCCTCTTTCTGTTTAACCAACTTGAACAAGATTTTGGTACTGTAAAATTTGACTTTAGTCCATATTAGTATTCGGATCTTGTTTCTTTTGTACTTTGAGTTTTGTTGCTCCGTTTGATTCGATTCTTTTTGCAAACCGGAGTTCTTCAGTTGAACTTTCTGGTTAGATCTTCTTATTTGAGTTTTACCCATGCATATTTGCTTGAGTGCTTATGTATGCTATTGTTTGTTTGTGATAGAATACCCGGAGTGCAAAGCGTGCTACTACGAGTCTTTAGGTTTTGCGGATCGTCAGCAAGACAAGTAACACTTTGATCATACCCCTTTATTACCCAGTTTTATGCATTAGTTTCAAGCCTCACACATTGCATGAGTAGGATCTCTTAACATGTGGGTTTGGGAAGTAGATGATGAGGTAGAACCTATTGCCCTTTTATTATCAAACCCTAGGAGTTACTTCTACGTTATGCTTATATTGCTATGCTATGCTCGTAGACGTGGATTGGGTTTGAGTGTATCCATGACAGATGTGAGTTGTTTATTAATGGTTCAACTTAAGGTGGCAACTTTAATACACATCTGGGTGGATTGGTTGCGGGCATATGGAGAATCCAGTGTTGTCCTAGGATATCCCGAAGTACCCGTGTGATCATCCTATGGTTCACCACCCAGGCTCAAAGGGATCATAAGATTATTCATGCTAGAAACTTTCGTGTGCAGCCACAAGCCATTATGGGCTCTGGCATAGTTGAGTATGTTGTGTGACCTCTTCCAGTGGTAGACTAGCAGATGTAGGGGATGTAGATTGGTACGGTCTACCCAGGGTTAGAGTTAATGCTTTTGAAAGACTGTGTCTCGGTCATCCGTTTCTCGAACACCTTGTAGTGCGAGAAATCCAACGGAGAAGATCGAGTCTTGTGGGGAAAAGTGTGCAAACCTCTACAGAGTGTACAAACTAATCATGGTTAGGCGTGTCCCCGGTTATGGACATCTTGAGTATCTGGTACTTGAATTATTGATTTGATCTCATCACTCTAATTAATTTGTTGGGATGTTAATGACTACTTTAATTGGGATTGAGTTGGAGGAACCTTCTCAATGATGTTTCAATTACCATCATAGTTAAATAAAATATATTCCTTTGTTGTAGGAAAAAATTGGCTTTTCGCAAAACAATATAACCATAGAGCCTCCACCAGCCATATATGCATGTAGTGATAGCATTTATCTAATCATTGCTCTCTTGTGTTATATTGCCAGCATATTCCATGTGCTGACCCATTTCGGGCTGCAACATATCATGTTGCCGACTTTTCAGACGACGAGTAAGATGTCGTAGGTCATTTGTCATGCACTCAGCTATGCCGTTGGAGTTGATGGACTCACTTTATCTTCCAAGCCTTCCGTTGTTATCTTATTTAGATGGCCTTAAGCCATATTTATTGTAATTAGTTCTCTTTTGAGACCTTCGATGTAATAAGTGTGTGACTGCTACTCTGTTATAAATCCTTCGAGTATTGTGTGTGTCAGCATTACCGATCCAGGGATGACACTGAAGCACAGAGACTTGACTGTCTGAGGTCGGGTCGCTACAAGATGGTATGAGAGCACACGCTGAATGTAGGACACGACCACTAAGATGAGCCATAGATCACTCTTCTCTACTCATTTCTGACTCCTCTCCATTTTCTACTCTTTAGGATGGCGGACACAAGGAACAAGCTTACACAGCCGGATGAAGACACCCCGTTTGGATGACACTTAAAGGAAGTCACTAGGTACCTGGACATTGGAATACCAAGCTTCACTGGGACCTACACCGCCACACTACCAGAAGAGGAACGTTGGATGATTCGAGTTTAAGTTCCAGGAAGGACATTCACGCCTGTCACTAAGCCCATCGAGTTTTCCTTTTATGCACCAACCTGGAGTCTAGGCAAGAGCATGGCAGCCCATATCACCATAGGACGCGTCAGTGAAGTTTACCACAAGGAGCTTAAGGACACTATCTACCAGATATGTGGGCGCCGAGATGAGCAATGGGAGATGATCTGCACCAGGAAGGACGGGTCCATTGCAGCTTTCATCCAGGAGTTAAACCATCACATACGTCACCAGGAGAACCATACGTGCGCAAGCATGATAGATTTGAAGAAGGCGATGACCAGGATCACAGAGCTAGAAGAGGAGCTTAAGTCTACACGCGATGGATATGAGGAGGAAATGACGATACTTGTGGAGAAGAATGACGACCTGACAAGGAAGCTAGGAGTTTTCATGGGAGACCCCGCGCCAGGAGGAGAAGACGACGAACCCAAGGTGATTCGTTCTGAACACTACATCATCATTGACGACACAGACTCTGACCCGATGGTAGCGATGATGACTATGAAGACGAAGCTAGAGCGGATATCATGGTGTCTTCCACAGATCAAAATTTCTAGTAGACCACCATATGATCAATAGTGTTCCCCATGTATATAGAATAGTCCGAGTACTGTAACGATAGTTAGATCGATTGTATGCCCTTGCTTGATTGATTGAGTGATATGCTATGATTGTGTTTGTCTCATGTGCATATGGGTAGTGCTTTCTCACTAGACCTCATTCTATTCTAATCTCTCCTCTCTAAACCCATCAGATGCCTCCAAGACGTGACCCCGGATTTGCTTTCCCACCGGAGCTCACTCAGTTCATCCAGCAGCAGAATACACCTGAAAGGGCATTTCCCTACTTTATGTTTTGGATGATGATGACAACCCTTTGTTGGTCTAATCTTGTGCTAAATGTTTCAGGTTCTTGACGCTTAGGCCTACATCGGGAAGCTATTCTTTCTCGTGGGAAAAGATTGAAGACGGAGTCCTCTATGCTTTTTATCTCTTTGGTCATAGGGAACCCGTACTATCAAGAGGGAATCCTCATTAGAAAGAACTGGGGGAATCTATTCATGTACACCTTCCTCACCCCTCCTTTGTCTTTCTCAGGTGTGTGTGTGAGAGAGAGTTTCCCTTATCTTCTTCTACTCACTGTTACTTCCCAGCGGTTGTACTACTCTCTGGAGCGGTTGTACCGCTGGTTCTTGACGCTCACCAGCTTTGATCGAGCGGTTGTACCGCTGCTTTCGGGCGGTGGTACCTCCACCATGCTCTACAAAAGCTAGGGAGGTGGTTCCGGCCATGCACCGCCCAAGTACCGCTCAAGGTTCTGGCTTGATGCGGTTCTCGGGCGGTAGTGGCCCAGTTGGTCTGGTCGTTCCTCGATGACCGGTACCGGTGGTCTGAGCGGTTCTTCCGCTCAGAACTTAGCCTCCCAAGAGCTCAAGGCCATGCGGTTGTTCCAGCCATGCACCGCCCAAGTACCGGTCAAGCTTCTGTTTTGATGCGGTAGTTGTGCGGTGGCTAGGCGGTTAGTCCGGTTATTTTCTTAACCGGTACTACCGCCTGCTAGCCTGGTTGTACCGCCTGGTAGGGTTCTGCAGATACACTGTGAGTCCCGGTTGTACCGGGACAAGGACCGGTTGTACCGCTGCAGTGCTAAAAACGCACTAACGGCTGGAATTTTAGGGTTGCTATATAAGGGTGCTTCTCCCTCCTACCACTCTCACCTTTGACCTCTCTCACTCCTCCATTAATGCAACTCAAGCTCTCTTGCCCGATCTCTCTCTCTAGCCACTCAAACTTGTTGATTTGCTAGGGATTGAAGGAGGAGACCTAGATCTACACTTCCACCAAAGGATATTTGCTTCCCCCATACTTTCTTGTGTGGATTTTGTTACTCTTGGGTGTTTGAGCACCCTAGACGGTTGAGGTCACCTTGGAGCCATATTCCATTATGGTGAAGCTTCATGGTTTCGTTGGGAGCCTCTAATTAAGTTGTGGAGAGATCCCCAACCTTGTTTGTAAAGGTTCGGTCGCCGCCTTCAAGGGCACCAATAGTGTAATCACGGCATCTCGCATTGTGTGAGGGCGTGAGGAGAATACGGTGGCCCTAGTGGCTTCTTGGGGAGCATTGTGCCTCCACACCGCTCCAACGGAGACGTACTTCCCTTCAAAAGGAAGGAACTTCGGTAACACATCCTCGTCTTCACCGGCTCCACTTTTGGTCTTCTCGTCCCTTTGCTTTTGCAAGCTTACTTGTGTTACTTTCCTTGCTTGCTTGTGTGCTTGTGTGTGTTGCATCATATAGGTTGCTCACCTAGTTGCATATCTAGACAACCTACTTTGATGCAAAGTTTAATTTGGTAAAGAAAAGCTAAAAATTGTTAGTTGCCTACCCCCCTCTAGTCAACTATATCGATCCTTTCAATTGGTATCAGAGCCTCGTCCCTTTATTAAGGACTTTTCCGTCCGAAGAGTATGGTTGATACCGTAGACGGTGTGGAGGAACACTCCGGTGTGAATCCGATCTCGTCTACGGGCGATGGGGGAACCTCGGTCTCTCGTGAGGAGTTCAATGTGGCCTTGGAGACATTGAAAACCTCCATGACGACCGAGGTTGAAAGCATGTTTACTAAATTCATTGAAGGGCTTAAACTCTCCACCGCACCACTGAAAGTGGGTGACCCCACTGACAAGGTGACGGATGCTATCTCCGACGAGGGGGAAGCTAGTAGTGAAAAGGCTCCTTCTTCTAGTGGTAAAAATGGCACCGGCATCTTTGCTCATGTGGAACCACCACTTGTTTATGGTGGACCGGTTCCTTCCACTCATTTGAATCATGCCGGTCCTCCACCTAAGATTGTGAAAAATGAGGACTTTGATTCTTGGGTTTATCGCTTTAAGCGACATTTAAATCATGTGAACACTAATCTTTGGAGAATCATTGAAGAAGGTTTCCATCCGCATGATCCAAGCAACTTCACTCCTCGAGAAGCCGCGGATAATCAATTCAATGAGAATGCTCTCTCCATCATTCAAGATGCAATTCCACCCGAAGATCTACCTCATCTTTGGCCCTTCGCCTTGGCCAAAGATGCATGGCGTTGTGTTGTTTCTCTCTACCGAGGAAGCGCAAGCATTCAACGCTCCAACTATGAAGTAGTGCAAGATGAAGCCGATGAGTTTGCAATGAAAGAAGATGAAGAACCTCGTGAGCTTTATGGGAGAGTAACCAAACTCGCGGTCTCACTCCGAGATCACGGGAGCAAGGACACAGATGACAATTGGATCAAGCGCAAATTCCTCAAGGCAATGGTGCCTTACCACAAGGCCATGTCCTCCATTATTCGTCAAAGGCCGGACTTCCACACTTTGACCTCAAGTTAAGTGTTGGATGAGTTTGTGGCTATGAACATCTTGGACAAGACTGCCGACAATGCGGTGCTTCGTTCTCAAAGGGCAAAGAAACCCAACCTTGCATTGAAGGCCAAGGTTTGCGTTGAAGAAGAAGAAGAAGAGGAAGAAGAGGAAAGCAATCCCGAAGATACAAAGTATGCATATTATGAACACATGTCACTTGCTTCAAGGTAATTTTGGAGTAAGAAAAACTCAAGGCCAAACTTCAACAAGAACAACTCAAGCGGCACGAAGAGCAAGCAACGTGTAAGGACTTGCTACAACTGTGGCGATGTGAGTCATTTTTTTGCGGAGTGCCCGTATGAGAAGAGGGAAGACAATGGTGGAAAGCTCATTCGAAAGGACAAAGCCAAGTCCTTCCCCAACAAGAGCAACTTTATCAAGAAAACCCCTCACAAGGCATTGGTGGTTCAAGAAGAGTACCATGAGGATGACGATGATGATGAAGACGGTGAGTCGGTTGCCATGGCCTCCGTTTCCATTGCAAAAAATCCACGAATATCTCTCTTCGACTCACCCAATGAGAACATCACCGCCAAGTGCCTCATGGCTAAAGCCACCAACAAGGTAACTCCCAACATCAAAACTACCATCATTAATAATCCTTCCTTGATGGATTGCATTGACGAACGTGAGGGATCTAATGTGGAAGAAAATGAGTTTGAGTCCTTTATGGGTAAACTCAAGGGTAAATCCAAGAAGCATTTTGTTGCTCTCTTGGAGCAACTTGGTGAAGCCAATGATGTGATCGAGTCTCATGAAGATACCATCTCCAAGATGGAGGGGCATAGTCGTGACTATGCCGATGAGATTTCGGATCTTTCCCATGCTCTTGAGGAAGAGCGTGGTCTTCGTTTGGCTCTTGAGGAGTCACACAACAATGATCATGCTAAGTTAAAGAAAGATCTTGATCATGCTATCATTGTTTCTCGTGTGCTAAATTCCGAGAAGGCCAAACTTGGGGTTGATCTTGCTAGACTCAAAGAGGAGTTTGATCTACTTGACAAGGCTCACAAGGTCTTGAAGGGTGCTCATGCTAGCCTCAAAGAGTCTCATGATCAACTCCAAGTAAAGCTAACCAAGGAGAAAGCCACATTTCCTCGTATGCTATTAATTGATAATGCAAGTGCTACTAACCCTTGTTGTGAGCATGTGCATCTTATTGAGGAGAATGTTAAGTTGAAGGAGCAACTTGAGAAAGGTCTTGTGTCATGCATACAAGGGGAGAAGAACCTAAACGACCTTTTGAGAAATCAAAAGGAAGTTGTGGCCAAGGAGGGGATTGGGTTCGCGCCCAACCCCAAGAACAAGAAGAAGGATAACAAGACCAAACGACCTCCTCCTCTCAAGCAAACTTTTGTGAAGGAGGGAGAGAGTGCTTCCAAGGAGAAGAAGAACAATACAAAGGGTGGCGGTGTCAAAAAGGGCAATGCCACCCCTCCCAACAAAGCCGGTGACTTTAATCCTTCTTATGTGTTATGTCGTGCTAGTGATGGGCATGTCTATGCCAAATTTGTTGGTTCTCCTCATGAGTACATTGAATGGTCTATTTGGGTTCCTAAGACCCTTGTTACTAACATCAAAGGACCCATTACAAAATGGGTACCTAAAACCAAGCATTGATCTCTTGTAGGTGTTTGCTTCCGGTGGGGGATCATGGTTGCTCGATAGCGGAGCTACAAATCATATGACCGGAAGCAAGGACTTGGTGGTGGACGTGCACGAGATTCCATCTATGCCCACCAATGTCGAGTGGGGTGACGCCTCATCTTCTAAGGTATTGGGACTTGGCAAGGTAGTCATCTCTCATGATCTCACGATCGAGAAGGTCATGCTTGTTGAGTCCCTTGCATACAATTTACTTTCCGTTCATCAACTTGCAATCATGGGATTTGCCACTTTATTTGATATTGATACCGTGGCCCTCTTGTGGAGCAATACTCTTAAAGTATCCTTTGTTGGGCATGTCGAGAACGGTCTATATGTGATTAACTTTTCGGAGTGACCCACTAAGACCGCGACATTCCTAATGGCTAAAGTTGATGTGGGATGGCTTGGGCATCGCCGTTTAGCCCATGTCAATATGAGATCTTTGCAAAGTCTTCTCAAGGGGGACCATGTCCGTGGACTAACGAATGTTAGTTTGCTAAAGATTGTGCTTGCAGTGATTGTATCAAAGGAAAGCTACATGAGAAGGCTCACCCTCCCACGACTATCATTTACTCAAAGAGGCCTTTGGAGCTCCTTCACTTGGATCTCTTTGGGCCTCCATCCTTTGATAGTCTTGGGGGTAGAAATTATTGCTTGGTGATTGTGGATGACTACTCAAGATATACTTGGGTGTATTTCTTTAGGAGGAAGAGCGAGACCCAACAAACCGTCATTGACTTTGCAAATGAAGCACAACATCAACATAATGCAAAGATCTTGACAATAAGAAGTGACAACGTCACCGAGTTCAAGAACTACACCTTGGATGAGTTTCTTAGTGATGAGGGGATCAAGCATCAATATTCCGCACCCTACACCCCTCAACAAAACGGTGTTGCAGAGAGGAAGAGCCGGACATTGATGGATGCGGCAAGGACCATGATGGCGGAGTTCAAGTCTCCGTACAACTTTTGGGCTGAAGCCATTAACACCGCATGTCATGCATCCAATCGGCTCTACCTCCGCAAGGGCTTGAACAAGACTCCATATGAGATACTCACCAGTAACAAGCCCAACCTCAAGTACTTTCGGGTGTTCGGGTGTAAGTGTTTCATTCTCAAGAAAGGTGTTCGGTTGTCTAAATTTGAGGCTAGAGCTTATGAGGGCATATTTTTTGGTTATGCTACAAACTCTCATGCTTACCGTGTACTCGATAAATCCACGTGACTTATTGAGGAGACGTGTAACATGGAGTTTGATGAGAATAACGGCTCCCAAGTGGAGCAAAGTGGCACTTGTGATGTAGGTGATGAAATTCCTCCTCAAGCCATAAGAAGAATGGGTGTTGGTTTTATCCTACCCGTTGAGGAACCCCTTGTGGCCGAAGGAGAAGGACAATGCTCCACTCAAGTGGAGCCATCACCAACCCAAGGCCCACACGCTTCCGAAGAACAAAGTGAAGGTCCTCATCCTCATGAACAAGACCAAGGGCAAGATCATGCTCAAGATGGTGTTGACACACCAAGTGATGCCCAAGGTCAAGTTCTCTCCTCCAAGCAAGTTCAAGATCAATAACAAGCTCAATACGTCGCTCAAGATGATCAAGTGACCGCTCCTCAACTCACCACCAAGGAGGAATTGGAGCGTCGTGCCACCAAGGTTGCTTCCAAGCTCTCCACCAAGGATCATCTCATGACGAATGTGCTTGGAAGCTTAAGAAAGGGGGTAAGCACTCGTAGAAAATTAGCAAACTATTGTGAACATCATGCGTTTGTCTCTTGTGTCGAACCCCACAAGGTCTATGAGGCGCTCAAAGATCCGGATTGGCTCAATGCCATGCATGAAGAACTCAACAACTTCGAGCGCAACAAAGTGTGGAGATTGGTGCCAAGGCTGACGGTGAACCACAATGTCATTGGAACCAAGTGGATATTTAAGAACAAGCAAGATGCTCATGGGGTTATTATTCGCAACAAGGCCTGTTTGGTAGCACAAGGCTACTCCCAAGTCGAGGGTATCGACTACGGTGAAACCTTCGCTCCCGTTGCTCGTATTGAATCCATTCGCATGTTGATTGCATATGCTACTCATCATAACTTTAAGTTACAACAAATGGATGTGAAGAGTGCTTTTCTTAATGGTCCTATTAATGAATTGGTTTATGTCAAGCAACCCCCCGGGTTCGAGGATCCCTACTTTCCCGATCATGTGTATCAACTCGATAAGGCACTCTATGGCCTTAAACAAGCTCCACGTGCGTGGTATGACCACCTTACCGAGTTGTTACAAGACCGTGGTTTTGAAGTTGGGCTAATCAACCCCACTCTTTTTACTAAGAAGGTCAAAGGGGAGTTGTTTGTGTGCCAATTATATGTTGATGATATTATCTTTGGTTCCCCTAACAAAGCTTTCAATGAGGAATTTGCTGCTCTCATGACCTCAAAGTTCGAGATGTCTTCCATGGGAGAGTTGAAGTTCTTTCTCGGGTTCGAAGTGAAGCAAAGGAGAGAAGGAACCTTCATCAACCAAGCCAAATACACTCAAGACATGCTTAAGAGATTCAAGCTAAGTGATGTCAAGTCGGCGTCCACTCCCATGCCCACCAAGTGCCAACTTGACATTGATCCCAATGGTAAAGCAGTGGATCAAAAGGTATATCACTCCATGATTGGCTCATTGCTTTACCTTTGTGCATCTAGACCGGATATCATGTTGAGTGTGGGAATTTGTGCACGGTTTCAAGCTGCACCTAAGGAAAGTCACTATGTGGCGGTCAAACGAATCTTTCGATATTTGGCTCATACCCCAAACTTTGGTTTATGGTACCCAAGAGGAGCAAACTTCAAGCTTGTAGGTTATTCAGACTCGGATTAGGCGAGAGACAAACTGGATAGGAAGTCCACTTCTGGAGGGTGCCAATTTCTTGGCTGCTCTTTGGTGAGTTGGTCTTCCAAGAAGCAAAGTTGTGTGTCTCTCTCGTCCACGAAAGCGGAGTATGTGGCTGCCGGTAGTTGTTGTGCTCAACTTTTATGGATGAGGCAAACTTTAAAGGATTACGGTGTCATTTGTGACAAAGTGCCTCTTTGGTGTGACAATGAAAGTGCCATCAAGATTTCTCTCAACCCGGTGCAACACTTCAAGACGAAGCATATTGAGATTCGGTATCACTTCATCCGGGATCACATTAGGCGAGGGGAGATCGAGCTCAACTATGTCAACACTCATGAGAACCTTGTAGATATTTTCACGAAGCCGTTGGATGAAGCAAGATTTCGCGAGTTAAGGCATGAGCTAAATATCATTGATTCGAGCAATGTTGCTTGAACCCTTGCACACCCCACCATACTCAACTTGTTATCTTGTTTAGATGCAGGCATGGACATAGGGGGAGTGGTTTTCTCTCAATGAACTCTTCCTCCCCCCATTATGCAAAAATTGATCAACTCTTTCACATTATCTTGTTGAAAGACGGGTTTTGGTCATGGGCCCAAGGATAATTCTTCGTGGTGCCATACCAATTGAATCATACATAGGTGGCTACGGCCTCCGACCCCCTTGTTCGTGTTGTGCCTTGTGTTAGTCCTTCTTGTCCGTGCCTTAGTTTGTTTTCTTAGGCGCTAGGTGTAGGGGTCTCCAAGTGTGGTTCTCTTTCTCTTTCTTTTTGTTTTTTTCTTGGAGACCCACCTTTTTCCCCGTTCCTTCTCTATCCCAAGCCTTCCCTTCCTCAAGCCATCTAGTCTAATTGCACACTCTTGTCCATGGCTTTGGTGATGGTGACCGGGCGGTACAACCGGGGTCATGGGCGGTTCAACCGCTGGTGCTCTCCAGGCGGTCTCCCAGTGGTGGCTGAGCGGTTCCACCGCTCAACCACTAGGGTGCCCGTCTGGCCGATTCTACCGGTTGGTTACGACGGTACTACCACTGCCTCTTGGCGACGGAAGTACCGCCCGTAACCACTGGCTCGTACCAGGCAGCGGTACAACCGCTCCCTTGAGCGGTACAACCGCCACGCGACTTTGGGCCTATATATTCCCCTCGGGGCTGGTGGGGGTTTCTTTTCTTTCTTCCCCAGCCCTTCCCATATTGTGCCCTAACCGCCGGCCACCATTGCCTCTGCCCCAGAGTGCTTCTCGCGCTTCAGATCCGTGGGGTCTCCGTGGATCCTCTCCAAGGAGGCCTCCTCCTTCCCGATTTCTTCCCATGGATGCCGGTAATGCCCCATTGACCTTCGTTCTTCATTCTAGGGTTTGTTCCCCTTGTTCTAGGGCATTACTTGACATTCCGCGTTTATTGATTAAACTATTGGGTGGAAGCGATCACTTTTTGCCTCCTGCTTAGATTGCACGTCTTTGAGAGTAGAATATGGCTAGTATGATTCATATTTCGCGGTTAAATCTAGTCTCTACCCGTAGTACCACTGTTCAGCTGTTCTACCGCCTCTGCGGGCGGTACAACCGCTGGAGCGGTACTACCGGTAGGAGAACCGGTTCAACCGGGATATCTGCACCATGTAGCCCTGTTTCATTTTCTAAGTTTGTGCAATATATCTTTTCTTCTATTTGTGTGTGCAATCCTCTCATCTTTGCTGGGTCTCTTGTGTTCTCCTTGTGCGTGTGTTCAGGTGGCTCTCGCTCTGCTCCTCGCAAGACCAAGAAGAGGGCACGATGGACCTTGCGTCCGGTTGTGTCTAATGATGAAGAAGAGGTTGTGATTCCCACCAAGCCCACTCGCCGTGAAAAGTCTGCCGCTGCAAAGCAACATGTGGTAATGCCGTTGCACCGTTGGAAAGCCAAGGATTGGGAAGCCTTCCGCTTGAAGAATCCTTATGAGGTTCCCATTTCCCCTCGTTGGACCACCATTCAGTTTTGGAATGAGATGCAAGTACGAATTGTTCATGAACTCTTTGAGCACAACAAGAACATGTATGCCAAGCAGTGGACCATCGATCTTGACCATTGGAGGAACAACTTGGAGTATTTTGGTGAGGCATTGGCTCTCTGCGAGGAATTTGATCTTGTCAAGCTCATGTCAGGCAACTGTGACTTTGATGTTCAACTCATCCATCAATTCTATGCCACGGTTCACTTTGGAGAAGATGACGCGCGCACTCTCACTTTCATGTGTTGTGATGAGCTCTTTCAAGTTCCCTGGAGGGCTTTTTGCAATGCTATTGGGTATGATGATACCGGTCTAGAAGGAAGGGGTGGCATTCGTCCTCATGACCATCCTGAGTCCATGCCTAAGGAGAAGCTTGCCCCTCTGTACATTCGGGGCCGTGGGATTATTGGAGAATCCAAGGATTTGGTGAAGGTCTATGACATCATGCATCGAGTGTTCCGCAATGTGCTCTTGCCCAAGGTGGGCAATCAAGATGAGATTCATGGCTATCTGGTTGACTTGATGGTTGCTATGAAGACCATGGTGGGGACTAGTGCAACGTTTGATGTGTCCAATTGGCTGTGGCATGAGATGTACAATATGGTCATCTACCGTAAGGTCCCAATCTATGCTCCGTTTGTCATGTGCTTTCTGAACTCTGTGTGGGCTGTTCGTCGTCCTGGAGAGCTCCTCACTTCTCCAGACAATCTCACTGTTCATGAGGTCAAGCTTCTTAAGAAGAAGAAGCACGCCGAGCCCCGCTTCCCTGCCAATGCTCCTGAGGATGTCTATGCCACTTCTGACGATGAGGACTTTGAGATGGAGCCAGGGGCCAAGCCCTCTTGGGTGGCCAAGCTCACTGCCAAGGTGAAGAAGACCTTTTGTCTCCAGGCTGACATCCAGAAGAAGATGTATGAGGCACATGTCAATGAGAAGCTTGCACGGCGTCGCCAAATTGCAATGATGAAGCACCTCAATATGCCGGTTCAGAGTGGCTCTGAGAAGAGCATCACCCCGAAGGAGCGTTGGATATCTACCCACAACACCTGGACTGATGATGAGGCCCCTCCCCAGCCATCCACCTCTTTTGCTGCAGCTGACAATGCCATGGAGGAATCCGATCACAACGATGATGACGACTCTGCTGATGAGGACCCGGAGGCGACCGAGGAGTCAGAGGAGGACGACTGAGCTCTGGGACGCTAGCTTCGCTCTTTTCCTTTTTGGTGTCTTGATGCCAAAGGGGGAGAGGGTTCTATAGGTCTCGGGATTTGCATGGGTTTCTCGTTTTCTCGTGTTTCTCTTTAGTGTTGAACTTTGTTCGTGGTCTTGAGACTTGTGCTACTCCTATTTTCTTTCAGTTCGTCAGTTATTATTATTATTATTATTATTGATATCCATATGTTATGTTGTCTCTCATATTATGTGCTTATAGTGATGAGTCTATAAAACCTAGGGGGAGTCTAGCCTTGAAAGTGTGCCCATGCTTTCTAACAGCTAGTTCATATTGGGGCACACATCTAGGGGGAGTTCTGACTAGATTTCATAGACTTCTCTCTTGCAAATCGTGTTGTTGTCATCATCCACCAAAAAGGGGGAGATTGAAAGGGCATTTTCCTACTTTATGTTTTGGATGATGATGACAACCCTTTGTTGGTCTAATCTTGTGCTAAATGTTTCAGGTTCTCGACGCTTAGGCCTACATCGGAAAGCTATTCTCTCTCGTGGGAAAACGGAATCCTCTATGCTTTTTTATCTCTTTGGTCGTAGGGAACCCGTACTATCAAGAGGGAATCCTCATTAGAAAGAACTGGGGAATCTATTCACGTACACCTTCCTCACCCCTCCTTTGTCTTTCTCAGGTGTGTGAGAGAGAGTTTCCCTTATCTTCTTCTGCTCAGTGTTACTTCCCAGCGGTTGTACCGCTCTCTGGAGCGGTTGTACTGCTGGTTCTTGACGCTCACCAGCTTTGATCGAGTGGTTATACCGCTGCTTCCGGGTGGTGGTACCGCCACCATGCTCTGCAAAAGCTAGGGCGGTGGTTCCGGCCATGCACCGCCCAAGTACCGCTCAAGGTTCTGGTTTGATGCGGTTCTCGGGCGGTAGTGGCCCGGTTGGTCTGGTCGTTCCTCGATGACCGGTACCACCGGTGGTTTGAGTGGTTCTTCCGCTCAGAACTTAGCCACCCAAGAGCTCAAGGCCATGCGGTTGTTCCGGCCATGCACCGCCCAAGTACCGGTCAAGCTTCTGTTTTGATGCGGTAGTTGTGCGGTGGCTAGGCGGTTAGTTCGGTTATTTTCTTAACCGATACTACCGCCTGCTGGCCCAGTTGTACCGCCTGGTAGGGTTTTGTAGATACACCGCGAGTCCCGGTTGTACCGGGACAAGGACCGGTTGTACCGCTGCAGTGCTAAAAACGCAGTAACGGCTGGAATTTTAGGGTTGCTATATAAGGGTGCTTCTCCCACCTACCACTCTCACCTTTGACCTCTCTCACTCCTCCATTAATGCAACTCAAGCTCTCTTGCCCGATCTCTCTCTCTAGCCACTCAAACTTGTTGATTTGCTAGGGATTGAAGGAGGAGACCTAGATCTACACTTCCACCAAAGGATATTTGCTTCTCCCATACTTTCTTGTGTGGATTTTGTTACTCTTGGGTGTTTGAGCACCCTAGACAGTTGAGGTCACCTCGGAGCCATATTCCATTGTGGTGAAGCTTCGTGGTTTCGTTGGGAGCCTCCAATTAAGTTGTGGAGAGAGCCCCAACCTTGTTTGTAAAGGTTCGGTTGCCGCCTTCAAGGGCACCAATAGTGGAATCACGGCATCTCACATTGTGTGAGGGCGTGAGGAGAATATGGTGGCCCTAGTGGCTTCTTGGGGAGCATTGTGCCTCCACACCGCTCCAACGGAGACGTACTTCCCCTCAAAAGGAAGGAACTTCGGTAACACATCCTCGTCTTCACCGGCTCCACTTTTGGTCTTCTCGTCCCTTTACTTTTGCAAGCTTACTTGTGTTACTTTCCTTGCTTGTTTGTGTGCTTGTGTGTGTTGCATCATATAGGTTGCTCACCTAGTTGCATATCTAGACAACCTACTTTGATGCAAAGTTTAATTTGGTAAAGAAAAGCTAAAAATTGTTAGTTGCCTACCCCCCCCCTCTAGTCAACTATATCGATCCTTTCAACACTGATGCAGTTGCTAGTTTAGAATCAGGGCAACAACAACAACAATAACAACAACCCTCCGCCACCGCCACCAATTGACAACTTAGCCCGTTTTCTGAGGTTACAGCTGCCGGTGTTTTCCAGTAGCACCGAGCCCATAGTTGCGGATGACTGGCTACGCAGGATTGGAAGAGAGTTAACCACTGTCGGTTGCACAGATGCTGAGAAGGTGCGTTTTGTGGCACACCAATTGGATGGACCCGCAGCCGCATGGTGGGAGAATTACACAGCTACTTTTCACATAGCCAATGTTAGTTGGGAGCAGTTTCAGCAAGCTTTCCGCACAACCCATGTCTCAACTGGAGCTATGAGCATGAAGAAGCATGAGTTTCGCAACTTACGCCAGGGGAATCATACTGTAGGTCACTACGTGGAGGAGTTTAGTAAGTTATCTCGTTATGCCCCAGATGACATGGCCACAGATGCCACGAAGCAGGAGAAGTTTATGGAAGGGCTGAATGATGATATGAGAATGCAGTTGATGGCGGCAACATTCAACAACTACCAGGAGTTGGTAGACAAGGCTCTTATGATTGAAGGGAAGTAGCAGCAGATTGAGAGCCGCAAGAGGAAGTATGGACAAGGGAAGTACAATTCAGGAGCTCAGCAGAAGCCCCGTCTCACCCCAAACCCGAGAGGATTTACCCATAACCATGGAGGCCATAACCATAATGGAGGAATTCAACATAACCACCACGGCCCTAGGAATGGAAATGGGAATGGAGCAGGCAGCAATCAGAACCGCTCTAACCCAGCCACACCCGCCAAGAAGGATCTAAGTCACATTACTTGTTTCAAGTGCGGGAAGACTGGACACTATGCCACCGAGTGTTCTGATGCAAAGAATGGGAATGGCAATGGAAACTCTAGGAAGAAGCCCAACCCATTTAACAAGGGATAAGTGAACCACGCGAACGTGGAGGAGGTTGAAGAGCAGCCAGATGCAGTTATCAGTAAGTTTTTGGTTAAGTCATTTACCGCAATAGTTCTTTTTGATATTGGTGCATCACATTCATACATTTCAAGGGGATATGTGGACAAGTTTAAGTTACCCACCTTATCCCTTAGGACACCCTTGCTAGTGAGTTCACCAGGTGCAGAGTATATGGCCAGCCGATGGTGCGACCGGTTACCCTTAACCGTTGGCAGCCATGTTTTCCCCTCAGACCTAATAATTTTGGAATCCCAAGGATTGGATGTGATACTTGGTATGGATTGGTTATCGAAGTATGGAGGAAACATTGATTGCACCAGTAAGTCGATTTTACTCACCACCCCGGAGGGAAAAAGGATCAAGTATGTATCCCGGCATACTCCTAACAGTACTTGCGTAAATTCTCTCACGGGAGTTGTTCAGGAAGAAGTGCCTGTAGTGAAGGATTACCCGGATGTATTTCCAGAGGAATTATCAGGCATGCCACCAGACCGTGATATTGAGTTTTTGCTAGAGCTGTTGCCAGGCACCGGACCGATAGCGAAGAGACCCTACCGGATGCCTGCAAATGATCTAGAGGAGATCAAGAAGCAGATCAAGGAGTTATTGGAGAAGGGTTACATTCGACGAAGTTCATCACCATGGGGAGCCCTGATAACCCACAAGTATAGGGGATCACAACAGTTTTCGATAAGTAAGAGTGTCGAACCCAACGAGGAGCTAAAGGTAGAACAAATATTCCCTCAAGTTCTATCGACCACCGATACAACTCTACGCACGCTTGACATTCGCTTTACCTAGAACAAGTATGAAACTAGAAGTACTTTGTAGGTGTTGTTGGATAGGTTTGCAAGATAATAAAGAGTACGTAAATAAAAAGTAGGGGCTGTTTAGATAAAGAAACAATAAAGTAAATATAGCGAGTGTGGAAAAGTTGTGGTAGGAGTTGCGAAATTGCCCCTAAGCAGTTGACTACTTTACTAGACCGATAGCAAGTATTATGTGGGAGAGGCCACTCCTAGCATGTCATCCCTGACTTGGAATTCTATGCACTTATGATTGGAACTATCAGCAAGCATCCGCAACTACTAATGTTCATTAAGGTAAAACCCAACCATAGCATTAAAGTATATTGGTCCCCCTTCAATCCCGTATGCATCAATTTCTATGCTAGGTTGAAGCTTCCGTCACTCTTGCCCTCCAATACATAGTCCTATCAACATACAACTAGCCCTAGGGTGTGATCCACGCGCGCAATCATATGATGGGCACCAAAGGACAACAACATAACCACAAGCAAATTAAATTAATCATAGGAATTCATCAACCACCGATAGGACAACGAAAATCTACTCAGACATCATAGGATGGCAACACATCATTGGATAATAATATGAAGCATAAAGCACCATGTTCAAGTAGAGGGTATAGCGGGTTGCGAGATAGTGGACCGCTGTAGATAGAGGGGGGAAGGTGATGGAGATGTTGGTGAAGATGGCGGAGGTGTTGGTGTAGATCGCGGTGATGATGATGGCCCCCGGTGGCACTCCGGTGCCACCGGAAGCGAGGGGGAGAGAGCCCCCCTCCTTCTTCTTCTTCCTTGACCTCCTCCCTAGATGGGAGAAGGGTTTCCCCTCTGGTCCATGGCCTCCATGGCACGGAAGGGGCGAGAGCCCCTCCAAGATTGGATCTGTCTCTCTCTGTTTCTGCGTTCTCAGTTTCTTATATTTCCGAAGATCCGTAACTCCGATTGGGCTGAAATTTTGACACGATCTCTATCCGGAAATTAGCTTTCTTGCGGCGAAAGAAGGGAATCAACCGCCTTACGGGGTGGCCACGAGGGTCAGGGGCGCGCCTGCCTCCCCAGGGCGCGCCCCCCTACCTCGTGGGCCCCTCGAGCATCGTCTCGCGTGGATTCTTCTCCCCAAAAATCATATATATTCCAAAAAAATCTCCGTCAGTTTTTATTCCGTTTGGACTCCGTTTGATATGGATATTCTATGAAACAAAAAAACATGCAACAAACAGGAACTGGCACTAGGCACTGGATCAATATGTTAGTCTCAAAAATAGTATAAAAAGCTGCCAAAAGTATATGAAAGTTGAATAATATTGGCATGGAACAATCAAAAATTATAGATACGACGGAGACGTATCAGCATCCCCAAGCTTAATTCATGCTCGTCCTCGAGTAGGTAAATGATAAAAAAGATAATTTTTAATGTGGAATGCTACCTAGCATAATCTTGATCACATATCTAATCATGGCATGAATATTAAGACACGAGTGATTCAAAGCAATAGTGTATCAGTTGACATAAAAACAATAATACTTCAAGCCTACTAATAAAGCAATCATGTCTTTTCAAAATAACATGGCCAAAGAAAGTTATCCCTACAAAATCATATAGTCTGGCTATGCTCCATCTTCACCACACAAAATATTCACATCATGCACAACCCCGATGACAAGCCAAGCAATTGTTTCATACTTTTGACGTTCTCAAACCTTTTCAACTTTCACGCAATACATGAGCGTGAGCCATGGACATAACACTATAGGTGGAATAGAATATGATGGTGGAGAAGACAAAAAGGAGAGGATAGTCTCACATCAACTAGGCATATCAACGGGCTATGGAGATACCCATCAATAGATATCAATGTGAGTGAGTAGGGATTGCCATGCAATGGATACACTAGAGCTATAAGTGTATGAAAGCTCTAACTGAAACTAAGTGGGTGTGCATCCAACTTGCTTGCTCATGAAGACCTCGGGCATTTGAGGAAGCCCATCATCGGAATATACAAGCCAAGTTCTATAATGAAAATTCCCACTAGTATATGAAAGTGATAACTCAAAAGACTCTCTATATGAAGAACATGGTGCTACTTTGAAGCACAAGTGTGGAAAAAGGATAGTAGCACTGCCCCTTCTCTCTTTTTCTCTCATTTTTTTTATTTTTTGGTGGGCTTCTTTGGCCTCTTTTTTTATTTGGGCTTCTTTGGCCTCTTTTATTCTTTGTAAAGTTCGGAGTCTCATCCCGAATTATGGGGGAATCATAGTCTCCATCATCCTTTCCTCACTGGGGCAATGCTCTAATAATGATGATCATCACACTTTTATTTACTTACAACTCAATATTACAACTCAATGTCTAGAACAAAGTATGACTCTATATGGATGCCTCCGGCGGTGTACCGAGATGTGCAATGATCTAGCGTAGCAATGACATCAAAAAAACGGACAACCCATGAAAACATCATGCTAGCTATCTTACGATCATGCAAAGCAATATGACAATGAATGCTCAAGTCATGAATATGATGATGATGGAAGTTGCATGGCAATATATCTCGGAATGGCTATGGAAATGCCATGATAGGTAGGTATGGTGGCTGTTTTGAGGAAGGTATATGGTGGGTTTAAGGTACCGGCGAAAGTTGCACGGTACTAGAGAGGCTAGCAATGGTGGAAGGGTGAGAGTGTGTATAATCCATGGACTCAACATTAGTCATCAAGAACTCACATACTTATTGCAAAAATCTATTAGTCATCGAAACAAAGTACTACACGAATGCTCCTAGGGGGATAGATTGGTAGGAAAAGACCATCGCTCGTCCCCGACCGCCACTCATAAGGAAGACAATCAATAAATAAATCATACATGCATGCTACGGGAATCACAAACCTCAACACAAGTATTTCTACAATCCACAACTACCCACTAGCATGACTCTAATATCACCATCTCTATGTCGCAAAACTATTGCAAGGAATCAAACATATCATATTCAGTGATCTACAAGTTTTATGTAGGATTTTATGACTAACCATGTGAATGACCAATTCCTGTCATCTCTCTAAATAGATATAAGTGAAGCAAGAGAGTTTAATTCTTTCTACAAAAGATATGCCCGTGCTCTAACAAATATAAGTGAAGCAAAAGAGCATTCTACAAACGTCGGTTTTCTATGTAAAGAGAAATAGGCAATCCAAACTTCGAATGATATAAGTGAAGCACATGAAGCATTTTATAACGCCATATTCAAAAGATATAAGTGAAGTGCATAGAGCATTTTATAAATCAACCAAGGACTATCTCATACCAGCATGGTGCATAAAAGAAAAATGAAAACTAAATGCAAAAGACGCTCCAATATTGCACATATCGCATGAACGAAACGAATCCGAAAACATACCGATACTTGTTGAAGAAAGAGGGGATGCCTTCCAGGGCATCCCCAAGCTTAGATGCTTGAGTCTCCTTGAATATTTACTTGGGGTGCCTCGGGCATCCCCAAGCTTGAGCTCTTGCCACTCTTCCTTCTTCTCACATCGAGACCTTCTCGATCATCGAACACTTCATCCACACAAAACTTCAACAGAAAACTCGGTAAGACCCGTTAGTATAATAAAGCAAATCACTACTCTAAGTACTGTTGCAAACCAATTCATATTTTATTTTTGCATTGTGTCTACTGTAATATAACTTTTCCATGGCTTAATTCACTGATATAAATTGATAGTTTCATCAAAACAAGCAAACTATGCATCAAAAACAGAATCTGTCTAAAACAGAACAGTCTGTAATAATCTGAACATTCACCATACCTCTGATACTTGAAAAATTCTACAAAAAATAGGAAAAATAAAAAATTTGTATAGAAAGACAGTGCAAAAAGAATCAGAACCATTTGACGTTCCAGCCAAAAATCTAAAATCGCGCACTACAGCCAAAGTTTATGTCCTGCACCGTACAAACCATCAAGCAAATGTAAACATCCTAAAGGCAAATCTGGCACATTATTTTTATAATACAATGAAATTGTACAAGGGGATAATTATTTTTATTGAAAATTTTCTGTAATCAAGATTCACAAAGTTTTCATGAGCATGAACAAAGTTCAAGGCTAGCTCCCACTTCAACAATGCTTGTCTTTCTCACTTTCGCTTTCATTTTTGAAAAAGTTTTGGGTTCTCCTCTTTATTTTTGTTGTTTTTAAACTATATAAAAGCACTCAACGGAAATAAATAACTCTCCAAAATTTCCGGGTTGTCTCCCTGGCAGCGCTTTCTTTAAAGCCATTAAGTTAGGCATATAGTGCTCAAGTAATGGATCCACCCAGATCCCAAGGTATATCAAAGCCAAATTTAATTAACAATGATTTATAATTTAGTAGTGAGCACAAAGTAACATATATCATGCAATAACGAAGTCTAACTCTCTTCCTATGCATCGGCATGTCATAAAAAAACAATTCATGCACACAAAGTAAAGGCCAATGCATAGTATAAACAGTTTCTTGCAATTTTATCATATTGGAAACATAGAAAGGTGGATATATAGTTCCTCTCTCATAATAATTGTAAGTAGGAGCAGCAAGCACATGCATATTATATTCATCAAAATCATCATGTGCAACGGTAAAAGGCAACCCATCTATCTATACCTATATTAATTTGTGACTCCCTAAAAATTCCCACAATAATTAGAATTTACAAGCCGTTAATCTGGTGGGACCAAATTATTATGGTGTAGATCGACTCATGGCATCCTCCATAAAAAAATTATCCCTATAGTATAATAATGCAAAAAAAGCTATGAAAAGGCCCTGGAACCTTTCTGTTTGTAACTAAAAATAAAATACTAACAAGATACGCACGCCTATCTCATCCCATGCGTATACTAAGTCCACAGATTGCCAAAAAAACTAATTCCACCTGCCCTCCATATTCCTGAATATCTCTCTCCCCGTGAAAACACACGTTCCATCTATCTCTCCGTGTTCTCTCTTCCCTGTATCATCCTCTCTCTCTCTCTCTCCGGACCGACCCTTCCCCTCTCCATCGTCTCTCTTCCTGGATGGAAAACAAAAGAATCATCTCTCCAACCTGAAGCAAGCAAGTTTGGCGGCCTGGATCCAGTTGATCAACATCTTACTGCCTCAAATTTGAGGTCCTCATCTAGATTGGGTACAACTAGAAAAGAAAAAAAAATCATTTGGACCTGAACTCCCATCGATACCAGGTATGGCGATGCAAGATGGATAATGAGCCTCGAACTTCATGTGTGCTAGCAGGTCTCAGCACGAACTGTGTGCATCCAGGCCCAGTTGTACCCCCCAACCTACATGGAGATCCTGCAGTGTATGCCGCTCCAACTCAAATCTCTCTGATCTCAGGTAACCATGCTCTCATCTTCAAAGTCCAATCATGCGCTGCTTCGATCTAGAATATCTGACAGACTAGGAGTACAAAGATGGCTACTTATAGGTTCTTCCATACATGGATGCATTGATCTGATCCGGTTCTGAACCGTTGAATCACATTAAGATCTGATTTGGTGTATCCCTTCGTTGGAAGCCTCCGATCCAATCTCCGCATCCAAGTCTAACACGTCTGCCACCTCTCCAGGATGTCTTTGGTTGAATAAGAAGAAGAAGTGTTCCAAATTTCGCCTCTACTGTGGTGGTATAGCCCGACCTCGCCGATGCAACAAGCAGAGTTCTTTCCAGCATCATGCACCTACGGAAGTTAACTCGACTACTTCTATAACTGACCGGACGGGGGAAAACAGGCAAGTAAATGGAAGCTAGCTGATTGAGTCACGTACAGTGCATGCACGTAGTCACGTACACATATCATTATTTGTCTTTGGCCATAGATTGATTTGGGCATTATGTATTTTGGCATGTGTTATTACAGGTTGATTGTTTCGTTTTTCACAAGCTAGCTTTATACATGTAGATCGATTCAGGCAACATCACAGCAGGCAAATGGAGCCAGTTTTTGCAGATTTCTTTCACAGGAAAGTACGTCGCAGTTAAAGAAAAGCCCAGTCCGAACCAACAGTTGAGTAAGTATCTAAGCATCCAACAGATCCATATTTGCATTTGGAGAGATCCAGGAGTACAGGCTCCAGCACTTTAAGAAAACAGCACAAGTGCTCCGTGTCGCTCCTCTCCAATTCTACCCATGTGTGTCCTACTTTCTCCCTGTTTGCTTAAGTTTTTCTTATTCTGACTACTTAAGCTTATTAATTTATACCCAGTTGGGCTTATGATAATTGTTTGTTGCTAGAAGGTTGGAAGAGGCTTCTCTGTCATCAATTATATGGATTTATTATGTTCAATCTTAATGACAAAAATACTATTCCCCTTTTGGTGACACGGAAGAAAACAGAGAGTGTAATGTGTGAGATGGGAGAGGCAAACGATGTGGCTCTTTACCATGTTGTGACTAACGCAATGATGTGTTAAAACAAGTTTAAGTTCAGGTATTTTATTTCTTTTCCCGATTTATTCTTGAATCTATCTGAACTTTACCATTGGATTCTGATTAGTGAATCATCTTCTGTCCAATGTTTTTGAATCATATTGTGAGAGTATGCAATTTGTATTGCTTACAGGAACAGGACAACCAACATTTGATTTAATAATTTTAGCACTCCTTACTTTCTGATATGCGACTTGAATAATCTTCAAAATTCATATTACTTTGATCTGTTATATAAAAGTTTTGATTTCTTCATTTTTTGGTATTTAGGGTCTAAAACAATGGCGTGTGATTATACTTAACGCAGTTAGCCTATGGGAAGCTATTATGCTCAACAGCAACGAATTTAGGATGAAGAGGTCAGATGATTGGTTACCAAGTTTAGGCCATTGATACAAGAAGGTTTAGACTACATTACATACGATTTTAGGGTAGCATGTGCTTTGAATTTCCATCCAGTTGAAGGCAACAATATGCTTATTTTCTTGCACACGAGAGGTAAAAGGTCTAAAATATATCCTCATAATAGCGCTTCAGATTTCCTAGAACTGAAATTCTTTCCACATGAGAGATGGCGAGAAGATTTACTTATCGGTATGACTATATTTTCTAAATGATTATTTTAATTTTTTTTTTGCATACTAACACCAACTTATTTAGCATATGTCATTGGCATAGCAACTTACTTCGGACATATGGAAGAAACACAGACTATTCATGGTACTTCGAAGATGTGGAGATATTGCCCCTCAAATTGGGTGAGTATATTGGAAGAAAAAAGATGCATACAAATACATGGCTGCAAATCTGTGCGTACAAGATACTTCAATGTCCAATTTGCGTACGGTGCAAAATCTAATGCTCAGCAGCACCTCTGTTCATTACACCAATGGTTTCATTAGTTGTGCTATATAAAAATCTAACAAGTAGTGGTGTATGTGTATCATGGTTCATTGCTAATATATACCACTCTTGGAATATACATGCATGGATAAATTAAGGTTAGACTATATGGTGAGAAGTTCAACCAAATTGATGAAGATTCTTTGGGACATGTTGTCGTAGTAACAGCAACAACTGTTAGAAAATTGACATGTTTGTATTTCTTTTGATAGCGTCGAAGAAATTAAACGGCTTCTGTGCATGGACAGGGAGCATGCTATTTCCCTGGTCCGTCGCCATCGTAACTCCGTTGCTCATAGCCTTGCCCAGTTGGGCCATAATAACTCTCGTACTGCAGTTTGGCTGAGGGCTGTACCTCAAGAGATTCATTTGCTGTATCAGAACGACTGTAATAATCCCCATGGTTAAGTAATGAATTATCTTTTTCCCGCAAAAAAAAGCAACAATTAAATCAATTACTACATTATATGGGTGGTACTACATAGGATGTGGCAAAGACAAGAAAAGGAAAAAAAACTGGTAATCACTTCTATTATTACGAATGTGAAAAGAACCTGAGAAGACATGTGTTCTACACCAAACCATATATGTTGTGTATAGGTACAAACTTAGGCTAGAGATGTGTGACCTGAATGGTACATCGACTTGAACCATATTTGAGACATAAGGAAGAAAACTGATAAGAAATCTCAAGATTCTTGATAGACACAGATAATTATGATATGAACGACAAGGCAAAAAAATCCAGAAAGTACGTCCATAGAGATTTATATAACAGTTCACCTTGGATATATGTAACACTCAATGGAATCATTTTCATAGGCTCAGAAAAGGATTTGGGGATATTGCATGTTGATGAACGTTTTGTAAAACTAAACAGGATAAAAGCAGGTCCTGTACTTGGGAGATGGAGGAGATCAAAAGCATATTTTAAACATGCATCAACTTTTCTACTACGGTACTCTCTGCTTTTTAGTATCTACTTCATACCAAATAATATTTGCAATCAATATTTAACAGTAGTTGACACAAGTTTGGTCATGTTTTTGTCGAAGCATATTACCGATGATATACTGATTGTTAAAAACAACAAAAACACTATAACAAAGAAAACATATTGTGTTGTATATTCTGATAGTAGTGAGGATAAAGATGAATCCGTACTTAAGGAATCAAGACCTAAGAGAAAGCATACAATAACTCGCATATGTGGCACATTGCTAAAATAACACAAAAAATTGCACATTCAGGGAAACAAAGAAAGTGAAAATTATCAAAGAACAAGCCAAGGGTACTGTCACGAACAAGGGAATTGAAAAAGATAGCGATGTAAGCTTTTTTGTTTTATTTGCATGTTCTTTTATAATATAAGTTCCATGGCGGTGTTGATAATGAATCGACTACCAAAGAATATATGGGAGCGTCGGATTTGACTTTACATATATACTTTGGTGTTAATCCCTTTCATCTATGTCACTAAGTTCCTAATACGCCTCTTAGTCAAGAGCAGATAATTGGCATATATGTTGAGTGCGTGAAGAGTTCAATCCACCCGTGTTGCTTGCTATATCAAGAGAGAGCATATGACCTAAGGTAAAAAATACTAAATATGCAACACTGGTACCAGAATACTTAAGACGAAAATCTGCTATTTTGCACTAGCAATCTGCTCTCCTCGCCACCAAGCATAATATAGTACGCAACCTAGCACACCTTGACATCTGATGAAGTACAGTGCTCTCCCAGGTGTCTATTCCTTGAGCTAGAGTCACATAGAATGTTCAAATTCATCTATACACTTTGTTTAGGTTAAAAATTAACAATGTAATTAGATCAATGACTGGTCAAAATAAGGTGCAGCAGCCAATGATCTGCATTGCCAACCCATAAGGTGCATCAGCCAATAATTTCTATTAGAATTTAATATTAGTTTTACAGTGAGGAGATATAGAATTATAGATAAGCATAAATCATACATGATGATACACATTGCTACAAATGCAAATATAATACGTAATACATGGACTATAGACGTGCAACTCATTTTTTTCATCCTAGAGTTCAACCAAATTTAAAGTTGTACACTAAAGCTAAGTATATTATACAACGTGCACCAAGTGGAATAAATTCAGAAACCAATGTTCAAAGAAATGGATACATGGGAAGCCATGTCGGGCCTTCTGTGAATAATAATGCTTGCTGCCATGCTGAAATGATTAAGTAGCTAATAAACCACCATTGACTAATAATAGATAATTTCCACAAAAAACAAATAATAGATGAATTATAATGTATGTTCAACATTCCTCAAAGATAGCATTCTCTTGGTAGCCCGTGCGATTGCACGGGTTGACGACTAGTCAATATAATCCTTAATAAGTGCAAACTTCTCCGATATAGTGTAGTCGGGAGAATTCAAAATGATAATAGGACTATCATACGTGGGTGCAATAGCAACAATTTCATGTTTAACATAAGGAATTATAGCAAGTTCATCTCCATAAGCATAACTCATATTGGCATCTTGGCCACAAGCATAGCAAGCATCATCAAAAATGGATATTTCAAAAGAATCGACGGGATCATAGCAATTATCATAGCATTCATCCTTCGGTAAGCACGAAGGGAAATTAAACAATGTATGAGTTGAAGAGTTACTCTCGTTAGAAGGTGGGCACGGGTGATCAATCCGCTCTTCCTCCTTTTGTTCTTTGCTCTCCTCCTCATCTTTTTCATCCAATGAGCTCACAGTTTCATCAACTTGTTCTTCCATAGACTCCTGCAAAATATTAGTCTCTTCTTGGACAGTGAAGACTTTCTCAATAAGTGCATTAATTTTGTAATTGTATTCATAATTCTCATAACAATATCTGAGGATAGCTAAATTTTCAGGTCTATAAGAAGCATCATCAAAATCTTCAAACTCTTTAAACATAGATTCAATTTCATAAGCACCCATAAAAGCAACAAATTCTTCTATTTGTTCCACATCATAGTAATCATATATACCATTAGCATAAGAAGCTAAGGTTTTATTATCATTAAATTTGCATGAAAAGGGAAGGTGTGGAGCATTCATCCTAGAGCAACAAGTATAATCATATTCTGAGCATAGTTGTCTAGCATACCACTTCAATATATGAATTTGATCCCATAATAGTTTCCCTTTTTGTGTCAAGTGATAATCCATAAAGTATTCATGTTGATCCAACGTTACTCCCATTACATAATTGAATGGGGTTTTCTCAGAATTATTAAAGTAGTACATAATATTTTTCACATAACCAGCATCGAGGGTTTTAGGAGGTTCCCCATCTCCATGAGCAGCAAGTACACCTATTTTTTTGGTATTTCGTGTTCCATATCCATAACTAAATATAAATAACAACTAAAAACAGCAAATAGAAATTACTTAGTGATAAAGCAAACAAGCACACACGAGAATATTCACCCCACGCTATTGCTCCCCGGCAACGGCGCCAGAAAAAGGTCTTGATAACCCACAAGTATAGGGGATCGCAACAATTTTCGACAAGTAAGAGTGTCGAACCCAACGAGGAGCTAAAGGTAGAACAAATATTCCCTCAAGTTCTATCGACCACCGATACAACTCTACGCACGCTTGACGTTCACTTTACCTAGAACAAGTATGAAACTAGAAGTACTTTGTAGGTGTTGTTGGATAGGTTTGCAAGATAATAAAGAGTACGTAAATAAAAAGTAGGGGTTGTTTAAATAAAGAAACAATAAAGTAAATATAGCGAGTGTGGAAAAGTTGTGGTAGGAGTTGCGAAATTTCCCGTAAGCAATTGACTACTTTACTAGACCGATAGCAAGTATTATGTGGGAGAGGCCACTGCTAGCATGTCATCCCTGACTGGGAATTCTATGCACTTATGATTGGAACTATTAGCAAGCATCCACAACTACTAATGTTCATTAAGGTAAAACCCAACCATAGCATTAAGGTATATTGGTCCCCCTTCAATCCCGTATGCATCGATTTCTATGCTAGGTTGAAGCTTCTGTCACTCTTGCCCTCCAATACATAGTCCTATAAACATACAAATAGCCCTAGGGTGTGATCCACGCGCGCAATCATATGATGGGCACCAAAGGACAGCAACATAACCACAAGCAAATTAAATCAATCATAGGAATTCATCAACCACCGATAGGACAACGAAAATCTACTTAGACATCATAGGATGGCAACACATCATTGGATAATAATATGAAGTATAAAGCACCATGTTCAAGTAGAGGGTACAGCCGGTTGCGGGAGAGTGGACCGCTGTAGATAGAGGGGGGGAGGTGATGGAGATGTTGGTGAAGATGGCGGAGGTGTTGGTGTAGATCGCGGTGATGATGATGGCCCCCGGTGGCACTCCGGTGCCACCGGAAGCGAGGGGGAGAGAGCCCCCTCCTTATTCTTCTTCCTTGACCTCCTCCCTAGATGTGAGAAGGGTTTCCCCTCTGGTCCATGGCCTCCATGGCACGGGAGGGGCGAGAGCCCCTCCGAGATTGGATCTGTCTCTCTGTCTCTCTCTGTTTCTGCGTTCTTAGATTCTTCCCTTTCACCGTTTCTTATATTCCCGGAGATCTGTAACTCCGATTGGGCTAAAATTTTGACAGGATCTCTATCCGGAAATTAGCTTTCTTGCGGCAAAAGAAGGGCATCAACCGCCTTACGGGGTGGCCACGAGGGTCAGGGGCGCGCCTGCCTCCCCAGGGCGCGCCCCTACCTCATGGGCCCCTCGAGCATCGTCTCGCGTGGATTCTTCTTCGCAAAAATCATATATATTCCAAAAAAAATCTCCGTCAGTTTTTATTCCGTTTGGACTCCGTTTGATATGGATATTCTGCGAAACAAAAAACATGCAACAAACAGGAACTGGCACTGGGCACTGGATCAATATGTTGCCAAAAGTATATGAAATTTGAATAATATTGGCATGGAACAATCAAAAATTATAGATACGACGGAGACGTATCAAGCCCCAGTGCTCTTGTTTGAGAAGAAGGATAAATCTCTGAGAATGGTTGTTGATTATCGGGCATTGAATGAAGTGACGATCAAGAACAAGTACCCACTGCCGATGATCAATGATTTGTTTGACCAGCTGCAAGGAGCTAAAGTGTTTCCAAAAATCAACCTGCGATCGGGATACCACCAGCTGAAGATTTGAGAAAATGATATACCTAAGACAACCTTCACTACAAGGTACGGGCTATATGAGTACACGGTTATGTCATTTGGATTGACTAATGCCCCTGCCTATTTCATGAGTATGATGAACAAGGTGTTCATGGAATTCTTGGATAAGTTTGTTGTGGTGTTCATTGATGATATCTTGGTATACTCAAAGGATGAAGAGGAACACAAGGAGCATTTGCGTTTGGTTCTTGAGAAGCTCAGGGAACATCAGTTATATGCTAAGTTTAGCATATGTGAGTTTTGGTTGAAGGAAGTGGGATTTCTTGGACATGTTATATCAGGAGAAGGTATAGCAGTGGATCCTACCAAGGTTCAGTCAGTCACTGAGTGGTTGGCACCCACCTTAGTTGGAGAGATCCCCAGTTTTCTTAGACTCGCGGGATACTACCGGAGATTCATTGAGATTTTTTCCAAGATTGCGAAACCTATGACGACATTGTTGAAGAAGGACACCAAGTTCTATTGGACTGAAGAATGTGAAGCAAATTTCTAGGAGTTGAAGAAACGTTTGACTACGGCCCCCTGATTCTGCCAGATATACGTAAGGATTTCCAAGTGTATTGCGACGCATCTCGCTTAGGACTTGGAAGTGTGCTTATGCAAGACGGAGGAGTTGTTTCTTATGCCTCACGACAACTTCGACCACATGAGTTGAATTATGCCACACATGATTTGGAGTTAGCAGCTGTAGCGCATGCACTCAAAACCTGGAGACATTTTCTTATAGGGAACCATTGTGATGTGTACACGGATCATAAGAGTTTGAAGTACATTTTCACACAGAAGGAGTTGAACCTCAGGCAGAGGAGATGGTTGGAGCTTATAAAGGATTATAATATGAAGTTGCACTATCATCCAGGCAAGGCCAATGTCGTAGCAGACGCTTTGAGCCGGAAGAGTTATGCCAACACCCTAGTAATAGGAGGATTGCCAAAGGAGTTAGCAGAAGATCTCAGGGAGCTTTATTTGGAGATCGTCCCTAGAGGTTTTGTTACAACCATGGAAGTTTAGTCAACATTGTTGGGAAAGATTTGAGAAGCTCAGAAGGAGGACAAAGAAATTGCCGAGATAAAGGAGAAGATGGCTGAAGGCAAAGCCAAAGGTTTTCGTGAGGATGAGCACGACACCCTGTGGTTTGAGGACCGTATATATGTACCCAATAATGCCGAGATCAGGAAGTTGATATTACAGGAAGCTCATGGCTCGCCATACTCGATACACCCCAGCAACACCAAGATGTATTTGGATTTGAAGGAGCGTTTCTGGTGCACCGGAATGAAGAAGGATATTGCCGAGTATGTAGCCATATGTGATGTATGTCAGAGAGTGAAGGCAGAACATCAGAAGCCAGCTGGATTACTGCAGCCTATGCTGATACCCGAATGGAAGTGGGATAAGCTTGGCATGGATTTCATCACCGGATTACCCAGGACCCGATCGGGATATGATTCTATCTGGGTAGTAGTGGACCTCTTGACCAAAGTAGCTCACTTTATCCCCGTGAAGACCACTTATACAAGTGCGAAGTTGGGCAAGATATATATGACCAGGATCGTATGTCTGCATGGAGTTCCGAGGACCATCGTATCGGATAGAGCAACACAGTTTACTTCGAAGTTTTGGCACCAGCTGCACTAGACTTTCTGTTGGGGATATAATTATTTGAGTAAGCCGGCCAGGAGGGGCCGGGTTATGCAAATAGGACTCATCGTAAAGGAAGCCCAAGACCCAGTGTGAGGATGGTGGTTCATAGAGCTTAAGGCCCATAGAGACAAACCGCCGTAATGGCATGACTTGTAACATAAGGTAGAGGTAACTAGTCACCGAGCCGGACACTGTTTATGAGCCGGCCGGGACTCTGTAGGCCGGAGGGCGTCAACCCGTGTATATAAGGGAACGATCCGCCGGCGGCTTAGGGCAAAAAACGACCAATCGAGAACCGGGCATAGCATATCTCTCTCCCTGGTCATCGAAACCTCAAGCAATACCAACCCAACTAGACGTAGGCCTTCCTTCACCGCAAGGGGCTGAACTAGTATAAACCTCGCATGTCCTTTTTCCCGATTAACCCCTTTAAGCTTCCTAGTTGCGATGGCTCCACGATTAAGTCCTTGCAAGAGGACATCTACCGTGACAATTCCACGACAGTTGGCGCCCACCGTGGGGCCAGCGCACGGTGGATTTGAGTTCTTGAAGGGCAGCTTCGAAGGGCTCAAGGGATACGCAGTTGGCCAGATAACCAAGAGTCGTCGCGGCAAGATCTACATCGATGACGAAGGCTGGGGCCCCGACGCCGGCTCAATTGAGTACGGGTACCGGGTCCCCTTTGGCGGAATTCACGTCTTCATCAGCCGGATTGGTGAGCCGGGCCCTGAGCCGGACAGCTGCACCGACCTCGTCGAGACGGCTCAGCGTGCGAAACCTGCCCGAGCTCAACCCGTCGTGAAGCATGCCTTTGTGGGTTGCATCCACGGAGGTGAACTTTATGAAGGATCTGAAGGTGATGGTGAGCCGGCCGTCCTCTCTGACGGTGATTCGTCCGCCGGCTCAACATATTCGCTGTATCAAGTCCAAGATGGTGTGCTTGGGGGCTGTTCCGATGGCAGCACTATTCTGGACCCCTCAGAGTCGCCAAACTGGGCAGGAGTCTTCATGGCTGGTACTCAACCCGGCCAAAATTGTACGGCTTCAGCAGCGATAACGTCCGGGTTAGGAGCAGCCGAGGCAGGAGGCCTTGTGCGCTAACCGGCTCAGGTACTGATGGATCTCATGGATAAACTTACGGCCTTGTTAACTGCTACAGTCGTCCCTGCGAACCAATCTGAGCATGAGGCGGAGGTGGCACAGGTTCGCGATGAGACGCCCGGGCCAAGGAAACCTTAGCCGCTGAAGATACTAGATTAGCCACAGAGTGGGCAGCTTTGGACGCACGGGCGCAGCAACTTCAGGCAGAGGCCTTTCAGCTCACGTTGAGCTTAAACGCATCTAATGAGCTAATGAGGAGGAGACATCAGAAAACTCAGTCCCGTTTACCTCAGATTTATGATCCTCGGAATATCTTTGCTACACCTGGGGCCGGCCCAAGTAACCCGCCAGGTGCAAATCAGTTTATGACATCCGGAGCGGGAGGCCCAGTCCAGCCTCCGGTGACAGCGCCTCTTCACGGCAATATGGCACCGCCCCATCACGTACCGATACCGCAGGGTCACTTCTCCAACCCCATGGAGAACTTAATCGCAGCATCAGCACGTTTGGCGGCTCTCCTAGTAGATGGTGATGATCCGACAGTGGTGGAAACCCGGAGGATCAGGGAACTTGTCCAAACAGCCCTGGCTCAGCAAGAGACCTACTCCTACAGCCGGGACAGGATTCACTCAACTCCTCCGCCTTGGTTAGCTCCGCCTCGTCAAAACCGGAGCTCGAGTTACAGTAGACACATGGAGTCAGAGGCCTTGTCAAGTAGTGCTCAGCGCCGGAACCAGCCCGGCGGGTATAACCCGGTTCAGGATCGGATACGTCAGGAGGACGAGCGGGCGACTCAGCTAGCGGCTCAGCTAGCAGCCCAACAGGACTCACCGGCTTATCCGACGACTTCCGTTGAGGCGGGTATTGCTACTAGAACCGGAGGAGTTCCTTGTCTGGTACTGGCTCTACGTAATGTACGTCTGCCCAAGGATTTCAAGGGACCTCGAAAGGTGCCGAATTATACGGCCGATTTACAGCCTGGGGCATGGATTGAAAGTTACGAGATGGCCATGGAGCTGCTGGAGGTTAGTGATGAAGCGATGGCTCAATACTTCACCATGATGTTGGACGGAACAGCCCGTTCTTGGTTAAATGGTTTGCCACCCAATTCCATTAGTTCATGGGCAGAGCTAAAGGCCCGTTTCATCCAGAACTTCAAGGACACTTGCAAGCAGTCTATGTCGATTGTGGACCTGACAAATTGTAAGCAGGAGGAAGGTGAGTCTACGACTCATTGGGTGCGCCGGGTCAAAGATATAATACATTCGTCTGACAAGATGGATGCCGGTTCAGCAGTTCTCATGCTGGAGAAGAATTGCCGCTTTGAGCCTCTGAGACAGAAACTGGGGCGCCTGAAGCGTGATTGCAACGATATGGGGACGCTGATGGCGGCTTTAGTCAAGTATGCCGATTCTGATAGTACCAAGGATCCCGCGTCTGATGAAGAAAAGACAGGGAAGGGAAAGAAGAACGGTAATGGAAAGGGTCAGCGGCATAACCCGGTGGGTCAAGGAGGCAATAAGCGTAAAGCGGACGGTAACCCGGAATTTGTGGCCAATGCACAGGGTAACAATCAGAAGCACAAAGGAAAGCCACCCCCTCGGTTTGGCGGGTCAGGTCCGTCTCTTGAGCAACTACTCAATGAGCCCTGCCCGAAACACGGCACCCGGGAACGACCAGCGACTCATTTATGGAAGGATTGCGCAATCATGAAGGCTTTCAAGAATTCTAATACGTTTGATGGCAATCAAGGCCCAGGCGGCGGCTCAGGAGCTGGCGGCTTTCATGGCCCGGGCGGCGGTTCAGGATCCGGTTTTCAGGGAAGCCAGGGTGGTTATAATCAACAGCAGTCTGGTCAAGGAGGTCAGCAGCAGCAGCAGTCGGGTTATCAGAGCCATCCAAAACAACTAAACAGTGGGCAGTATCACGTGTTCACCACAAGTTTGTGTAAACGTGATCAGAAAGTTCATAGGAGGGCGGTGAATTCTGTTGAGCCGGCAGTCCCTCGTTACTTGAGGTGGTCGGAACAACCTATTGTCTGGAGCAGGGAGGATCACCCTCCCCGGGTTGATAATCCGGGTCAACTGGCCCTGGTAGTGGCACCGCAGGTTGGTGGTTATAAATTCACTAAGGTGCTCATGGATGGAGGTAGCAGCATCAACATCCTCTACTACGAGACCTTTCGGCGCATGGGTTTAACTGACAAGAATTTAAAGACTTCCAACACCATCTTCCATGGAGTGGTGCCTGGTAAGTCGGTGTATCCTGTGGGTAAAATCGAGCTAGAGGTGGCCTTTGGAGACAAGCATGATTCTAGGGCGGAAAAGTTAACTTTTGAAGTGGTCAAAATCAAGAGTCCATATCACGCTTTGTTTGGGCGGCCGGCTTATGCCAAGTTCATGGCGCGGCCATGTTATGTTTATTTATAGCTCAAGATGCCGGGTTACAAGGGTACCATCACTATGCATGGAAGCCGAAAGGTGGCCCTGGAATGCGAGGAAGGCGATGCGGCTTATGCCGAGTCTATCTGTGCAGCAGAGGAGCTCAAATTTTATCAAGATAACATTGACCCGGCGGATATGACCTCCCTCAAGAAGCCGACTACGGAGCATGACCGGCCATGAAGTTTAAATCGGTTGCAGAGACTAAGCTTGTTGATTTTACTCCGGGCGATTCGTCTAAGCAATTCAGCATCAGTGCCAACTTGGATCCTAAATAGGAAAGCGCGCTCATCGAGTTCATCCGTGAGAACCGGGACATCTTTGCATGGAAGCCTTTTGACATGCCGGGTGTACCGAGAGGACTCGCTGAGCACACTCTTAATATTGATCCGAAGTATAAGCCGGTCAGGCAGTTTCTGCAGCGATTCAATGAGGAACGACGAAAAGCTATAGGAGAAGAGGTCGCCCGGCTCTTGGCGGCTGGGTTCATTGTCGAAGTTTTTCACCCAGAGTGGTTGGCTAACCCGGTGCTCGTGCTCAAGAAAAACGGCACCTGGCGGATGTGTGTGAATTACACGGACTTAAATAAGGCTTGTCCGGCTGATCCTTTCGCTCTCCCCCGGATTGATCGAATCATTGATGCTACAGCGGGTTGTGCGCGTTTGAGCTTTTTGGATGCTTACTCTGGTTATCATCAGATCAAGATGGCAGTTAAGGACCAGTAGAAGACGGCTTTCATCACTCCATTTGGAGCCTTCTGCTATGTGTCTATGCCTTTTGGGATGAAGAGTGCCCAGGCGACTTATCAATGGTGTGTACAGAATTGTCTTCACAATCAGATTGGACGCAATGTTCATGCTTATGTGGATGACATAGTGGTGAAATCCAGAGAGGTGGAAACCTTGATATCTGATCTCAGAGAAACCTTTGACAATCTCCGGGTTTACAAAATGATGCTTAACCCGGAGAAGTGTGTATTTGGTGTGCCCGCAGGCAAGCTTTTGGGATTCTTGGTCCCAAACCGGGGCATCGAGGCTAATCCGGAGAAGATTAAGGCAATCACTTCTTTGGCTAAACCGGCATGTATCAATGATGTTCAGCGATTGGCGGGTCATGTTGCCGCCTTAAGCCGGTTCATAAGCCGGTTAGGTGAGAAGGCCCTACCGCTGTACCAACTGATGAAGAAGGCAGACACCTTTGTCTGGAGTAATGCTGCTAATACTGCTTTTAAGGATTTGAAGAGGCAGTTATCCGAGCTGCCAGTTCTTGCAGCTCCCATTGACAAAGAGCCTTTGCTGTTATATGTGGCTGCTAATTCACGAGCCTTCAGTGTGGCAATTGTGGTAGAGCGCAAGGAGGCTGGTAAGGAACATCCGGTTCAACGGCCGGTTTATTATGTCAGTGAGGTACTCATCGAGTCAAAACAAAGATATCCTCATTGGCAGAAACTTGTTTACGGGGTGTTCATGGCAAGCCGGAAGCTGAAGCAATACTTCCAAGGTCACCCTATCACTGTAGTAAGTTCTGCCCCCTTGGGAGACATTATTCAGAACAGAGAGGCTACAGGACGAGTCGCCAAGTGGGCCATCGAGCTCGGGCCTCATGGTCTGAAGTACGTACCACGCACTGCCATTAAGTCCCAAGCTTTGGTGGATTTCATCAATGACTGGACAGAGCTACAGGCACCTGAGGAGAAGCCCGATAACACTTATTGGACTATTCACTTTGATGGGTCCAGACAGTTGGAAGGCTCGGGGGCTGGAGTCGTGTTAACTTCCCCTCGAGGTGACAAATTTTGTTATGTGCTCTGGCTTATGTTTCCTTGTACTAACAATGCAGCTGAGTATGAGGCCCTACTCCATGGTCTCCGGATGGCCAAAGAGATGAACTTGAGCCGGGTAAGATGCTTGGGAGACTCAGACCTTGTGGCTCAACAGGTGTCAGGCAAGTGGGACTCTAAAGATCCCCTTATGGCGGCTTACCGTCGTGAAGTCGATGCTGTGGCTGGGCATTTCAAGGGTTATGCGGTGGAACACATTGATCGAAGGAAGAATGAGGCAGCTGATGCCTTAAGCCGGCTGGGGTCTCAGCGTAAGCCGGTGCCGCCTAACACCTTTCTTGATGTTTTGCATAATCCTTCTGTTAAGTTACCTATAGAGGAAGATCTGGCAATACCAGACCCGGAGGCACAGCTGGTGGCGGCTCTCCACGTTATCCCGGATTGGACAGTGCCTTATTTGGCTTACATGACCCAGGGAGAGTTGCCTGAAGATGAGACCTTGGCAAGACAAATCGCCCGGCGGTCCAAGTCCATGACAATTGTCAATGGCGAGTTACATCACTGCAGCGTCACTGGAGCATTTCAACATTGCGTATCACCTACAGAGGGTCAGGAGATCCTTCGTGAGATTCATGAAGGCGATTGTGGTCATCACGCCGGCTCAAAATCTCTTGTGGCCAAAGCTTTCCGTCATGGGTTTTATTGGCTGACGGCTCATGCTGATGCAGAAGACCTGGTCAGTAAATGTGACGGATGTCAGAAATTATCACGACAAGCCCATGTGCCGGCTCAAGAATTGAGGATGATTCCAATTACTTGGTCGTTTGCAGTCTGGGGGCTTGATATGGTCGGGCCTTTCAAAAGGTCTAAGGATAAAAAGACGCACCTCTTGGTAGCGGTTGACAAGTTCACAAAGTGGGTGGAGGCGGAGCCAGTCAGTAAGTGTGATGCAGCCACGGCGGTCCAGTTTATGAAAAAGGTGATTTTTCGCTTTGGTTTTCCACACAGCATTATAACTGATAATGGCACTAACCTCTCCAAAGGAGCTATGGAAGAGTTCTGTCAACGAGAGCATATCCGGCATGACGTTTCAGCTGTGGCTCACCCTCAATCCAATGGTCAAGCAGAACAAGCTAATCAAGAAATCTTGAGGGGTATCAAGCCCCGGCTCTTGGTCCCTTTGCAGCAGACGTCAGGTTGTTGGGTGGAGGAGTTACCTTCTGTACTTTGGAGCATCAATACTACACCTAACAGATCTACGGGTTACACGCCTTTCTTTATGGTGTATGGAGCAGAGGCGGTCCTGCCAAGTGACATCCGTCATGACTCACCCCGTGTGGCGGCTTATGTTGAAGAAGACAATGAAAAAGCTCGGCAAGACACACTTGACCTGTTAGATGAAGAGCGAGACTTGGCAATAGCCCGCTCGGCGATTTACCAGCAAGACCTGCGCCGCTACCACAGCCGCCGGGTTAGGTCCAGAACCTTTCAGGAAGGCGACTTAGTGCTCCGACTCATCCAGGATCAATCTGACATGCACAAGCTATCCCCTCCTTGGGAAGGACCCTTTGTGGTCAGCAAGAATCTGAACAACGGATCATACTACCTTATCGACGTTCGGGAGCACAAAGACTCACGTAAGTCGGAGGAGGAGACCCGTCGGTCGTGGAATATCGCTCATCTTCGGCCTTATTATACTTGAGCCATCGGCTCTAATGTGTATATACTTATACTATGTATATTACAATAAAGCAGGACCTCTGTCCTTTTTTCCACTCCCAAAAAAGGTTTATGTGTTTTCTTTGTCAGGTGGTGGAGATAACCAAGGAGAAGCGGATCATATCTGAATCCGGCTTTCCTTTGGTCCGGCTTATGATCATATCTGAATCTAGCCGTGATCACTTGGGGGCTTCCTGTTCAAACATAGGTCGTATTCGAACCAAAGAGAACATAGCTGTTGATACCCACTTGATCGGCATACTGCCAAACCCACTTGATCGGCATACTGCCAAACCCACTTGATCGGCATACTGCCAAACCCACTTGGGGGCTTCTTGATCATATTTGAATCATAGCTTAACCCCTTTGGGTCTGACGTGGATCGTATTCGAATCAGCGTCATTAAACAACTCTTATGGTCACTTGGGGGCTTCCTGTTCAAACATAGGTCGTATTCAAATCAAAGAGAACATAGCTGTCGATACCCACTTGATCGGCATCGCCACAGCCACTGGGGGCTAACAGATCGTATCCAAATCTTAGCTTAACCCCTTTGGAACGGTTCACTGATCGTATTAAAATTAGAAACCCTTGAATTTTGTTCATCATATTTTACAAGTATCAACATTGGATATCTTGCGACCCTCTTGAAAATACAATGGAATACATTGTAATCCTCCAGGATTAATATTGGTTACATCAGGTTGTTAAGTACCAGGTGAACTTTTATGTGCCAATTTTCAGGAGTTAAACTTACCCTTAGGGGTTGGCTTATATAAGCCGGAAAAGCAGCCGTAAGCATCACAGGGCAATGCAAGACATTTCTGCAAAGGACATAACAGATTCATATAAACTACAAAGTGCATAGTGACGGCGGCTTATGCAAGTATTAAGGGCCATAAGCATGCGCAAAGGCATAGCAAAACTCAAAGTTCTACTCTGTTACAAGACTCCCCGAGTCTGAATGATGCGGCATTGTTTTTCTACAAAGACATAAGCAGGTGGTGCCTGGCAATCTACTCTTGGGGTTGACTTGAAGCTTCCGGGTTATCCTTCTCCGCCTCTCCGCCGGCTGCTTTGTCTTGGAAGGATGATGAGGCCCAGTCAATGCCACTCAAAGCCTCAAACTCAGCTTCATCATCTATTAAACCGGTTGGGTCGACTTCAGGGGCAAAGGTGTGCTTACGGATTGGAGGAATCAAGCTAACATTATCATAATGCGGCATGGGGATTCTCCGATTCTCCTTGTCATAACCCGACTGACACTTGGTGAGGTCAGTGTCGTTTCTAATTTGAGTGGCCACAGGGCGTATATCCCTCATGCAGGTGGTGAAATCCTTTTCATCAAATGGAGTGCCATCCTCCTTTAAACTTGGATACCCAAGAGCGATGTCGGCCGGGTCTAGCTCTGGTAACCAGGCTTTGGCCCGACTCAAAGCGGCTATCGCTCCGGCTCTTGCAGATGCTCGTCTTAACTCTTGGATTCACTGAGGTAGCACAGCAAACCGCTTCAGCACATCTTGCAGGAGATAGGGAACATCATTTGATAAAGCCACAACGGCCAGAGCACGTTGTGACCCGGTGTAGAGCTGTTCCACCAGAGTATAAACCGCCTTCAGCTTGATCACCATGTTCTGCTGGAGATTTGTGCTCCTGGGGCCTGCGTTATTAAGCATAAGGTGAGCCGGCGGAAACAACTGAAATGGTCATTAAAGGAGTTTTGTGGTGTTTAAGGTTTAAGTAAGTCACTCACCAAAGATTGACGAGACCATTCGAGATATCTGGCGCTTTAAGCCGGATAGTTCGGCCGTTGCTTCCGCAAGCGATGCCTCTGCTTTCTCGGCCCGGGTCACCAGTGCGGCCTTTTCATCAGCCCAGGTTTTCTTCTCCGACTCAAAGTTCTTCTTCAACTTCTCTTGTTCAGAGACGCTGAACTCAAACTTGGAGTTGGATTTCTGGATTTCAAGCTCTTGAGCTGCCAGGCGATTCTTCAGTTCAGTAATCTCTGACTCAAAATGATTTATGGTGGCCTGCATTGATGCCGGGTTATAATCAGAATTACTTTAAGATCATATTAAGTCCCAAGCACTTTGCAAGCAAAGGTACTTGACACTTGGGGGCTAATGTATACTGAAGAACTCTCAATTACTACTCTGGTTCATGGAAATTAAGTCCCAAGCACTTTGCAAGCAAAGATGTTTGGCACTTGGGGACTAATGTGTATCACAAGTGCTACAACGGGGTTAAATATCTTTTTCCTAAGCCGGATAAGCAGTGCTAGGCAGTTTTTTAAAGTCTACAGCATATTTACTTATAAGCAATAGACTTGGGGGCTGGTACAGTAAGTATGGTTAAAGAAAGCTAGCATAAGTCATACCTCAGATTTTTGCTGTATCTGCTTCACCATGTCAATTTCCAGGTCACGACTGCTATGTACTTGATTGATATAGCCGGAGACGATCTCTCCAATACTCAAATGAGTGTAGTCAGTGACGTCCAGCTTGGCCTTTCGGCGTTCTAACAATTCCTCTTTAGCAGAACACTTGGCAAGTACAGTTGGCTGTGCCGGCTCAACAAACTGAGTCTTGAGAATCTCAACTTCCGGATCATCTGCCTTGGCGGGGCTAGGAGCCTCCGGGTTATCAGAATCGTTGAGGGTTTGCTCAGCAGACGGGTCAGAGGAAGATACAGGAACTTCATGGATGGTTGAGGCGGCGGCTCATGAGCAGAGGCGTCAGGAGCAGCTGTGCCCAGCTCCGATTCAGTCACAACCGGCTCTTGGGACGGCTTATTCTTTTTTGCCTTTTTGTTGGGCTTTACTTGCACACTTTGGGAAAGGTAGACAGGTTAAATACAAAAATATGAGTAAAATAAAGCATAAGGTACAACAAGTTTATATTACCCGGGAGCAGTTTTGAAGGCCGGCATGTTGGACTGCATAGACTCACCGGAGGAAGGTGAAGTATCCTGATAGTTGGAGTCAGAGGAATTGAGAGGCTGATGAATGAAACCCGCCAAAGGAAAAAGAAGGTGTAAATCGGAGATAACCTCAGCCTGGCGCTTCCTGGACACATCGGGTAAGCCGGAGGAGAGTTCCGCGTCTTTGCTGGTCCGGGTCTGCCTCCGGCTCTCATAAATCTGTCGCTTCAAAAGAAATTGAGGGTCTTGGTAAGCTAAAGGATGTGAAAATCTTACTTTCCGGGTTACTCTTCAGATTTTCAACCTCGGCAAAGGCTCTGAGTCGGAGGAGATTATAGTTACCTCTTCTTCAAAGGCTTGGCTGTTGCCTGTATCCTCCTGAGAGGAATTAATGTCAATAACATGATGATAAAAGAGTCAGGGGAATTAGGAGTTACCTCTTCTTCTTCATCATCAATATCATCCAGTTTCATCATATCTGAGGCGCTGGGTTTCCTCTTTCTTGAAGTTCCAGTCTTAGCGGTTCGTCTTTCGGCTCTTTTTGCTGCTCAGGCTTGTTTGGCAGCCTCATGGTCATACTTGACCTTCCAGAAGCCGCTATTTGCCTATGAATAAGGATAAAGGGTTATGAGTAAAGGTAAGGTATAACATAATAAAGATAATTGTGGAGGATAATAACTTACTGGAGGGGCCGGGTTCTTCTGGCAAAAAGGTAGTAAGCCGAAAGTGTTACTATTCACTGTGCCCTCTTTCAACAAAGTCTGAGTTGTAGCTTCCACTACGTCATCTGGTAAGTTGTCAGGACTATGACACTGAGGGTCATCTTTCTTGCCTGAATAATTACACATTAAGCCGGGGCGGCGGCTTAACGGAATTATTCTCCAAGCAACCCAGACTCGGACCAGGTCAATGCCATCTAAGTCGTTCCCTAAAAGGGCTTTAATCTTCTTGATCTTGGGGGTGAGTGGCAGACGTTCAATAGCAGTCAACTTATCCGGCAGCGGGTGAGTAGGTTCAAGGCGCAATGCACGGAAGCCGGGTAGCGGGTTTTCACCAGCCGGAGAAGTATCTTGGCAGTAGAACCATGTCTGGTTCCAGTCCTTTGGATGACTCGGCAATTCAGCATAAGGGAACAGGCAGTCTCTCCGCCTTTGGATCGATATGCCACCAAGCTCCAGACTAGGCCCGTTGGCCCGCTCATTCTGCTGGTTCAAATAAAACAATTCCCTGAACAAAAGTAGGCTGGGTTCTTCTCCAAGGTAGACCTCACAGAAAACTTGGAAATTGCAGATATTTGACACGGAATTGGGCCTGATGTCTTGAGGTCTTAAGTCAAAGAAGTGCAGAACGTCTCTAAATAATTTTGAACCGGGAGGAGCAAATCCCCGGCTCATGTGATCGGTAAAAATGATCACCTCCCCTCCCTTGGGTTGAGGTTTCTCTTCAGACGATTCAGGAGCACGATAAGACATGACATCCTTCTTGGGCAGATGGCCAGACTTTACAAACTCGGACAGTTTGCTCTCTGTAACAATGGATGGGACCCAGTTGCAGGTAACCGGAGGTTTAACAGCTTTGGGTGCCATTGGGTAAATTGAAGCCTACAACAAGATAAAGGAAAAAAATTCGGTCTATTATAACCCGGAGAATAAACATTATTGGGTTATTTAAGATGGCGGCTTAAGAAGGGGCCTAATGACATACAGGTAACTATGTGATAATGTTTAACAGCTGCAGGTATTAAAGATGATTAAGGTTTTCTTAAGTCACCAGAGGCAAGCGGTGCTGACAGCCGGTATTATCTTAAACCGGCTACACGGACTACTATGGCTAAAACAGAGTCAACAGACGCAGTTTTTTTGGCTAAGTGTGGAACAAACAGGTTTCACAAGTTGCAATCGTTATTTTGAATCAAACGATGCTCTGGAAAGGAAAATATTTCTAGACCTAAAACAGTACAGAAAAGTTCATATACTCACGGAGAGCTTCCAAAACAAGGGAAATGAGATCTGTTCTCATACAGGATAAGCACATTTTCCGTAGCAGTTCTAAGTTGTTTTTATAATCTAAACAAGGCATTAGAGGTGAGAACTAATGGAGGTTTGCGTCGGGCGGCGATGAACGACGACGAACTCAAGACGGTTTCAATGTAGATCCGAGAAGGGGGAAAAGAGGAACTCACAGATGCGGAAGAACTGCGGAGGGTCGCCGTCGTTTTCTGGTCAGAATCAGGGTGATGCAGCGGCCTGAGTCGGTGAAGACGAGGGGGTCGACGGCGGCGGCGGCGGAGCTTGAGCAGCAAAGAAGGAGGTGCGAGGAGGAAGATGACTGAAGGAAATGAAAAAGACCTAGGTCGCATCTATTTATAAGGAGGGGCCGACCAAGACGGCGCGAGAAACAAGGAGACAGAATATCATTTTACAACGACCCCGACACCTCGATTTTCGGGATGGTCAGTTAAGGCAAAGATCCGTTGAAGATATGATGAAATAAGATAAGGATTTAATTAAAAGATGATGTCACGGTGGGTTAACCCGGAACCAGAAGATGACGTCACAATGGGTTATGACCTTTTCACGGACAGAAGACAGAAGGACTGATTCTTAAGGTATTTTAAGATTGACATGAGCCGGTCCAAATCAATCTGGGGCCTAATGTTGGGGATATAATTATTTGAGTAAGCCGGCCAGGAGGGGCCGGGTTATGCAAATAGGAATCATCGTAAAGGAAGCCCAAGACCCAGCGTGAGGATGGCGGTTCATAGAGCTTAAGGCCCATAGAGACAAACCGCCGTAATGGCATGACTTGTAACATAAGGTAGAGGTAACTAGTCACCGAGCCGGACACTGTTTATGAGCCGGCCGGGACTCTGTAGGCCAGAGGGCGTCAACCCGTGTATATAAGGGAACGACCCACCGGCGGCTTAGGGCAAGAAACGACCAATCGAGAACCGGGCATAGCGTATCTCGCTCCCTGGTCATCGAAACCTCAAGCAATACCAACCCAACTAGACGTAGGCCTTCCTTCACTGCAAGGGGCTGAACTAGTATAAACCTCGCATGTCCTTTGTCCCGATTAACCCCTTTAAGCTTCCTAGTTGCGATGGCTCCACGATTAAGTCCTTGCAAGAGGACATCTGCCGTGACAATTCCATGACACTTTGGGTACCAGGCTAGAGTTCAGTACCACTTTTCATCCGCAGACAGATGGACAGACTGAGAGAGTAAGTCAGATTCTGAAGGACATGTTGAGAGCTTGTGCGCTAGATTACGGATCTAGTTGGGATGACAACTTGCCCTACGCGGAGTTCTCCTACAACAACAGCTACCAGGCCAGTTTAACCGTTCGAAGCCCTGTATGGACGAAGGTGCAGAACACCGTTAATGTGGGATGAAATTGGAGACCGTCAGTTGTTTGGACCAAATTTGATTAAGGAGTCCGAAGAAAAGGTTAAACTGATTCGGGATAGACTGAAGGTAGCTCAGTACAGACAGAAGAGTTATGCAGACTCAAAACGCAAGGAGGTAGTCTATGAAATCGGAGACAGAGCAGATCTGTGAGTGTCACCTCTGCCAGGAGTTAAACGTTTTGGAGTTAAGGGAATTTTAGCCTCGAGATTTGTAGGACTGTACCGTGTTTTGAAACGCATGGGAGAGGTTTCCTATAAGTTGGAATTACCCGAAGGATTGTTAGGATTACATGATGTGTTTCACGTTTCCCAGTTGAAGAAGTGCCATGCAGAGATGGCCGATATCCCTCTGAGAGATACGGTGCCCCTGGAAGCAATTTAGTTGAATAGTGATTTGACAGATGAGGAGAAACCAGTCAAGATTCTCGGGTTTGCCAGCCGAGTTACTCACAGCAAGGTTATTAAGTTTTGCTAAGTTCCAGTGGAGCCACCATACCGAGGATGAAGCCACCTGGGAACGAGAGGACGATCTACGCAAAGACCACCCACACCTATTTTCTAGCCAACCCGAATCTCGAGGACGAGATTCATCTTAAGGGGGGGTAGCTTTGTAACATCCCAAATTTTCAATTTGGAATGTTATACATAGGTCATTCATGCATATCATATTTTATCGCATTTCGTTTTGCGATCCTCAAAATTCTAAGAAACTCAAGGACCCACGGAGAGAGTTAGGAATTTCATTATTTTCATATTTGAGTTTTCTCAAATTTTGAAAAGAGGATCATTTGGTTTTAATTAATTTTTCTCTCCGAAAATATTCCATATTAAAATATATGAGAGGAGATACTATGACTTCTCCAAAATAAAGGGAATGTTGGAGGAAAATATTAAAATCAAATAAGTTATTGTATTTGGGTTTTATTGCTATTTTATTTGGATTAGGAAAACATGTGTTTTTAAAAATTGCACCAGAGGTCTAAATAAATGTTCACTTTGTCCGCAATATTATTAGAGAACCGTGGAAATTTATTTCAGGATTTTTTGAGTCCGTTTAGTATTTCTTTTGTTTGTTTTTCTGCGTCAGGATTTATAAAAAAGGTAACCAGCCTAACCGGGCCATGTCCAACTAGGACACTGCACCCGGCCGGCCCTTATAAGCCGAGGCCGCAGCGCCCGAGGCCCAGCTCGCGCCCCCGCCCCGAAACCCTAGCGTGCCGCGGCCCGATCCGCTCGCCGCGCCGCCGCCTTGCCGCCCCGCTACGGAGGTAGCCGCCGCCGCCACCGGTTTTCGCAAGAAAACCGTTCGTTTTTTTCGAAACCCTAGATTGGTTTTTCTACTTTCGATATTGTTCGGGTTTTTCGGTTTAGTTAAATAGCGGACGTTCGTCCGTACATTCGTTTTAACGAACGTCGTTCATCCGTTAGCCGCAGACAACGAACATTCGTTTGTTAGCCTGTCCGTCAGTTTTCTTTTTCCAGGGTTTTTCCGCGATTATTTTCGATCACGATTTCTGCCCTAATCATCGTTCTAGTATATCTTCTCGCTCGTTTATCCGAATCAGGTGAAACAAGCGCCTAGATCTTCGTCTCGAAGACCTCTTTCTGTTTAACCAACTTGAACAAGATTTTGGTACTGTAAATTTTGACTTTAGTCCATATTAGTATTCAGATCTTGTTTCTTTCATAGTTTGAGTTTCGTTGCTCTGTTTGATTCGATTCTTTTTGCAAACCGGAGTTCTTCAGTTGAACTTTCTGGTTAGATCTTCTTATTTGAGTTTTACCCGTGCATCTTTGCTTGAGTGCTTATGTATGATATTGTTTGTTTGCGATAGAATACCCGGAGTGCGAAGCGTGCTACTACGAGTCTTTAGGTTTTGCGGACCGTCAGCAAGGCAAGTAGCACTTTGATCATACCCCTTTATTACCCAGTTTTTATGCATTAGTTTCAACCCTCACACATTGCATGAGTAGGATCTCTTAACATGTGGGTTTGGGAAGTAGATGATGAGGTAGAACCTATTGCCCTTTTATTATCAAACCCTGGGAGTTACTTCTACGTTATGCTTATATTGCTATGCTATGCTCGTAGACATGGATTGGGTTTGAGTGTATCCATGACAGATGTGAGTTGTTTATTAATGGTTCAACTTAAGGTGGAAACTTTAATACACATCTGGGTGGATTGGTTGCGGGCACCTGGAGAATCCAGTGTTGTCCTAGGATATCCCAGAGTACCCGTGTGATCATCCTATGGTTCGCCACCCAGGCTCAAAGGGATCATAAGATTATTCATGCTAGAAACTTCCGTGTGCAGCCACAAGCCATTATGGGCTCTGGCATAGTTGAGTATGTTGTGTGACCTATTCCAGTGGTAGACTAGCAGATGAATGGGATGTAGGTTGGTACGGTCTACCTAGGGTTAGAGTTAATGCTTCTGAAAGACCGTGTCTCAGTCATCCGTTTCTCAAACACCTTGTAGTGCGAGAAATCCAATGGAGGAGATCGAGTCTTGTGGGGAAAAGTGTGCAAACCTCTGCAGAGTGTACAAACTAATCATGGTTAGCCGTGTCCCCGGTTATGGACATCTTGAGTATCTGGTACTTGAATTATTGATTTGATCTCATCACTCTAATTAATTTGTTGGGATATTAATGACTACTTTAATTGGGATTGAGTTGGAAGAACCTTCTCAATGATGTTTCAACTACCATGATAGTTAAATAAAATATGTTCCTTTGTTGTAGGGAAAAATTGGCTTTTCGCAAAACAATATAACCATAGAGCCTCCACCAGCCATATATGCATGTAGTGATAGCATTTATGTGTTCATTGCTCTCTTGTGATATATTGCCAGCATATTCCATGTGCTGACCCGTTTCGGGCTGCAACATATCATGTTGCAGACTTTTCAGACGACGAGTAAGATGTCGTAGGTCGTTTGTCATGCACTCAGCTATGCCGTTGGAGTTGATGGACTCACTTTATCTTCCAAGCCTTCCGCTGTTATCTTATTTAGATGGCCTTAAGCCATATTTATTGTAATTAGTTCTCTTTTGAGACCTTCGATGTAATAAGTGTGTGATTGATACTCTGTTATAAATCCTTCGAGTATTGTGTGTGTCAGCATTACCAATCCAGGGATGACACTAAAGCACAGAGACTTGACCGTCTGAGGTCAGGTCGCTACACTTTACTAAGTCGATGTTATGGTTGCCTAGGGATGAAATAACTCGTCTCTAACTTTGGAATATGATGTCTCTACATGCAATTTTTGTTGTAGTGGGTTTATTGTTTAATTACACCAAGTAAGACACTGGCCATGACCAATTTAAATGAATCTTTGAGTATAAATCACATGAACTAGTGCAAAACATTGTTGAATTGTTGGGCCAGAGTCATGCCCTTGTTAGAGAAGGATTCCACAAAATATATATTTATGATTTTGAGATCATTGAGAAGAAGGTGCAGGTGGTGATCAAAGGTCCCTATTGCGAGGCCATCGGTGTGGCAGCCCCCACCTAAAGGATTTGCCAAAATAAATGCGGATGTAGCAGTAGGAAGAGAGGGAGAGCATGGAGCAGTAGCAGTAGCAGTAGTTTGCAGAGATCAAGGTGGCAAAGTTTTGGGAGCTTCCGCGATCAATTTTAGATTTATCTCAGATCCGACCACGCTGGATGCTCTAGTTGTTCGTAAAGGACAAGTAATTGCAGAAGGTCTGTATGTCAATTAAACTCAAATTTCTCGGATTGCAAGACGGCGGTGAACTACATCAAGCAGAATTCAGCGGCTGAGATGGTGCCATAGTACACAAAATAATAGATCACTCACGGTGTTTTTCGGTTTGTAATATTGTTCATGAGTCTAGGAGCTTGAACTTCGAGGTTCACAATCTCGCTAAGCACGTTTTAACTCTCAAGTTTGGTAGGCATGCATAGTTAGGCCAACGACAGGAGCTACTATTTTTTCCTGTAAACATTTTGGAGATTTGAATAAAGCTTGGCGAGAGTGCCTAAAAAAATCTAAGTGTTATGCAGCATGTTTTTAAGGAAAAGACCAGCAGAAGAAGCTAGAAAGTGGCATTAAAAAGTGTATATCATCAAGTTTAGCAAGATCAATGTGTAGAATCCAACATATTGCTATAGCATAATGATGTACTTCCTCAAGTTTAATATTTTAAAATGATGGAGAACTCCATCTATACTAAAATCAATGAGCATTATCTTTCTAATTTTGATTGGCTGCATATTATTTCGAGGGAGTTAAGATTAAGAGCAAACTCATTTTTCCTATTTCCATACCATAATCGAAAGGGATATGTGCATTTTGCATCACAAATTTCATAAGATATATAATCCACTTTCATGCATATTTGATCACCTTTACAACATTTTACCTTGAGCTTATCTTTAGTTGCAAAGACTAACTAGAGAAAGTACTGAAAAAGATGCCAGATGAAATAAAAGTTATATGTAAAAAATCACTTGTGAGCGAGGAAAAATACACCAAAATAGATGAGGCCTTTATGCGTCAAAATAGACCCTCGGTCAGAAGTAGGAACCTGGGGGTGCCTGGTGCACCCAAGCACCCCATCCTGGCAGCAGGTGCATGTGGTCAAGGTTCCATAGGTAACCTCTCAGGGTTATATGCTTCTCTCCTGACGCAAAAACTCCATTAGACTTTTTTTCGGAATTTTCTATCACTACGATGAACTTTGTTATTTATGCTTATGATATGTTGCTTCTATTTTTGCCAAGTATGTCTCTTTCTGTTGCTGAACTATATATGTTGCATATCATCGACCCATGTGACGATGCAGGTGCATAGATCATCGATGACGAAGAAGTGCGACGACACGAGTATACGACGAGTGGCCGGAGTGTCAGGTCTAGGTGTACCGGTTTCCGATTTCGGAGCGACAACCAGTAGTTAATTTAGGTTTACGCTAGTGCGAGAGAGGGATACAAACTGACGCCTCAAGAAGTACTACATTATGTATGATGAGACATGTCATGTAACTTGTATAGCTATATCGTGATTATGATGTGACGACATGATTTGTGTTGGATGATATGATGAGACTATTATGTGTATGATATGATGAGCATATTGCATGTTTATGATATGATTATATACTGTATAAAACCTACAAATACATCGCAAATATGCAGCAAAAAAAGATATGAGAAAATATAGTAGTAGCACTCTTTAGCGCTGGACAGGAAAACGCTACTTCTAAAGCACTTAGCAGTAGCACTGGTACGGTAAGCGCTACTGCTAAGTAGGTATAGCAGTAGCGCGTGTCAACACGCGCTACTGCTAAACGTTAGTTGTAGCGCCTTATCAGTAGCACGGTCACCCGCGCTACTGCTAGGCTTTTCCCTAGTAGTGTACTGCCCCGGCCGAACAAAACCCTACTCCTCTTACCGAGCACTAATGTCAGGACCCCGATTCCAAGTCACATCGATCTATTTTAGTTACTATTTTCTATTTTATTTCCTCTCTGTTTTGATTTAGTTTTAGCCACTAAATCATTTTCATAAATTCTGTAGGTTATTATATGGCTTGCTAAAATATATACAAAGCCACTCACAAACTTCCAGAATTATTGAAGTTATATTTAATATATATTAAATATAAATCCAAAGCAAATAATTATTGGATTAATTCAAATGGCCAAAATAAATGTTTCTGAGCTCATAAAAATATTGGTTTGAATTTTAGCTCTTGCCAATAATTCTATAGAATAACAGGAACATTTTATTGGACTCATTTGAGAAGATTTTTAAAGTTGGTTATTTTTGAACTGATTTCTGAGGGTTTCAACAAACCTCAATTCAACTTTCAGAAATTAGACATGATGCATGGATGCTCTCTTATGCAAATATTGCAAACAATTCTAGGGCTGTGACAACTCACCCCCACTAAACAAGAATCTCGTCCCGAGATTCAAGACGTGAGGTAAGAAGACAGAGGGGACACAAGTCTAATGCAATCCTCATGACCCAACTGCTCTTCTCGAATATATTGATCCATTGCATCATATTGATCTTGGCGTCTTGCTTTGAGAACTACGTCCAACATGACAACGAGTAGAAAGGGACAATTTTTAGAAGAATCGATCTTCTTGAGGTTCGAGCAACTTAGGATCATCTTGATGATTACAAGATCAACTCACGGAATGAGACATAGGAACATCTCTGGAGCTGAGAGGCAAAACTTGCATCATGAGCGATAGAAGAAACAATTTGACGAGGGTTTCAAAGTAGTGAGGGAAATTGCCATGATTCCAAAACGGGGCACCTCGGGGAAGGTGACTCGAAGAACTATTCCCTTAAGTGGCAAAAAGAATTACTTTTGATTCAGAGATCATTGAAACTCTTCATACCAGCCTGAGGCAATTCATAATGGATTGTTTAAAGGAGTTCGAAAGTATGACATACTCGGGCTAGAATGGATGATGTGAACTACCTTGTTGAAGACAACGCAAGGGATGATTTTGCTTGCGCGTACTCTCAAGAACTTGAGCATTTCCATATTCATCAAGGTTCTACCAACATCCGAGTCGAGGATCCTGGCAACACATCTTACTACCTTGACGAATAGTGATGGACAATGCAGATGCATAGAAAGACAACCCTTTCTAAGGGAACGAAATCTGGATGATCGACCAAGAGACATTTAGCACTCCGCTTCTAATGTTCTCCTTGATGTACTGGTTACCATGGTCATGCTTTAAAGCATCAACATAGCCATCAAGTAGTGGTCGGACTTCGGAATACAAAGGATCCATAAGGAACAACTTCTGGAGTAAATCCTACGAAATCCTTATGGGGAGGTGGCCAACTTCTTCAATCAAGATACTACAATATTAGGTCTTCCGACTGGGTGTGTCAGCCACGACATCCACTTTACCGGGTTACACAGAGACCAATATTATAGTTATTGGGAAAATGTTCCAACCATCATATCTGCCTAAGATTCAGATTTGGTTGGTGCCAGGATATTCCAGACTCATCGAGTCTAGAAAGAAAAATGATAGTTTGCAACACAAATCGACGAAACGACGTTGCGAGATTCTCGGGAAATGGACTACGGTAGTAAGCTCCAAAATATGAGCTGGTTTTGCTACAAACAGGTGAACATGTTGTCCGAGTCAAGCGTGACCACGCGGTAGTATTATAATAAAATACTACCAAGTTTAGGTGGGGAACCATCATCTAGGTAACGAAGTCTTGTGCATGACCTAGGATTGGCACAACAACTCCTTTTCCTTGAACAAATCAATCAGTGGCTTGGTGTGCTAGGGACACATATAGAACGAAGGTTGCAAGTCTCCGAACCATAGAATACTTCACACGTATGCATGACCAATTTGGGATGATTCCAAAAGAAGCAACATTGACTTTCTCGAATCCACGGTGGCAACTTGCATTAGATGCACATGAATTAGAGGAAGTCACTACTTTCATCCAAACATATGCTTCATGAACGAAACATGAAGAAATGCTTACACAAGTTTCCAACACTAAGTTGATGTTCAACATGAGTCATGGGGGAAGACAAAATGCTGCTGACGAGTTCAACAGCAACTCATCGGAATTTCCATATCACTGGACTTCCACCATCATGTGAACACGGTGATAGCATTGGTCAGACCAAAAGATGTAATGGTGTATGCTCGAGGGATCAACCACGAGTAAGACAACATTAGGAACATCGTTGGTTCTGATTTGACTTGATGATAGCCCATACTCGAGTCAAAGTTTTGACAAGGCAATAGATCCAACAACTGATCACGAGGACCAATTGGTGAAGATATCATCTTCCTTCAACACACATACAAACACAAAGACAACCCTTCAGAAAGAACCAAATTCGGCAAAGCTTTTTATCTTCCAACTCTCCAAGTTGTTGTTTAGCTTAACCAACTAGCTCAGGGGTATCCAACACAGATTCTTGGAGAAAGGGTGGTTTACAAGAAACCAACTTGATCATGAACTCAACATAACAGTCAGGGGACAACCTGGTAATGCTTCCGAGAAGATATCCGGAAAATCATGAACCACCGATGTGACTCTAAGCTCAAGAACAATCTTTCTTTTCAAGGCAAGACGACATGATCAGAAGAGTAAGGGATTCAATTCTAACTCAAAGATCGAAGAGTGCACCAGAAATAAGGACAAGATAGCACGATCAATCCTAGAATAGTGTTTCGATAACCAACACGCTAAGAATTATATTAGTGTCCATTAACTACCAAGCAACACGGTTGCTAGGAGTATTGATTTCACACATCATGGTTCACTTGCCGGCATTCCGGTTGCGACAACACGGGACCGAGGAATGAAAAATGATGGCAAGAGGTATCACTGCGTCAAGAATTCATGAGAGATGGTGCAATTCTCATGACAATCCTGACATAAAGGGGGTAATACTCCAGGGTAGAACAGAGTCAAAAGCTGGATTGGCATTTGATTTGCGGATTACAACTGCTTTGACCCAATCCCGGATATGGATGAGGTACTGGAGTTTGTTTCTCCTAGTCATTCTGGAATAGAATGGCTTGACAGACCACAAGAATAATAGGCATCGACAGCGAATGCATGCATACTCTTGACTATCAATTGATAGGCTAAGGTCGGAATACAACTAAAGGGGGACAACTCAAATAACATATGATTTTCTGAGTTGTGGATGCATAGATTAATATGTCGACCCAAGTTCAATAGGTTTCTTCCAGATAACCCATGCAGAAAGGTAGAACTGACAGAATCACAATTATGAATGGAGAACTCCTCAAGAGTACTCTGATTGTGATATTTTGGTTCAAAGAACTTCTGCCTTAATGGTTCATGGTATTTGGAAGGAAGAAATACCACGGACCTCGAGGACTGTCGCAAGGTTACTAATATCCTAAAGGAACGAGCAAACACTATCAACAGGAGGTAAGTAGGGTGAATCTCGGGTTCAAGAACCCAGGAATAGAATACCTACTACTAAATGGCACCATGGGATGCTTTTGAGAATAATGGCCAGAACCATCACACTGGGGATGCAAAGCATTGCTAGATTACTAAGTGGTCCTCTAAGACACCAAGGGTCATAACACTAACTCCAACATACATGTCAAGGCAATGGAGTACCTCAACAGACCGATTAGTGTGGTTGAACTAGCCCAAAGGGACATCGAGAACGAAAGGAAGGGATTTGCAAATGCATCAGACTATTTAGAAACCTGGGATGACTCAGACAACATAACGGCTGTAAATGCTCAAAAATATTTGAGACATCCCGCAAAATGGTGGCATAACCACTCAACAACATCATAATATCAAGGTTCCGAGACCAACTATGAACAAAGGGAAGTACTGGAAGGTGAACTGAGACATGAATCCATCAATCCTATAAGTCTATGGATTGGTAACACGTCATCCTGATAGATAGATGAGAAGGCCTAATTCTTAATCCCCGTAGAAGAGAAGAGGATGACTCAGATCAGAAAGGCATAGGGTAAAGGAGTAAAAAGAGCCTTACGTTCCCTTCCACAATCAATTCCCTTACATAAATAAAGCATTTCTAGACTCAACTTCGACCAATTTGGCTTGGTAATCCTACAGGCAGTCAGGCTCTGATACCAAAGCTGTCAGGAGCCCGATTCCAAGTCACATAGATCTAGCCGGTAATACCTCATATCACTTTGCGGCCTCACGCACGGTATTCCCACGGGTGTCGCCTTACCATGGCCCGGGACCGTTTGCGCCTTTTGGCTCACGTATATGATAGTGTCGCTAGCATCCATATGACAGAGAACCCGGGCCGACATGGCTATTCGTGAACCCAAAGCGGCACCAACCTATGGGGACAGGCATACATGAATCACATCGAGCATGTCGGTCAGCAGCGTGTGAATCCGGGCTATAGCACTGGGCTAACAGGACTCCGGGGAACCCGGGCTGTAGCAGGCTAGGCAGGACTCCGGATGTCACCGCGTGACATTTCCCCGAAGGGACAGACATAGGAACGAAATGAAACACATGCCGGCCAGTCAAGTGTCCTGAGCAGTAGTGCTGGGCTAGCAGGACTCCGGTGAACCGGGCTGTAGCGGACTACTATGGCTCATGGAAGCACTAGACTACATTTCCCCATAAGAGAGGCTGTCAAGGATAAACAACTAGATTGTCGGATCCACACATACCAAGCATTTCAATCATACACACAATATGCTCGATATGTGTAAATACAACATGGCATCACAACCTAACTCTACGACTATTCATTAGGCTCCGAGGAGCGAGATATTACAAACATGGGTCTCATGACCCAACAATCATAGCATACAAATCAAAGCACATGCGGAAGCTTAACATGTCTGAGTACAGACATCTACAAATGAAAAAGGCTAAGAAGCCTGACTATCTACCAGATCCTGCCGAGGGCACAAGATCGTAGCTGAGGTATCAAGCTAACGTCGAAGTCCATGCGGAACTACTAGCGAGACTGAAGTCTCTCTGCAAAACATAAATTAAGCAAACGTGAGTACAAAAGTACTCAGCAAGACTTACATCAGAACTAACTACATATGCATCGGTATCAACAAGGGGGGTGGTGGAGTTTAACTGCAGCAAGCCAGCTTCGACTCGGTGGCTATCTTAAACTACGACTACAAGTAACTCTTTGGAGGTGGCGCACACGAGTCCACATATTCACCATATCAATACACCACTATGGATCCGCTCCCGTCTCCCTACGAGAAGGCCATCCATAGCACTCACGCTTATCTTGCGAGTTTTAGAGTATCCACTTTAAGTTATCTATGAACTGTATAAGAAACCAAGTAGTCCTTTACCGCGGACGCGGCTATTCAAATAGATGATGTTAACCCTGCAGGGGTGTACTTCTTCATACACGCTCTCACCACTTACCGTCGTTTACACGACATGTACTCGGCAACCTTCAAGTGGAAGCCCAACGAGGGTGTCGGCCACGGCCTACCTAACACTCAAGTCTCTAGTCTAGGTTTATCGCCTATCCAGGTTCCATCCGCAGGGAGTCCGGCCGAGGTTTCCACATACGGCCCCGAACGATGTGTACAGGGTTCCGAGACACCAAACGGGCGCCCGGTATACCCGGCCACGGTGTATCTACCGCATCATAGCCCACCCCTAGGGTCAGCGCTACGCACGGCCGCCAACACATATCCTATAAACACCAGAAACTAGTTGCAACTCCTGGACAGAGGACTAGGGTGGTTAAGAAGCCGAGAGGGTCAATTAAGGATCCCAATGCATGGTAGTAACTGATTCTTAAATCACACATACAGATCTCGGTGCTGAAGGACGGTTCCAATGAAACAACCCACCATGTACTCCTACATGGCCTCTCATCGATACCTTTACCAAATCGTGTTCAACACACTTAGCTCACACACAGTAGGACATGTTCACAACTTTCCAATTCATCCCCGATGAATCAGACCTGACACAACTCTAAGCAATAGCAGGCATGGCAAACAAGCATGAATGAGTAGGCACATCAGGGCTCAAACAACTCCTACTCATGCTAGTGGGTTTCATCTATTTACTGTGGCAATGACAGGTCATGCAGAGGATAAGGGGTTCAACTACCGCAACAAGTAACAGATGAATCATTGTTGTCCTAATGCAGTAAAAGAGAGAAGGAGCGAGAGAGTGGGATTGTATCGGAATGAACAAGGGGGTTTTGCTTGCCTGACACTTCTGAAGATAGCATTGGGTCTTCATCGGTGTCAACGATCACATCGTCGAAGCAACGTCTACTGAGAGGGGACAATTACCGGCAACAGAGAGAAAACACAATCAATGCAATGCACAATATGATGCATGATCATGACATGTCGATATACTGTGATTGGAGCTAATGCAGCTAAGAACAGAAGGGTGTGAGTTGATTTGAACCAAAGGTTCAAATTCAAATTCAAACTAAGAACTTATAAAGTGCATTATCATGTTTTGATCTAAACAGCAAGGTTAAGTTGTTTAAACATGCATGGAAGTGGCACAGATGGATATATTGGATTTTTCTGATCATTTTTCATATATAAATCTTTTCAATCTGAGTTATAGATTATTTTCTATGATTTTTAGAAGTTTAGGATATTTCCTGAAATAAATAAATAATTTTTGATTTATTTAAAATCCAGAAAACAGATTACTGCCTCAGCATTACGTCACCGTGACATCAGCAGGTCAAAGGCGCCAGCCCAGGTCAAACCTGACGGCTGGGACCCACATGTCAGTGAAACAACTAATTAACAGGGTTAAGTTAATACTAACTAAACTGTCAGTGGGGCCTGGGCCCGCATGTCAGTGACTTATTGGGTTAACTAAAAGTTAATTAGTGCTAAGCTAAAATTAGCAGAGCTCTGGGCCTACCTTTCGTTGACCCAGGGGAGTCAAACCCTAGGTCAAACGAGGTCAACTCGCCGGCTGTTTGACGCCGGCGACGACAGACGCGGCAAAGGGCTTCGGAAAACGCCCACAGGGCTCGGTTTTGGACGCGGGTTGCGGCTACGGAAAGCTGAGAGTCTCGCGCATCCAACGGCGGCATCGGCTGGAGCTGAGGTGGCCGGAGCTGACGGCGGCGAGCTCTTTTGCGGCCGCCGGAGTTCGGCCATGTACGGGGTTGGGGCTGCGGCGTGCAAATGCGCGAACTGAGGCGCTAGCGAGGCACTACGCGGTGCGGTAAGCATGTTAGGTAGCACGGGATGACCAAATGGTCGCCGGAGCGACGCCGGCGACAAGCTCAAGCGGAGGCGAGCTTCGGCCATGGCGGGGGATGGGGCTAGAGCATGCGAACGCGAGGGGGAGAAGAGGGGTTCGGGTCAGCGACTCACCGCGAGTCCAACGAGCACGAGGGCGAGGCCGGGGACGCTCTGTGTGCGGCGAATTGAGCGGCAGGGATCACCGGCACCGAGGTTGAAGAAGGCGTTAGGGATGGAGATGCGGTGCTTCCCCAGTTGCTTGGCTCGAAGTGGAAGAAGAGGATGACAATGCGGAGCTCGGGGACGCGTCGGAGAGGCGAGGGGGTGGTTGTGGCTACGGCAACGACGAGTGGCGGCGACGGCAGCGTTCGGTCGCGGGAGAGAGAGGGCGGCAGAGGAGAGGATGAGCGCAGGAGAGAGTGAGAGCGGTCCGGGGGGTGCGTGGCGTCCTCTAGGCGCTTCGGGGCGGCGAGAAGACAGGCAGGCAAGGTGGAGGTGGCCGGCGCGCGTCGGGCATGCGCCCGGCGCCCTTCTGGCGCAAGGAGGAGGATGATTGGCACATGGGCCTGGTGGGCTGGCTTCTCTCGTGGGCCAGGTAAGTTACATGTACTCCCTCCTTCTCTGTTTTCTATTTTAATTGTTGTTTTCTATTTTATTTCCTCTCTGTTTTGATTTAGTTTTAGCCACTAAATCATTTTCATAAATTATGTAGGTTATTATATGGCTTGCTAAAATATATACAAAGCCACTCACAAACTTCCAGAATTATTGAAGTTATATTTAATATATATTAAATATAAATCCAAAGCAAATAATTATTGGATTAATTCAAATGGCCAAAATAAATGTTTCTGAGCTCATAAAAATATTGGTTTGAATTTTAGCTCTTGCCAATAATTCTATAGAATAACAGGAACATTTTATTGGACTCATTTGAGAAGATTTTTAAAGTTGGTTATTTTTGAACTGATTTCTGAGGGTTTCAACAAACCTCAATTCAACTTTCAGAAATTAGACATGATGCATGGATGCTCTCTTATGCAACTATTGCAAACAATTCTAGGGCTGTGACAACTAATTTAAGATCTTGGATTGGAAGCCATTTCACCCTTTCTCCACCCAAGTTAAGTTTGTCTGTGCATGTTACATTCTTTATAACTGGATCTTAGAATGGGGTTTTGATGAGTATGTGTCGGAGGAGGAGGATGTGAAGACTGATGATGATGATGAGTTTGTCCATGGTGTGAAGACACATGCCAATGAAGCTTGGAAGAACAAAAGGTAGGAGTGGACTGGCACAGTGTGGGCTAACATAAGCGACACTGATCTAAGGAGGAATAAGAAGATATAGGATGAAGAAGGAAAAGACGAGGATGGTGAACTTTTAATTTGTAGTGTCATTTGTTAGTTGATAGGACAAACTGCCATTAGTTTAGTAGGTAGGACTGAAACATGTTAATTTGGTATTGCCTATATAGTTTCAGCGTGGTAAAGTCACCAATACTGAGAATGAGTGACCACAACATTAGGCCAGAGCAACCAAATGCCATCTTATTACATGTCCACAGTCATAACCCTCAACTAATGCAAACCAAACAGTATGTATCAAATGATCTTGTGATACAATGCATGCAATCAAACGAATTGTAAAACATGATTTAGAGTGTGTATTACCTCAACCAGGACATAAATGCAAGGGGGACAAAATGGTTTCAGGAAACCAGATACATTCCTATTCTTTTAGAGAATGAGCAACAAATCTTGAGAATCAAAATGCATCACAGGCTGCTTGTAGTCTATGTGAACATCATCTCCTATCGAACAAGGAATAGTTAGAAACTCTGAAATAAAGGCAAGAAAATATGGAAAGCGCTATCAATCAGCTGGCTGAAAACTCGTCCCATGTCCACCGCCTTCTCTATGCTACACGTGTCCATGTTGGCCTCACCAACCTTGTCTTCTCCCCTTTCTCAGTCTTATCACATTCTCTATTTTCTTCTCACTCAATAGTGGCCATGGAAGAGTGAAGCTCACACACAAAGGTCTAGGCGGAGCTTGCACACGTACACGCTCTACAGCTTCGACGAGCGGCCGTGGTTAGGATGGTTGGGGCGACATGTGTGGCGTGGAGCCAGGCAGTAAGGGCCCAGCCCAAGCTTGAGAGCTTCTCCACAACCATGGCCTGTTGAAATACAAGTTGTACAGGAATAGGATTGGTGCTCTATAAACCTCTCCTATCCCTTCTTCTCTCGGTCTCCTCCTTGCCGACCTTCTCTGTACGTCTCTCGATCAAACTCGGGATCGATCATCTTGTAAGCTATGACAACAATGATATAAATAGAACTGCGGCCTGAGAAAAGGGTTTAACGCTTCCCATAGAATTTACATGGTAATTAGAGCATCTTCTTCCTAGATCAAGGAGAGATCACATCTAGCCAATCCCGAAACCAATCCCAAGCCTCGCCATGACTACCCCCTCCACCCAATCGAGCAACATGACCTCCCTCTCCACCTCCCTTGCTTCATCATCTACCTTTGCCCCTTCATCCAGTACCTCCCACGCCACGAGCCTCGGACCGCCACCATAGGAGAAGCTGACGAGGAACAATTTCCTCATGTGGAAAGCCATCATGCTGCCACAAATCAAGGGCGCACAGATGGCGCATCACCTTGATCTGATGAGCCAAGCGCCGTCAGAAACAATCAGCATCACCAAGGACGGGAAGGAGGAATGATATGTCCATTTTGCATCATGCTTTTATATCGATATTTATTGCATTATGGGCTGTTACTACACATTATGGCACAATACTTATGCCTATTCTCTCTTATTTTACAAGGTTTACATGAAGAGGGAGAATGCCGGCAGCTGGAATTCTGGGCTGGAAAAGGAGCAAATATTAGAGACCTATTCTGCACATCTCCAAAAGTCCTGAAACTTCATGGAAGTCGTTTTTGGAATTAATAAAAAATACTGAGTGAAGAAAGTACCAGAGGGGGCCCACACCCTGGCCACGTGGGTGGGGGCGCGCGCGCCCTACCCCCCTGGGCGCGCTCCCTGCCTCATGGGCCCCCTGGTGGCCCTCCGATGCCCATCTTTGGCTATATGGAGTCTTTCGTCGAGGAAAAAATCATAAGCAAGCTTTCGCGAAGAAACTCCGCCGCCAAGAGGCGGAACCTTGGCGGAACCAATCTAGGGCTCCGGCAGAGCTGTTCTGCCGGGGAAACTTCCCTCCGGGAGGGGGAAATCATCACCATCGTCATCATCAATGATCCTCTCATCGGGAGGGGGTCAATCTCCATCAACATCTCCACCAGCACCATCTCATCTCAAACCCTAGTTCATCTCTTGTATCCAATCTTTGTATCTAAACCTCAGATTGGTACCTGTGGGTTGCTAGTAGTGTTGATTACTCCTTGTAGTTGATGCTAGTTGGTTTACTTGGTGGAAGATCATATGTTCAGATCCATTATGCATATTAATACCCCTCTGATTATGAACATGAATATGCTTTGTGAGTAGTTACGTTTGTTCCTGAGGACATGGGAGAAGTCTTGCTGTAAGTAGTCATGTGAATTTGGTATTCATTCGATATTTTGATGAGATGTATGTTATCATCCCTCTAGTGGTGTCATGTGAACGTCGACTACATGACACTTCACCATTGTTTGGGCCTAGAGGGAGGCATTGGGAAGTAATAAGTAGGTGATGGGTTGCTAGAGTGACATAAGCTTAAACCATAGTTTATGCGTTGCTTCGTAAGGGACTGATTTGGATCCATATGTTTCATGTTATGGTTAGGTTTACCTTAATACTTCTGTTGTAGTCGCGGATGCTTGCAATAGGGGTTAATCATAAGTGGGATGCTTGTCCAAGTAAGGACAGTACCCAAGCACCGATCCACCCACATATCAAATTATCAAAGTACCGAACGCGAATCATATGAATGTGATGAAAACTAGCTTGACGATAATTCTCATGTGTCCTCGGGAGCGCTTTCCTTCATATAAGAGTTTGTCCAGGCTTGTCCTTTGATACAAAAAGGATTGTGCCATCTTGCTACACCTTATTTACTTTTATTACTTTCTACTCCTTACAAATTACCTTATCACAAAACTATCTGTTACCGATAATTTCAGTGCTTGCAGAGAATACCTTACTGAAAACTGCTTATCATTTCCTTCTGCTCCTCGTTGGGTTCAACACTCTTACTTATCGAAAAGGCTACGATAGATTCCCTACACTTGTGGGTCATCAAGACTCTTTTCTGGCGCCATTGCCGGGGAGTGAAGCGCCTTTGGTAGGTGGAATTTGGTAAGGAAAAATTTATATAGTGTGCTGAAATTTACTATCACTTGTTACTATGAAACATAATCCTTTGAGGGGTTTGTTCGGGGTATCTTCACCCCGACCAGTAGAGCAAAGAGTTGCTCCTCAACCTACTGAACCTACTGAAAATGTTTACTTTTAAATTCCTTCGGGTATGATAGAGAAACTGCTAGCTAATCCTTTTGCAGGAGATGGAACATTGCATCCCGATTTACACTTAATCTATATGGATGAAGTTTGCGGATTATTTAAGCTTGCAGGTATGCCCGATGATGTTATCAAGAAGAAGATCTTCCCTTTATCTTTGAAGGGAGAGTCATTGACATGGTATAGGCTATGTGATGATATGGGATCATCGGACTACAAACGATTGAAATTGGAATTTCATCAGAAGTTTTATCTTATGCATCTTGTTCATCGTGATCGTAATCTTTCCCTAATAATAAAGCACGGATTGACTTTGTCGGGTTCACCGTCACAATATGCTTTCTTCTCATGTCATAATACGCTTTTATAATTTGTATGGACAAAATCGTAATATAAACAAGGTGGTACTAATTTGGGGTCATACACTCTTTTGGGCCTCAGCCACGGCCTGTCTAGCACTCTTCGGATCCCAAAAAGACCAACACGTCAAGCAGCACAATACATAGGTTCACCAAATGACAAAAACTTCAAAAAATAAAATCTTCGAGATGTAGTTATGTTACTACATCTACTGTTAAGAAAATTAAAAAGATAAATTTTGACATGTTTTGCAAAAAAGTGTTATGAAAAAGTAAAACGACTATAATTTTTGCATACGATGTAAAAAAACGTATAATATATCAAAATGTTCAGCACGAAAATCCGGTTCCAATTTCGACCGCCATAGGACGTTTTGCAAATTTTTAGAATCCTCAAATTCTGAAAGGAAAAAAAGTTATCCTCAAATTTAAGTTTTTTTGAATTTTTGGTCAAACTACTTATTTAAGAAATATTAGTGTTACTAATTATTGTTTTTTAGAATAATAGTTTCAAACTGAAACGGTGCTTCATGCTCATGATTGACAACTTACAATTGTCAGAAAAACAACAAGTGCAGACTTGGAAACTAGGAAGAATAGAATCCGTAAGTTAAGCATGCTTAGGCTGGGGTCGCGAGAGGATGGGTGACCAGCCTGGAAGTTAGACGATTTGGAATGAGTGGTACATACTTGAGTAGTGATGAGGGATGATTAGAGATTAAGAAATTCCTTTAGTTTCGGTTGGTGTTACCGACCTACCAACTAGGACTAAAGGTGGAGCTCTAGAAACCGGCCACCTGGAGCTCCTTTAGTCCCAGTTCGTAAGCAAGCCGGGACTAAAGGGTATGGGCTTTAGTCCCGACCCTTTAGTCTCGGTTCCAGAACCGGGACTAAAGGCCCATTTTCTACTAGTGTACTCAGAAGAGCAGGATTGGAAAATTGCAAGCCTGTAAGTACGCCAATTTCAACTTCAGAAAAAGCTCAACTGATATTGGAGAAGCACTTGGATTTGAGGATGCAACAAACTATAGGAGTGTTGTGGGTGCATTACAATATCTAACTCTTACACGTCCTGATATTTCTTATTATGTGAACAAAGTTTGTCAGTATTTACATCCACCTACCACTGTTCACTGGACTGCAGTTAAGAGAATTGTGAGATATCTTAAGTTTTCAGGAGAGCTTGGACTGAAAATTGTTAAGTCTCCTTCTATGCTTGTGTCTACCTATTCTGATGCAGATTGGGCAGGATGTGCTGATGATAGATGATCTACAGGTGGATTTGTTGTGTTCCTGGGTACAAACCTTATATCGTGGAGTGCAAGGAAATAGGCTACAATTTCTAGATCAATCACTGAGGCTGAATATAAAGCTCTTGCGAATGCTACAGCAGAAATCATGTGGATTCAGACTTTACTTTCTGAACATGGAGTCAAAGCTCCACCAGCTGCAAGATTATGGTGTGATAATATTGATGCAACCTATCTTTCAGTTAATCCTGTTTTTCATGCACGTACAAAGCATATTGAAGTCGACTTTCACTTTGTCAGAGAAATAGTAGCTCGTAAGGTGCTTGATATAAGGTTCATTCCTACAGGTGATCAACTAGTTGATGGTTTCACAAAACCTTTTACTATGAGAAGGCTTGATGAGTTCAAATACAATCTTAACCTTGGAGTTCCTTAAGGTTTAGATTGAGGGGGAGTGTTGAAATACAAGTTGTACAGGAATAGGGTTCGTGCTCTATAAACCTCTCCCATCCCTTCTTCTCTCGGTCTCCTCTTTACCGACCTTCTCTATATGTTTCTCGATCAAACTCCTGATCGATCATCTTGCAAGCTACGACAACAAAGATATAAATAGATCTGCGGCCCGAGAAAAGGGTTTAACGCTTCCCATAGAATTTACATGGCCATGGTGGCCGGACTTGGATGTGCAGATGTTTCTTTTAACAAGGTATTTTACTGTAAACTTTTGCAGCATCGGCGTTGTTGCAAACGGTGACAAACGACGGTTGTGCTCCTGTGATATGCATCGGCAATAACACCATTTTTCCCACATCATCTCATTGCATTTTTTTTGCAACATTACCTATGTTGCAAAAGTTCTTCCGCAACATCGCTGATGTTGCAAAAATGTGAAGACGAAACAAATATCTGCAACATAACCTCTGTTGCAAAACTTCTTCCGCAACATCATCTATGTTTCAAAAGATGAACAAGGTGATAGATGACTTTTTTTTTCATGCAACACAACCTTGCAAATAAATTTTCTACAACACGATCTTTGTTGTAAAAGTAACACTTAAGGAAATAACACGTCAAGCTAAAAATATGCTTTGGGTGGTTTTGCAACGAAGCCGCTGTTGCGGAGCGAACATTGCAACAACAAGCTTGTTGCAATTTGAGACACACGTTTGAGGAGATCTGACGTTATTTTTGAGTCACTCGGATGGCCTTGGAGGCGGCGGCTGTTTTCCTTCTATCCACCGACGTAGCGTCGCCCAGAAAATATGACCGTTTATGTCAAATCTAAGACACACTGAAGACTGAACTTACCCATCTGAATTATTGTCATGCAACCGGTGAAAGGCCCCTGATGTAGTATTAACTGCACGACTTTCAAGAAAACATTATAAAGAAGGGCGAGATGGGAAAAACGTGTGCTCGCTCGCCGGTGAGACGGAAGCCGAGTCCGAATTGGCAAAGGTTTGTTTGGCCTTGCTCGTCCCAACCCTCGAGACAACAATGGCATTCAGTTTCGAACTCGGGAAACTCGGCCACACGCGTGCACGGTACCATGGCCATATATATAAGGGTGCGCCGCTCCAGTCTCGATCCATCGCCGCACAGCCTAGCTAGCCAGAGACATCGATCGATCAATTGCAAATTTGCAATCAGGTCGTCCGCCACTTTTCGGTCGTCGTAGTCGACCTCCGGCCAGCCCGCCAGCATGTTCTGCCTGCTCGTGTCTCCGGACCCGCTCCACCGCGCGCTGCTCCTGTCCGACTCCGAGCCGCGGAGCCCAGCAAGCTACCCCGCCGCAGGACCGTCTACCCCGCCGCTGGCCGTTTCTCGCCACGTCGCAGTGGATATCCCCGATGGTTACGTCTACGTCGACGATTCGGACTTCTGCGAACCAGAGGCGACGACGCAGCACATAAGCCCCGTGCGTAGGGCGCTCGCGAAGGCGGCGTTGGTTGCGTACACGGCGCTCGCCGCACCCGCCTTTCTGGGGACAGCGGCCAGGCGGAGCAGCAACTGGTTCCAGATGCTGCTGGTTGTGGTGCTGGTGCTGCTCACCTTCCTGTCGCTCTTCATGGCCACGTTGTGCGCCTTGGAAGACGAGGACAGGGAGAGGGAGGAGCAAGGGGACGATGGCCTCCACGTCGCTCCAACAAGCGTGGAGTAATGCGAAGACCTAATTAGGCACAAAACCTTTTATTGAGAACTTGTAGAGGCATGGCAACCAATTAAAACGGCGGTGTGTGTCTCCGGCTCACTCAAGTGCTTGGAGTTGTTGGTAGAAGTTTTATGAACTTAGTTGTATTTTTTGTTATTTTTAATTGATTATGAATAGATTGAAAGTTTCGTTAGAAAAATATTTGAAATATTGTAAACAACACATGTTGGCAATGTAAATTTCTGCGGAAAACCCCGTATGCGTATTCTGGTGTTCCAAAGTGGATGAATCTCTGCCCCTAACCTGTCGAACACCTTAATTTGATCCGGCTTCCCTTAATTAACCGTCTTGGTTGTTAGCCACCCTAATGATAGTACTTACAGCACAAGCTCCAGCATGCATAAATGCGACTTGCGTATGATTTGCTCCCGGCACGAGGGAATAAAAAATTCAGAAACCACCTCCTTGCCTTTGCGATGCCGCGTTTCTGCTCCGGTGCTCCCATGGACTGAATGCGGAGGGGAGAAACACAAAGACGGCTGAGATGATCCAACACCCATTCGGAAGGGGCAGGATGGTCTTTTTTGCTTGTGCGTAGAGCTCTGGACGAGCCTGTACGGCCCGGTTAATTCGTACGCTGATCGTATAATGGTACTCATATATGTGGGTGTTTCGTTTCCGCGTGCAACGTACCGCGATCCATCGAAAAGTCTAAAAATGGCCCATCGTATAAGAGGAGGGGAACCACCTCCGGCCGCATCGCCCCACCATTTCCCCCCAAATCGCCTCCCTCGCCGCATCGTCTCACTCTTCCCCACCGCGTCGTCTTGTTCTCCCCCACCACATCGTCTCGCTCTTGTTGGGGAACGTAGTAATTTCAAAAAAATTCCTACGCACACGCAAGATCATGGTGATGCACAGCAACGAGAGGGGAGAGTGTTGTCCACGTACCCTCATAGACCGAAAGCGGAAGCGTTAGCACAACGCGGTTGATATAGTCGTATGTCTTCACGATCCGATCAATCAAGTACCGAACGCACGGCACCTCCGAGTTCAGCACATGTTCAGCCCAATGATGTCCCTCGAACTCCGATCTAGCCGAGTGTTGAGGGAGAGTTTTGTCAGCACGACGGCGTGGTGACGATGTTGATGTTCTACCGACGCAGGGCTTCGCCTAAGCACCGCTACAGTGTTATCGAGATGGACTATGGTGGAGGGGGGGCACCGCACACGGCTAAAAGATCAACTTGATCAATTGTTGTGTCTATGGGGTGCCCCCTGCCCCCGTATATAAAGGAGCAAGGGGGGGTGCGGCCGGCCATGGAGAGGGCGCGCCAGGAGGAGTCCTACTCCCACCGGGAGTAGGACTCCCCCCCTCTTTTTCTAGTTGGAATAGGATTTGGGAGGGGGAAAGAGGAGGGAGAGAAGGAAAGGGGGGGCGCCGCCCCCTCTCCTTGTCCTATTAGGACTAGGGGGGAGGGGCGTGCGGCCCAGCCCTGGTCGCCTCTCCTCTTCTGCGTAAAGGCCCACTAAGGCCCATTTACCTCCCAGGGGGTTCAGGTAACCTCCCGGTACTCCGGTAAAATCCCAATTTCACCCGGAACACTTCCGATATCCAAACATAGGCTTCCAATATATCAATCTTCATGTCTCAATCATTTCGAGACTCCTCGTCATGTCCGTGATCACATCCAGGACTCCGAACAACCTTCGGTACATCAAAACATATAAACTCATAATATAACTGTCATCGTAACGTTAAGCGTGCGGACCCTATGGGTTCGAGAACTATGTAGACATGACCAAGACACGTCTCCGGTCAATAGCCAATAGCGGAACCTGGATGCTCATATTGGCTCCTACATATTCTACGAAGATCTTTATCGGTCAAACCGCATAACAACATACGTTGTTCCCTTTGTCATCGGTATGTTACTTGCCCGAGATTCGATCGTCGGTATCTCAATACCTAGTTCAATCTCGTTACCAGCAAGTCTCTTTACTCGTTCCGTAATACATCATCCCGCAACTAACTCATTAGTTGCAATGCTTGCAAGGCTTAAGTGATGTGCATTACCGAGAGGGTCCGGAGATACCTCTCCGACAATCGGAGTGACAAATCCTAATCTCGAAATACGCCAACCCAACAAGTACCTTCGGAGACACCTGTAGAGCACCTTTATAATCACCCAGTTACGTTGTGACGTTTGGTAGCACACAAAGTGTTCCTCCGGTAAACGGGAGTTGCATAATCTCATAGTCATAGGAACATGTATAAGTCATGAAGAAAGCAATAGCAACAAACTAAACGATCAAGTGCTATGCTAACGGAATGGGTCAAGTCAATCACATCATTATCCTAATGATGTGATCCCGTTAATCAAATGACAACTCATGCCTATGGTTAGGAAACATAACCATTTTTGATCAACGAGCTAGTCAAGTAGAGGCATACTAGTGACACTCTGTTTGTCTATGTATTCACACATGTATTATGTTTCCGGTTAATACAAATCTAGCATGAATAATAAACATTTATCATGATATAAGTAAATAAATAATAACTTTATTATTGCCTCTAGGGCATATTTCCTTCAGCTCTCTCCCACCGCATCCCTCTGTTTGATGGAGGACGCTCGTGGCGCTGCCGCCGGAGATCTGTTGGAGAAGCAGGGCGAGGTGACCGCGGCAGATGCAGTGTAGGAAGTTGCATGCATCCATGGTGGTGCGGGAGATGCTACAACCGTTGGCGCCACTACGGCGGGTCTAGAGGAGAAGGAGGTGGCGGGCTCCGCCTCGGCCGTGCCGGAGATGGAGTTGAAGGCGTCGAGCGACTCAATGCTTCCAGGTGCGCAAGTTGGCGATGAGCAGGTGGTCGAGGAGGTACTTCCATGTCGTTGTTAGTTCTAAGATTTAGAATGTAGGATTAGTTGGTTTGATTGTGATTCGTACGGTAGTACAATTGGTTAGATTAGTTTGTTTGAGAGATGGGGTTTTCTGCATTAGGTTGTTTGTATTACATTCGTGCAAAAATGCTATAGAGATCTTAATGAGAGATAGGGATCTCTCTGCTTGAATGCCACAGAGATATATGCTTATTAGATTTGACCTTGAATGCTATAGATATCTATGCATATTAGATTTGTGCTTGAATTCTACAGAGATAGGGTTTTCTATGTCATATGCCCAAAATGAATGCATTAATTTTGATGTACCTATCAATTGTTTAAGATTTTACTTGATTCATTTATAGTATATCAATTTGCTGTTGAAATTAACATACTACGTCTAACTACTGCACCTTTTCAATTTAATTTGGAGCTTTGCTTCATTATCCCAAATCAAAATGTTTAGATAGCTTTAAATTGTTCTTTTTTGTAGGTTTCCTGTAATTATAAATTTCTCCACCATAGTGTGTTTTATTAGCTTTGTTGTGAAATATGTGCACATGCCTATGGAAAATGCAAATAGGATCATATTATGGATAATATGATCAATGTGACTTTGTGTATATTTAAATTTTCAGTTGGTTTCTGTAATTAGTAGTAATGGATGTACTTTTATATTGCAAGAGTAGGATCCTGTGGGCAAGAAGAGGAAGTTGGCCATGACTGGGTTCAAGGACCACTATGATCCTCACTTTGTTGACGACGAAGTCTTTGAAGTTTGTTCATTTAGTTCCTTTGACATGTTTTACTAGATGAATGCATAATTGTTGGGATCGTAGCAGAAATTTAAAATTTTCTATGCATCACCAAGATCAATATATGGAGTAATCTAGCAACGAGGGGAAGGGGAGTGCATCTACATACCCTTGTAGATCGCTAAGCGGAAGCGTTCAAGAGAACGGGGTTGATGGAGTCGTACTCATCGTGATCCAAATCACCGATGATCCTAGCGCCGAACGGATGGCACCTCCGCGTTCAACACACGTACGGAGCGGATACGTCTCCTCCTTCTTGATCCAGCAAGGGGGGAGGAGAAGTTGAAGGAGATCCAGCAGCACGACGGTGTGGTGGTGGAAGTAGCGGGATCTCGGCAGGGCTTCGCCAAGCGCAAGCGGGGAGGAAGAGGTGTCACGGGAGGGAGGGAGGCGCCAGGGCTTGGGTGCTGCTTCCCTCCCTCCTCTCCACTATATATAGGGGCCCTAGGGGGGCGCCGGCCCCTAGAGATCCCATCTAATGGGAGGGGCGGCATCCTAGGGGTGGCTTGGCCCCCAAGCCAGGTGGAGGCGCCCCCACCCCTTTAGGGTTTCCAACCCTAGGCGCAAGGGAGGCCCAAGGGGGGGCGCACCAGCCCACCAGGGGCTGGTTCCCACGTCACTTCAGCCCATGGGGCCCTCCGGGATAGGTGGCCCCACCCGGTGGACACCCGGGACCCTTACGGTGGTCCCGGTACAATACCGGTGACCCCGAAACTCTCCCGATGGCCGAAACTGGACTTCCTATATATATATATATATATATCTTTACCTCCGGACCATTCCGGAACTCCTCGTGACGTCCGGGATCTCATCCGAGACTCCGAACAACTTTCGGTTAACCGCATACTAATATCTCTACAACTCTAGTGTCACCGAACCATAAGTGTGTAGACCCTACGGGTTCGGGAGACACGTAGACATGACCGAGACATCTCTCTGGTCAATAACCAACAGCGGGATCTGGATAACCATGTTGGCTCCCACATGCTCCACGATGATCTCATCGGATGAACCACGATGTCGATGATTCAATCAATCCCGTATACAATTCCCTTTGTCTACCGGTATAGTACTTGCCCGAGATTCGATCGTCGGTATCCCGATACCTTGTTCAATCTCGTTACCGGCAAGTCTCTTTACTCGTTCCGTAACACATCATCCCGTGATCAACTCCTTGGTCACATTGTGCACATTATGATGATGTCCTACCGAGTGGGCCCAGAGATACCTCTCCGTTTTACACGGAGTGACAAATCCCAGTCTCGATTCGTGCCAACCCCACAGACACTTTTGGAGATACCCGTAGTGCACCTTTATAGCCACCCAGTTACGTTGTGACGTTTGGTACACCCAAAGCATTCCTACGGTATCCGGGAGTTGCACAATCTCATGGTCTAAGGAAATGATACTTGACATTAGAAAAGCTTTAGCAGACGAACTATACAATCTTGTGCTAGGCTTAGGATTGGGTCTTGTCCATCACATCATTCTCCTAATGATGTGATCCCGTTATCAATGACATCCAATGTCCATGGTCAGGAAACCATGACCATCTATTGATCAACAAGCTAGTCAACTAGAGGCTTACTAGGGACATGTTGTGGTCTATGTGTTCACACATGTATTACGGTTTCCGGTTAATACAATTATAGCATGAACAATAGACAATTATCATGAACAAGGAAATACAATAATAACCATTTTATTATTGCCTCTAGGGCATATTTCCAACAGTCTCCCACTTGCACTAGAGTCAATAATCTAGTTCACATCACTTTGTGATTGTAATGAATTCAACACCCATGGGGTATGTTCATATCTTGCTTGTGAGAGAGGTTTATTAGTCAATGAGTCTGAACCTTTTAGATCCATGTGTGCTTTACAAATCTCTATGTCATCTTGTAGATGCAGCTACCACGCGCTACTTGGAGCTATTCCAAATAACTGTTCTACTATATGAATCCGGTTTACTACTCAGAGTCATCCAGATTAGTGTCAAAGTTTGCATCGACGTAACCCTTTACGACGAACTCTTTTACCACCTCCATAATCGAGAAAATTCCTTAGTCCACTAGTTACTAAGGATAAGTTCGACCGCTGTCGTGTGATCCATTCCTGGATCACTCTTGTACCCCTTAACTGACTGATGGCAAGGCACACTTTAGGTGCAGTACACAGCATAGCATACTGTAGAGCCTACGTCTAAAGCATAGGGGACGACCTTCGTCCTTTCTCTCTCTTCTGCCGTGGTCAGGTCTTGAGTCTTACTCAATATTCACACCTTGTAACACAGCTAAGAACTCCTTCTTTGCTGATCTATTTTGAACTCCTTCAAAATCTTGTCATGGTATGTATTCATTCGAAAGTACTATTAAGCGTTTTTTATCTATCCTTATAGATCTTGATGCTCAATGTTCAAGTAGCTTAATCCAGATTTTCCATTGAAAAACACTTTTCAAATAACCCTGCATGCTTTCCAGAAATTCTACATCATTTCTGATCAACAATATGTTAACAACATATACTCATCAAAAATTCTATAGTGCTCCCACTCACTTCTTTGGAAATACAAGTTTCTCATAAACTTTGTATAAACCCAAAAATTTTGATCATCTCATCAAAGCGTACATTCCAACTCCGAGATGCTTACTCCAGTCCTTAGAAGGATTGCTGGAGCTTTGCATACTTGTCAGCATCTTTCAGGATTGACAAAACCTTCTGGTTGTATCACATACAACCTTTCCTCAAGAAAAATGTCGAGGAAACAATGTTTTTTACATCCTATCTGCAAGATTTCATAAATAATGCAGTAACTGCTAACATAATTCCAACAAACTCTTAGCATCGCTACGAGTGAGAAAGTCTCATCGTAGTCAACTCCTTGAACTTGTCGAGAAACATCTTAACAACAAGTCGAGCTTTCTTAATGGTGACACTTACCATCATTGTCTGTCTTCCTTTTAAAATCCATCTCAACCCAACAGCCTTACGACCATCAAGTAGTTCTTTCAAAGTCTATACTTTCTTTTATACATGGATCCTCTCTCGGATTTTATGGCCTCGAGCCATTCCTCGGAATCTGGGCCCACCATCATTTCTCCATAGCTCGTAGGTTCATTGTTGTCTAGCAACATGACTTCCAAGACAGGATTACGTACCACTCTGAAGTAGTATGCATCCTTGTCGACCTATGAGGTTTGGTAGTGACTTGATCCGAAGTTTCATGATCACTATCATAAGCTTCCACTTCAATTGGTGTAGGTGCCACAGGAACAACTTCCTGTGCCCTGCTACACACTAGTTGAAGTGACGGTTCAATAACCTCATCAAGTCTCCACCATCCTCCCACTCAATTCTTTTGAGAGAAACTTTTCCTCGAGAAAGGACCCGTTTCTAGAAACAAACACTTTTGCTTCCGGATCTGAAAATAGGAGGTATACCCAAACTCGTAACTCAGATATTCATCCCTATGATCATATCATAGACATTTTATCATCTTGTCATGACGATCTTCAACTTCACTCTGAAATTACTTAAACCTTTCAATAATTTAGACTTGTGTTTCATCAAGTAAATATACTCAGCATCTACTCAAATCATCTGTGAAGTAAGAACATAACGATATCCACTGCGTGCCTCAGCACTCATTGGACTGCACACATCAAAATGTATTACTTCCAACAAGTTGCTTTCTTGTTCCATTTTACTGAAAACGAGGCCTTTCAGTCATCTTGCCCATGTGGTATGATTTGCATGTCTCAAGTGATTCAAAATCAAGTGAGTCCAAACGATCCATCTGCATGGAGTTTCTTCATGCATATCTACCAATAGACATGGTTCGCATGTCTCATTCTTTTCAAAAACGAGTGAGTCCAAAGATCCATCAACATGGAGCTTCTTCATGCGTTTTATACCAACGTGACTCAAATGGCAGTGCCACAAGTACGTGGTACTATCATTACTATCTTATATCTTTTGGCATGAACATGTGTATCACTACGATCAAGATTCAATAAACCATTCATTTTAGGTGCAAGACCATTGAAGGTATTATTCAAATAAACAGAGTAACCATTATTCTCCTTAAATGAATAACCGTGTGGCGATAAACATAATCCAATCATGTCTATGCTCAATGCAAACACCAAATAACAATTATTTCGGTTTAACACCAATCCCGATGGTAGAGGGAGCGTGCGATGTTTGATCACATCAACCTTGGAAACACTTCCAACACATATCATCATCTCACCTTTAGTTAGTCTCCGCAGCCTTTTATTTCGAATTACTAACGCTTAGCAATCGAACCAGTATTTATTACCCTGGTGCTACTAGGAGTACTAGTAAAGTACACAATAATATAATGTATATTCAAAATACTTTTGTCGACCTTGCCAGCCTTCTCATTTACCAAGTATCTAGGGTAGTTCTGCTTCAGTGACCGTTCCCCTCATTATAGAAGCACTTAGTCTCGGGTTTGGTTCAACCTTGGGTTTCTTCACTAGAGCAGCAACTGATTTTCCGTCTCATGAAGTATCCCTTCTTTCCCTTGCCCTTCTTGAAACTAGTGGTTTAACCATCAACAATTGATGCTCCTACTTGATTTCTACTTTCGCGGTGTCAAACATCGCGAGTTGCTCAAGGATCATCATGTCTATCCCGGATATGTTATAGTTCATCACGAAGCTCCAATAGCTTGGTGGCAGTGACTACGGAGAACCATCACTATCTCATCTGGAAGATTAACTCCCACTCGATTCAAGCGATTGCAGTACTCAGACAATCTGAGCACATGCTCAACGATTGAATTTTTCTCCCTTAGGTTGCAGGCTTAAGAAACTTGTCAGAGGTCTCATACCTCTTGACTTGGGCACTAGTCTGAAATTCCAATTTCAGTCTTTGGAACATCTCATATGTTCTGCGACGTTTCAAAAACGTTTTTGGTGCCACAATTCTAAACCGTTAGTATTACGTACTGAGCTATCACGTAGTCATCAAAACGTGTATGTCAGATGTTTCCCAACATCTACAGACGACGCTCGAGGTTCAACACACTGAGCGGTGCATTAAGGACATAACCCTTCTGTGCAGCAATGAGGACAATCCTCAGTTCACGGACCCAGTCCGCATAATTGTGTGACGCCCGCATGATTAAGCTACAGTAATCCCACGTTAACGATGCCACATCACCTCGGTTACTGTTGCTAATCTTGTGTTAGTTTGAAACCAATCGAAATTCAAAATTCAAAATCAAGCAAACAATAAAAGTTTTTAAATATTAAAACTAAAATGTTCAATAAATAATAGATAAATCAGAGGCTATGATAAAGTTGTAAACAACATTATTGAAATTTGATAAGTGACTTAAATAACCTCAAACAGTGGCTGAAAACATTATTTATTAACCTTTTTATTAATACAAAATAAATATGAAATGATATTTACCCCAAACAAGTTTTTGGTGGTAGGCTATATTGTGCTGTGAATTGTGGTCCAACTCTGATATTTTACCAAACTTATTTGGAGCCCAAAAAATTAGCGAAAACCGAGAAGAAAATAAAGAAAGGGAAAAGAATAAAACAAAAGACAAAACTTACAAAAAAAAGGAACCCCCTCCCCCACTGGACCAGGCGGCCCAGCTCACAACAGGCCGGCCCACCTGGCCCAGCCGGCCGGCCCAGTCGCGCCTACTAACCCCCCGGCACCCAAAACCCTAGATGAGACGCTCCCCACTCCCCCCTCGTTCCCCACTTCCCCACGATCCAGATCGGGGCAACCGCCCCGACCCCGCCGCCGCCGCCCGAAGCCACCTCGCCAGCGCCGCCTCCCCACCGGACCGCCGCATCCCCTTCTCCTCTTCGTCGCCCCCTCATCACCGGGCCGCCACCGCTCCGCCGTCGCCCAACGCCACCTCGACCTCGTCTCCTCCCCACGATGTGGTCGCCGCCGATTCCTGTCGCCGAAGCAACCCCGACACCGTGCCGCCTCCCCACCGGCCTGCCTCCTCCACAACGCCGTCGTCCCTATCCCCCTCCACGACCCCCCCCCCGCTGCCCGTGCCCTACGTCCCCCACGTGAGCCCTCTCCTCTCTCCCTGTCCAGACGCCCGCACGCGCGCATCCGTGCTCGCCGCGCCCGCACCGCGGCCAACGTCGCCCTGCGCCCAGACGCGCGCCCGCGCCTCCCTGCTAGCCCAGCCACGCCCCGCGTCGTCCCGCTCAGGCCATGGCCTCGCCTCCCCGCGCGTTGCGCTTGCCAGCCGCATCCTGGCCGTGCCTGGCGTTGCTCGCTGCTCCTCGTGCCGCCGCCTTCAGCCTCTCCCCATTCGCGCGCGCCCCTGCTGCTACCCGGTCACCGCCCATCGACGCCGCCCTGACTTCTGCTGTTGTGCGCCCCTGCTCGCCCCGCCCTTGCAGCCCCGCCGCTCCGGCCATCCCTGGCCACCAGTCCCCCCCACGGCGCCTTGCCGCACCTGCCGGCCCTCGCATCGCCCCACTCGCATGCCCGCTTCCTGCCCTGGCCGCACAGGCTCCGCCCGACACCGCTCGCGCTAGGCCGACCCCGGCGCCGCCTCGTTGTGGCCTCACTGCTGCCATCCCCGGCGGCGGCGCCCCTCTGCGCCCGCTCGGCCCTCTCCTGGGTCGAGCGCCCGCAACGACCAACGCCCGCTAACCCGCATCAGCCCTCCCGCCAATGGCACAGGGGGCCCATGCCCCAGAACGTTAAAAAAAGGTTTAATAAATAATAAATAATAAAAATAACTAACTAATTAATTATTTAACTTAATTAATTCTGGTTAAATTAGCTAATTAAGATTAATTAACCTAATGACTAATTAACCTAATTAACTATTGTTAATTAGCTAATAGAGTATGACAGTGGGGCCCACCCCCCTAATTAATACTAATTAGGTTAATTAATTTGTTTAATTAAAATGTGTCACTCACTAGTGGGACCCACTGGTCAGGTTGACCAGTCAACCCTGTTGACTGCTCATTTCAGCATGACCCCATGCTGATGTCATAAATCCATTTTCGAATTAAATTAAATAATTAATTAAATTCTAGAAATTAATAAAATCTTTAGAAAATCATATCTTTTAATCCGTAACTCGGATTAAATTATTTTCAACATGAAAGTTGCTCAGAACGACGAGACGAACCCGGATACGCAGCCCGTTCGTCCGCCACACATCCCTAGCATAGCAAACTCGCAACTTTCCTGCTCCGGCTCCTCTGCCCGAAAACGCGAAACACCGGGGATACCTTCCCGGATGTTTTCCCCCTTCACCGGCATCACTCATACCGCGTTAGGGCACGCCTAGCATCACGCCTTGCTTTGTCATGCATCGTTATGCATCTGTTTGCATTGTATTCACGGTTTCCCCCTCCCCCTCTTCTCTCGCTAGACACCGAGACCGACGCCGCTGCTACCCAGTACGACTACGGTGTTGACAACCCCTCTCTCTTCCAGAGCAACCAGGCAAGCCCCCCCCCTTGATCACCAGATATCGCCTACACTCCTCTATACTGCTTGCATTAGAGTAGTGTAGCATGTTACTGCTTTCCGTTAATCCTATCCTGATGCATAGCCTGTCCTTGCTACTACTGTTGTTACCTTTACCTGCAATCCTAATGCTTAGTATAGGATGCTAGTTTATTCATCAGTGGCCCTACATCCTTGTCCGTCTGCCATGCTATACTATCGGGCCGTGATCACTCGGGAGGTGATCACGGGTATATACTATATACTTTATACATGATACATGTGATGACTAAAGTCAGGGTTGGCTCGAGGAGTACCCGCGGTTGATTCACGAATTGGGGGCTGGAAGGACATACTTTCCCGACAGCCCTCTGTGTGGATCTTTGTGGCGAAGCGACAGGGCAGGTTGAGACCACCTAGGAGAGAGGTGGGCCTGGCCCTGGTCGGCGTTCGAGGTTAATTCACGGCCCCCTGTCTAGTGATCTATTTAGTATGAGGCGCAAATACCTATTCTCGTGCCCTGAACCCTTTCACCTGATTAGGCATCGGATGATGCCTATCCGTTTGGAAGCTTCTTCATGGTACCTTTCTTACTTTACTCTCGATATATTCTTAAGTTTCAAATCGAGAGATACTTATGCTTCTTCCCTGAGTTAACCGTCTGATGCCTGATCTTGTTAGAATCTGTCCATATCGAGTTTTCCCTTCTTACCCTTTCATAAGTACGGTGAAGATCCTGAAGGAAGGACGACAACTTCATCATGATGACCTGGAGCAGAGAAATGAAGACATCAGCGCTTGGATCGACCACCTTGAGAAGCGCAACCAAGACCGAGAAGATTCGTTAGGATTTCGTAACGAGACGTTTCCCCCTTGCTCTACCTCTTAAATCTCGGGACGAGTTTCTTGTAGTGGAGGAGAATTGTGACGCCCGGATGATTAAGCTACAGTAATCCCACATTAACGATGCCACGTCACCTTGGTTACTGTTGCTAATCTCGCGTTAGTTTGAAACCAATCCAAATTCAAAATTCAAAATCAAGCAAACAATAAAAGTTTTTTAATATTAAAACTAAAATGTTCAATAAATAGTAGATAAATCAGAGGCTATGATAAAGTTGTAAACAACATTATTGAAATTTGATAAGTGACTTAAATAACCTCAAACAATGGCTGAAAACATTATTTATTAACCTTTTTATTAATACAAAAAAATATGAAATGATATTTGCCCCAAACAAGTTTTTGGTGGTAGGCTATATTGTGCTATGAATTGTGGTCCAACTCTCATATTTTACAAAACTTATTTGGTGCCCAAACAATTAGCGAAAACCGAGAAGAAAATAAAGAAAGGGAAAAGAATAAAACAGAAAACAAAACTTACAAAAAAAGGAACCCCCTCCCCCACTGGACCAGGCGGCCCAGCTCACACCAGGCCGGCCCACCTGGCCCAGCCGCGCCTACTAACCCCCTTGGCACCCAAAACCCTAGATGAGATGCTCCCCACTTCCCCCCTCGTTCCCCACTTCCCCATGATCCAGATCGGGGCAACCGCCCCGACCCCGCCGCCGCCGCCCGAAGCCACCTCGCCAGTTCCGCCTCCACACCGGACCGCCGCATCCCCTTCTCCTCTCCGTCACCCCCTCGTCACCGGGCCGCCACTGCTCCACCGTGCCCAACCCCCCTCGAACCTCGTCTCTCCCACGACAGGTCGCTGGAGTCCCCGCCGATGGTAGGATGACACCTCGTCGCCCAGAGCAAACCCGATGTGTGCGATGCCGCCTCAGGCCGGTGGAGAGAAATCCCCCCGGCGTCCTGCGCTCCTCCACCAACCGGCGCTGTCCGTCGACCGCTCGTGTCCCCGCCACACCCCGCCGCCCCGCTTGGCCCGTTTTGCCCCCTACGTCCCCCACGTGAGCCCTCTCCTCTCTCCCTGTCCAGACGCTCGCACGCGCGCGTCCGTGCTCGCCGCGCCCGCAACGCGGCCGACGTCGCCCTGCGCCCAGACGCGCGCCCGCGCCTCCCTGCTAGCCTAGCCGGGCCCCGCGTTGTCCTACTCAGGCCATGGCCTCGCCTCCCCGCGCGTTGCGCTTGCCGGCCGCATCCTGGCCGTGCCCGGCGTTGCTCGCTGCTCCCCGTGCCGCCGCCTTCAGCCTCTCCCCGCTCGCGCGCGCCCCTGCTGCTACCCGGTCACCGCCCGTCACTGCCGCCCCTGGCTTCTGCTGCTGTGCGCCCTCGCTCGCCCCGCCCTTGCAGCCCCGCTGCTCCGGCCGTTCCTGGCCACCGGTCCCCCCCCACGGCGCCTTGCCGCACCCGCCGCCCCTCGCATCGCCCCACTCCCTCGCCCGCTTCCTGCCCTGGCCGCACAGGCTCCGCCCGACAGAGCTCGCGCTAGGCCGGCTCCGGCGCTGCCTCGTCGTGGCCTCGCTGCTGCCATCCCCGGCGCGGTGCCCCTCTACGCCCGCTCGGCCCTCTCCTAGGTCGAGCGCTCGCAACGCCCAACGCTCGCTAACCCGCATCAGCCCCCCTGCCAATGACACAGGGGGCCCACGCCCCAGAACGTTAAAAAAAGGTTTAAAAAATAATGACTAATAAAAATAATTAATTAACTAATTAGTTAACTTAATTAATTCTGGTTAAATTAGCTAATTAAGATTAATTAACCTAATGACTAATTAACCTAATTAACTACTATTAATTAGCTAACAGAGTATGACAGTGCGGCCCACTCCCTAATTAATACTAATTAGGTTAATTAATTTGTTTAATTAAAATGTGTCACTGACTAGTGGGACCCACTGGTCAGGTTGACCAGTCAACCCTGCTGACTGCTCATTTCAGCATGACCTCATGCTGATGTCATAAATCCATTTTCGAATTAAATTAAATAATTAATTAAATTCCATAAATTAATAAAATCTTTAGAAAATCATATCTTTTAATCCGTAACTCGGATTAAATTATTTTCAACATGAAAGTTGCTCAGAACGACGAGACGAACCCGGATATGCAGCCCGTTCGTCCGCCACACATCCCTAGCATAGCAAACTCGCAACTTTCCTCCTCCGGCTCCTCTGCCCGAAAACGCGAAACACCGGGGATACCTTCCCGGATGTTTTCCCCCTTCACCGGTATCACCTCATACCGCGTTAGGGCACGCCTAGCATCACGCCTTGCTTTGTCATGCATCGTTATGCTCTGTTTGCATTGTATTCACGGTTTCCCCCCCCTCTTCTCTCGCTAGACACCGAGACCGACGCCGCTGCTACCCAGTACGACTACGGAGTTGATAACCCCTCTCTCTTGCTAGAGCAACCAGGCAAGCCCCCCCCCCTTGATCACCAGATATCGCCTACTCTCTCTATACTGCTTGCATTAGAGTAGTGTAGCATGTTACTGCTTTCCGTAATCCTATCCTGATGCATAGCCTGTCCTTGCTACTACTGTTGTTACCTTTACCTGCAATCCTAATGCTTAGTATAGGATGCTAGTTTATCATCAGTGGCCATACATTCTTGTCCGTCTGCCATGCTATACTATCGGGCCGTGATCACTCGGGAGGTGATCACGGGTATATACTATATACTTTATACATGATACATGTGATGACTAAAGTCGGGTTGGCTCGAGGAGTACCCGCGGTGGATTCATGAATTGGGGGCTGGAAGGACATACTTTCCCGACAGCCCTCTGTGCGGATCTTTGTGGCGAAGCGACAGGGCAGGTTGAGACCACCTAGGAGAGAGGTGGGCCTGGCCCTGGTCGGCGTTCGCGGTTATTTCAAGATAACACGTTTAACGAGATCTTGGTATTTGATCTGAGTCTGGCCACTGGCCTATACGCACTAACCATCTACGCGGGGACAGTTATGGGCACTCGACGTCGTGGTATCAGCCGAAGCCTTCGTGACGTCAGCGACTGAGCGGCGCGCGCCGGATTGGACTGGAACGCCTGCTAGGCTAGGTCTGCTTCCGGCCGCCCTCGCAACATGCAGGTGTGCAATGGGCGATGGGCCCAGACCCCTGCGCCATAGGATTTAGACCGGCGTGTTGACCTCTCTGTTGTGCCTAGGTAGGGCTGCGACGTGTTGATCTTCGGAGGCGCATGACCAAGGAAAGTGTGTCCAACAATGGGATCAAGCGTGTTGGGTTATGTGGTGCACCCCTGCAGGGAAGTTAATCTATTCGAATAGCCGTGATCTTCGGTAACAGGACGACTTGGAGTTGTACCTTGACCTTATGACAACTAGAACTGGATACTTAATAAAATATACCCTTCCAAGTGCCAGATACAACCGATGATTGCTCTCTCACAGGGCGACGAGGGGAGGATCATCGGTTAGGATTATGCTATGTGATGCTACTTGGTGAACTTACCATCTACTCTCTTCTTCTGCTGCAAGATGGAGGTTACCAGAAGCATAGTCTTCGATAAGGACTAGCTATCTGATGAAGCCATGTACCTTGGGTAGGGGCACGGACCTGTCCAAAAGGCCCTACCCTAGGACATCCCTAGAAGAAGTCACCTTTCAATCGACTTGAAGGTATCCCACTCGACGGGTTCAAGACACTCGACCAAGAAGCTATCACTCGACCATGAAGCCAACCACTCGACCGCCAGGAGACCTAAAGTCACTCCGCAGGCAAACGGACGGCTATTAAGTAGTCTTTATGGTCATTATAGCACTTTATTAGGGGCGTTACCAGTAACGCCCGACCTTAAATGTACCTTAAACCCTGCATTACTGAGGGCAGGAAGGGGCCGACGAACTTTATATAAGCCACCCCCTCCTCAGTATGAAGGGTTCGCACCCCTGTAACCCATACACGCATAATCCATTCGACCGCCTCTGGGTAATATCATGAGCTCCCCCCTTACTTAAGTGGTTTTCTACCTTCTATACGGTCTTGGATATCATACTCTGCTTGTTCTTGGGAAGGATATACCCCTGAAATTTGTGTTTAAACACATTTTCCTTTCCATTGTTCTGGTTAATCTGATAATCACATTTTCCTTTCCATTGTTCTGTTTAACCTTCTTGAGTTTTATATGATCTAAGCAGTAATACGTCACTACTTTTATAAGCACCTCAGTGTACAACAATGTCAGTAAGACCCTGTTACTATTGTTGTTGACATTCCGGTAACCACCGATGGACGAGAACTTTGCCTATTGGTCCGCCTCGTTCAACGAGCAGGAAGATGGTTCTCTTCGTCCCTCGTCCTTGGTATCGATGTTGTTGCCGGCATAACTGACAGGCTAGCCTCAGACATGCCTTGCTATCATGACCATGCAAGATGTCACCACTCCTAGTTTTATCCCACATGGTGGGCCCATAACCAATAGTTCCACAGGATCGAAAACCTGACTCTCCTATACACCACCTGTTCCCAAGGTTGTTCCTCGCGCTTGACTTCATATATAATTCACGGACCCCCTGTCTAGTGATCTATTCTAGGTATGAGGCGCAATACCTATTCTCGTTGCCCTGAAACCCTTTCACCTTCTGATTAGGCATCGAACGATTGCCTATCCGTTTGAAGCTTCTCATGGTACCTTCTTACTTTACTCTCGATATCTTCTTAAGTTTCAAATCGAGAGATACTTATGCTTCTTCCCTGAGTTAACCGTCTGATGCCTGATCTTGTTAGAATCTGTCCATATCGAGTTTTCCCTTCTTACCCTTTCATAAGTACGGTGAAGATCCTGAAGGAAGGACGACAACTTCATCATGATGACCTGGAGCAGAGAAATGAAGACATCAGCGCTTGGATCGACCACCTTGAGAAGAGCAACCAAGACCGAGAAGATTCGTTAGGATTTCGTAACGAGACGTTTCCCCCTTGCTCTACCTCTTAAATCTCGGGACGAGATTTCTTGTAGTGGAGGAGAATTGTGACGCCCGGATGATTAAGCTACAGTAATCCCACATTAACGATGCCACGTCACCTTGGTTACTGTTGCTAATCTCGCGTTACGATGCCACGTCACCTTGGTTACTGTTGCTAATCTCGCGTTAGTTTGAAACCAATCCAAATTCAAAATTCAAAATCAAGCAAACAATAAAAGTTTTTTAATATTAAAACTAAAATGTTCAATAAATAGTAGATAAATCAGAGGCTATGATAAAGTTGTAAACAACATTATTGAAATTTGATAAGTGACTTAAATAACCTCAAACAATGGCTGAAAACATTATTTATTAACCTTTTTATTAATACAAAAAAATATGAAATGATATTTGCCCCAAACAAGTTTTTGGTGGTAGGCTATATTGTGTTGTGAATTGTGGTCCAACTCTCATATTTTACAAAACTTATTTGGTGCCCAAACAATTAGCGAAAACCGAGAAGAAAATAAAGAAAGGGAAAAGAATAAAACAGAAAACAAAACTTACAAAAAAAGGAACCCCCTCCCCCACTGGACCAGGCGGCCCAGCTCACACCAGGCCGGCCCACCTGGCCCAGCCGCGCCTACTAACCCCCTTGGCACCCAAAACCCTAGATGAGATGCTCCCCACTTCCCCCCTCGTTCCCCACTTCCCCATGATCCAGATCGGGGCAACCGCCCCGACCCCGCCGCCGCCGCCCGAAGCCACCTCGCCAGTTCCGCCTCCACACCGGACCGCCGCATCCCCTTCTCCTCTCCGTCACCCCCTCGTCATCGGGCCGCCACTGCTCCACCGTAGCCCAACGCCACCTCGACCTCGTCTCCTCCCCACGACGCGGTCACCGCCGATTCCTGTCGCCGAAGCAACCCCGACGTCGTGCCGCCTCCCCACCGGCCTGCCTCCTCCACAACGCTGTCGTCCCTATCCCCCTCCACGACCCCCCCCCCGCTGCCCGTGCCCTACGTCCCCCACGTGAGCCCTCTCCTCTCTCCCTGTCCAGACGCCCGCACGCGCGCGTCCGTGCTCGCCGCGCCCGCAACGCGGCCGACGTCGCCCTGCGCCCAGACGCGCGCCCGCGCCTCCCTGCTAGCCTAGCCGCGCCCCGCGTTGTCCTACTCAGGCCATGGCCTCGCCTCCTCGCGCGTTGCGCTTGCCGGCCGCATCCTGGCCGTGCCCGGCGTTGCTCGCTGCTCCCCGTGCCGCCGCCTTCAGCCTCTCCCCGCTCGCGCGCGCCCCTGCTGCTACCCGGTCACCGCCCGTCACTGCCGCCCCTGGCTTCTGCTGCTGTGCGCCCCCGCTCGCCCCGCCCTTGCAGCCCCGCTGCTCCGGCCGTTCCTGGCCACCGGTCCCCCCCCACGGCGCCTTGCCGCACCCGCCGCCCCTCGCATCGCCCCACTCCCTCGCCCGCTTCCTGCCCTGGCCGCACAGGCTCCGCCCGACAGAGCTCGCGCTAGGCCGGCTCCGGCGCTGCCTCGTCGTGGCCTCGCTGCTGCCATCCCCTGCGCCGGTGCCCCTCTACGCCCGCTCGGCCCTCTCCTGGGTCGAGCGCCCGCAACGACCAACGCCCGCTAACCCGCATCAGCCCTCCGCCAATGACACAGGGGGCCCATGCCCCAGAACGTTAAAAAAAGGTTTAATAAATAATAAATAATAAAAATAACTAACTAATTAATTATTTAACTTAATTAATTCTGGTTAAATTAGCTAATTAAGATTAATTAACCTAATGACTAATTAACCTAATTAACTATTGTTAATTAGCTAATAGAGTATGACAGTGGGGCCCACCCCCCTAATTAATACTAATTAGGTTAATTAATTTGTTTAATTAAAATGTGTCACTCACTAGTGGGACCCACTGGTCAGGTTGACCAGTCAACCCTGTTGACTGCTCATTTCAGCATGACCCCATGCTGATGTCATAAATCCATTTTCGAATTAAATTAAATAATTAATTAAATTCTAGAAATTAATAAAATCTTTAGAAAATCATATCTTTTAATCCGTAACTCGGATTAAATTATTTTCAACATGAAAGTTGCTCAGAACGACGAGACGAACCCGGATACGCAGCCCGTTCGTCCGCCACACATCCCTAGCATAGCAAACTCGCAACTTTCCTGCTCCGGCTCCTCTGCCCGAAAACGCGAAACACCGGGGATACCTTCCCGGATGTTTTCCCCCTTCACCGGCATCACTCATACCGCGTTAGGGCACGCCTAGCATCACGCCTTGCTTTGTCATGCATCGTTATGCATCTGTTTGCATTGTATTCACGGTTTCCCCCTCCCCCTCTTCTCTCGCTAGACACCGAGACCGACGCCGCTGCTACCCAGTACGACTACGGTGTTGACAACCCCTCTCTCTTCCAGAGCACCAGGCAAGCCCCCCCCCTTGATCACCAGATATCGCCTACACTCCTCTATACTGCTTGCATTAGAGTAGTGTAGCATGTTACTGCTTTCCGTTAATCCTATCCTGATGCATAGCCTGTCCTTGCTACTACTGTTGTTACCTTTACCTGCAATCCTAATGCTTAGTATAGGATGCTAGTTTATCATCAGTGGCCCTACATTCTTGTCCGTCTGCCATGCTATACTATCGGGCGTGATCACTCGGGAGGTGATCACGGGTATATACTATATACTTTATATCATGATACATGTGATGACTAAAGTCGGGTTGGGCTCGAGGAGTACCCGGTTGATTCACCGATTGGGGGCTGGAAGACATACTTTCCCGACGCCCTCTGTGTGGATCTTTGTGCGAGCGACAGGGCAGGTTGAGACCACCTAGGAGAGAGGTGGGCCTGGCCCTGGTCGGCGTTCGCGGTTATTTCAAATAACACGTTTTTAACGAGATCTTGGTTTTGATCTGAGTCTGGCCACTGCCTATACGCACTAACATCTACGCGGGGACAGATTATGGGCACTCGACGTCGTGGTATCAGCCAAAGCCTTCGTGACGTCAGCGACTGAGCGGCGCACGCCAGATTGGACTGGAACGCCTGCTAGGCTAGGTCTGTTTTCGGCCGCGTTCGCAACGTGCAGGTGTGCAAAGGGCGATGGCCCAGACCCCTGCGCCATAGGATTTAGACCGGCGTGTTGACCTCTCTGTTGTGCCTAGGTAGGGCTGCGACGTGTTGATCTTCCGAGGCCGGGCATGACCCAGGAAAGTGTGTCCGGCCAAATGGGGATCAAGCGTGTTGGGTTATGTGGTGCACCCCTGCAGGGAAGTTAATCTATTCGAATAGCCGTGATCTTCGGTAACATGACGACTTGGAGTTGTACCTTAACCTTATGACAACTAGAACCGGATACTTAATAAAATATACCCTTCCAAGTGCCAGATACAACCAATGATTGCTCTCTCACAGGGCGACGAGGGGAGGATCATCGGTTTGGATTATGCTATGTGATGCTACTTGGTGAACTTACCATCTACTCTTTTCTTCTGCTGCAAGATGGAGGTTACCAGAAGCGTAGTCTTCGATAAGGACTAGCTATCTGATGAAGCCATGTACCTTGGGTAGGGGCACGGACCTGTCCAAAAGGCCCTACCCTAGGACATCCCTAGAAGAAGTCACCTTTTAATCGACTTGAAGGTATCCCACTCGACGGGTTCAAGACACTCGACCAAGAAGCTATCACTCGACCATGAAGCCAACCACTCAACCGCCAGGAGACCTAAATTCACTCCGCAGGCAAACGGACGGCTATTAAGTAGTCTTTATGGTCATTATAGCACTTTATTAGGGGCGTTACCAGTAACGCCCGACCTTAAATGTACCTTAAACCCTGCATTACTGAGGGCAGGAAGGGGCCGGCGAACTTTATATATGCCACCCCCCTCCTCAGTATGAAGGGTTTGCACCCCTGTAACCCATACACGCATAATCCAATCGACCGCCTCTGGGCTCCGAGACGTAGGGCTATTACTTCCTCCGAGAAGGGCCTGAACTCGTAAACCTCGCGTGCTTACAACTTCTTCATAGCTGAGATCTAGCCTCTCCATACTCACCCCCTACATCACTGTCAGAGTTAGAACCATGACAGTTGGCGCCCACCTTGGGGCCGGAATCTTAGCGCTTAGTTGGAGAAGTTGCGATTTTTCCGATCCCTTTGATCATGGTTTCGTGCAGAGTTTTGGTGGAGGGCCGCGAGATCCGTCTCGGCGCGCTCACGTTCATCGCCGACGACTCCGCCTGGCTTCAGGAGGCACCACTCGACATCGACGCGCTCCCCGTCCGCGGTGCGACGCACTTCCTCGCGTGCATTCATGGCGTCCTCCTGCGGTAGCCGTCGACCCAGTATCAGTTGGCCCCCGTGTCGTCTCCCCGCCCTGTCTCCCACCAGCGCAAGCGCTCCGGTCAGTCGAGACTTCAGCGGTGGGTGAGGCATGCCGTGCCCGCCAGTCGGCAGCCCCACAAGTCGCGACAATCGAGCCCGATGAATCCCTCTACGGCCTGTTCGACCTGTCGACTGGATCCGCGGAGACCGCATCCGAGTGCGACAGCAGCGACCCAGCGGCTGAGGTTCTAGCGGTCGATGGAACACACAGTCCTCCCGGTTTCCCTCGCGCTGATGGAGGCACGGGTGGGGGCGACCCGTCGCGTCCCCACGATGAGTATCTCCCCGAACCTCTCACGTCATTACAGCGAGAGGAGCTTCGCCGCCGGAACATGGACGCACTCCACACTCCTATCGTCGGAGAAACCCCCGAGGCCCGGGCCTTGGAGGACGCGCGCGCTTGGCTAACCTGGCCGAGCGCACTCGAGTGGAGAATCTCCAGCGAATACTCGATGAGCAAGCGCGTCAGCGAGCTCCCGAGTCCAGTCGACGCCAGCAAGCTCCCGAGTCCAGTCGGCGTCAGCTCTTCCCGCCACCGCAGGGGCTTGTTGCAGATCAGAGCGTTGCTCCGGGCGGAGGGAAACCAGAATTCCGCCGTTTCTCAGTCGCGGGATAGGATCCATAGTCGATCCGTTGCAACAGATACAGTCCAGTCGGCTCACAGCCCGAGATCGCCCCCGAGGCGTGAGGGACGTGGTGACCGGCAGGATCAGTACAGAAGAAATGAGCAGTATGATCACCGATTCGATCGCGATGATCGACGTCGAGTGCCAACCCCTCCCCCGAGGAGTGGGTCATATGCGCCTCGACGGCAAGATGACAGACGCCCTCATAGTGTTGGGCAGAGGATTCCAGTCGACCCCAGGGACCCAGGCTTTGATGCGAGATCCATCCTCGTTCAAGGTTTGGTTGACAGGAACAGAGCTCATCGAGAAGGCCACAACAGAGGTGCGCCTGCCAGCAGCAGAGTACATGCTTCAGGGCCAGAGTGTTTCAGTCGGGCCATTAGAGCTGCAGTGATTCCTCCCAACTTCAGGCTGGCGACTAGAATCAGCAAGTTCACCGGTGAGTCTAAGCCGGACACTTGGCTCGAAGATTACCGAGTGGCTGTACAGATTGGCGGTGGCAATGATGAGGTGGCCATGAAGCATTTGCCTCTCATGTTAGAGGGCTCAGCCAGAGCGTGGCTAAATCAGTTGGCACCCAGCAGCATCTACACTTGGGAGGACCTCTCCCAAGTGTTTGTCACAACCTTCGAGGGAACATGCAAGCGACCCGCAGGCCTTACGGAATTATGGTCTTGTGTGCAGAAGCCGAATGAAACTCTGAGGGATTACATCCAGAGGTGGATCACACTGCATCACACGGTTGAGAATGTGCCAGACCATCAAGCAGTTTGTGCCTTCAAGGAAGGCGTTAAATACAGAGAATTGAATCTGAAGTTCGGTTGAACCGGAGAGATGTCTCTGAATCGGACGATGGAGATTGCCACCAAATACGCTAATGGTGAAGACGAAGATCGACTCCGGAGTGGCAAGTACAAGGCAGTCGCCCAAGAAACCGGAGGGAACTCCAGTCAGAAGCAAAAGCGGAAGGCCGAACCAGCCGCCCCTGGGGAGGCCCTGGCCGTGGCCCAGGGAAACTTCAAGGGAAAATCCAAGGGCCCCTGGAAGCCCAAGAAAGTCAAGGATCAGGATGGGAATGATGTTTTGGATCTGCCATGTCACATCCACACCAAGAAAGATGAAGAGGGTAATTTTGTTTACCCAAAACATACCATTCGACAATGCCGGCTCCTAATCCAGCAGTTTCAAGGCAAGCAGTCCAAGGACAAGGAAAAAGAGTCGGACAGAGTTGAGGACAAGGAAGACAGTGACGATGGATACCCCCAAGTCAATTCCACCCTGATGATTTTTGCTGATGTCGAAAGCAAAAGTCAACTGAAAGTCATTAACCGCGAGGTGAACATGGTTGCTCCAGCAACACCCAGTTACCTGAAGTGGTCTCAGACTGCCATCACATTCGACCAGTCTGATCACCCGACGCACATTGCCACCCCTGGGAGGCAAGCTTTGGTGGTCGACCCAATTGTCGAAGGCACTCGACTAACCAAAGTCCTGATGGATGGTGGCAGTGGCCTGAACATACTGTATGCTCAAACATTGAAAGGGATGGGCATTCCGATGTCTAGACTCAGTACCAGTAACATGAGCTTCCACGGAGTCATTCCTGGGAAGAAAGCCGTATCACTCGGCCAGATTGCTCTTGATGTGGTTTTCGGTGATTCAAAGAATTACCGCAAGGAAAAGTTGACATTCGAGGTTGTGGACTTCCAAAGTGCTTATCATGCCATTCTAGGCAGGCCAGCTTACGCACGCTTCATGGCTCGACCATGTTACGTGTATCTCAAATTGAAGATGCCTGGTCCCAAAGGTGTGATCACCGTTACAGGCAATCGGAAGAAGGCAGAAGAGTGTTTTCAGAAAGGCTCAAAGATTGCAGATGCTCAGATGGCAGTGGTCGAGCTGCAAGAGTACCAAAAGACTGCCGATCCGAGTGAATTGCTACGGGCCAAGAAGCCTGCTTCAGAGTCAGCTTTTCGGCCGTCCGGTGAAACAAAGACAGTCCACATTCACCCGACCGACCCTGATGCTGCCCCGACTCACATCTCAATGACGCTCGACTCCAAATAGGAAGAAGCGCTCGTCCAGCTCCTCCGTGAGAACTGGGACATCTTCGCATGGAAACCCTCTAACATGCCTGGAGTTCCCAGAGAGCTGGCCGAGCACCGTCTACGAGTCGACCCAAAATTCAAGCCTGTGAAGGAACATCTTCGACGGTCCGCCGTCCAGAAGAAGCAAGCCATTGGTGAGGAGGTGGCTCGGCTCTTAGCAGCAGAGTTCATCCGAGAGATTTACCACTCCGAGTGGCTTGCCAATGTCATCATGGTCCCCAAGAAGGACAAGTCACTTCGCATGTGCATTGATTTCAAACATATCAATCGGGCCTGCTCGAAAGATCATTTTCCTCTCCCTCGCATCGACCAAATAGTCGAATCGACTGCGGGGTGCGAGAGATTGTCTTTTCTAGATGCCTATTCCGGGTACCATCAGATCCGTCTGTATGGACCCGACAAGATCAAAACAGCTTTCATCACTCCATTCGGATGCTTCTGTTATGTCACCATGCCGTTCGGCCTCAAGAACGCCGGAGCCACGTTCATGAGGATGATTCAGAAGTGTTTACTCACTCAAATCAGTCGGAATGTGGAGGCATACATGGATGATATAGTGGTCAAGTCACGCAAAGGTTCTGACCTGCGGACTGACCTTGCTGAAACCTTTGCCAACCTCAGGAGGTATGATATCAAGCTCAATCCATCAAAGTGCACATTCGGAGTTCCAGGTGGAAAGTTACTCGGTTTTCTCGTTTTCGAACGGGGGATCGACGCCAATCCTGAAAAAATTAGTACCATACTCCGGATGAAGCGTCCTGTGCGTGTGCACGATGTCCAAAAGCTTACAGGCTGCTTGGCCGCCCTAAGTCGATTCATTTCTCGTCTCGGTGAAAAGGCGTTGCCTCTTGACCAACTGATGAAGAAGTCTGACAAGTTCGAGTGGACTCCAGAAGCTGATGCGGCATTGCAGAGCTCAAAGCTCTGCTCTCCACCCAGCCGGTGCTTGCTGCCCCAATCAGCAAAGAGCCTCTGCTGCTTTACATTGCAGCCACAGGACAAGTTGTCAGTACAGTACTTACGTCAAGCGGGAAGAAGAAGGAAAGGCCTTCAGAGTTCAGCGCCCAGTTTATTATGTGTCTGAAGTTTTGACCCCTTCAAAACAAAGATATCCTCACTACCAGAAGCTTGTATATGGGATTTATATGACCACGAAGAAGGTTGCACATTACTTCTCTGACCACTCCATTATAGTCGTCAGCGACGCCCCATTGTCAGAGATCCTGCACAACAGAGATGCAACTGGTCGAGTGGCTAAGTGGGCGATTGAACTCCTTCCCTTAGATATCAGGTTTGAAGCAAAGAAGGCTATCAAGTCCCAAGCAATCGCAGATTTCGTCGCCGAGTGGATTGAACAACAACTTCCGACTCAAGTCCACTCGGAGCACTGGACCATGTTCTTTGATGGATCTAAGATGCTGAATGGTTCCGGTGCTGGGGTAGTATTAGTCTCCCCACGAGGAGATAAGCTCAGATACATTCTCGAGATTCACTTCGATTCCTCCAATAATGAAGCAGAATATGAAGCACTTTTATATGGGTTGCGCATGGCCATTTCACTCGGCGTCCGTTGTCTCATGGTCTATGGCGACTCAGATTTGGTGGTTAATCAGGTGATGAAGGAGTGGGACATCAGAAGTCCGGCTATGACTGGTTATTGCAATGCAGTGAGAAAGCTAGAAAAGAAATTCGAGGGGTTGGAGCTTCATCACATCCCCCGACTGAAAAATCAGGCAGCTGACGACTTGGCAAAGATAGGCTCCAAGAGAGAAGCCATTCCCAGCAAAGTGTTCCTGGAACACATTCACTCACCGTCAGTCCAAGAAGATCCTTTTACAGAAGAAGCCCCGCAGCCGAAAAGTGCCACAGATCCGACTGAAGTCGAAGTTCCTGCTGTGGTCGACCTAATCATGGAAATCTTGGCAATCACTCCCGACTGGACGATACTGTACATCGCGTATATCCTAAGGAAAGAACTCCCAGAGGACGAGGAAGAGGCTCGACAGATCGCCCGCCGATCCAAGGCCTTCACAGTCATAAAGGGATAGTTGTACAGAGAAAGCGCGACTGGAATCGGTCAGAAGTGCATAACACCAGAAGAGGGTCGGATAATCCTTGATGATATCCACTCGGGGACCTGTGGTCACCATGCATCCTCTCGGACCATTGTGGCTAAAGCGTACCGAGCGGGATTTTACTGCCCAAGAGCAAATGAGATGGCAAAAGAGATAGTCGACAAGTGTGAAGGGTGCCAGTTCTACTCCAACATGTCACACAAGCCTGCGTCAGCCCTGAAGACCATTCCACTCGTCTGGCCCTTTGCTGTCTGGGGACTAGACATGGTTGGTCCGCTGAGAACAGGCAGGAGCGGTTTCACTCATGTGCTTGTGGCAGTCGACAAGTTTACCAAATGGATTGAAGCTAAGCCCGTCAAGAATCTTGATGCTTGCACTGCTATCAGTTTCGTCAGAGGACTAACATTCAGATATGGAGTCCCGCATAGCATCATCACTGACAATGGGTCAAACTTCGATTCGGACCAGTTCAGAGCTTTTTGCGCCTCTCAAGGCACACGAGTCGACTACGCATCGGTCGCCCATCCCTAGTCGAATGGACAAGCCGAGAGAGCAAATGGTCTGATTCTCAAAGGACTGAAGCCTCGACTGATGCGTGATCTCAAGCACGCAGCAGGTGCTTGGGTCGACGAGCTTCCGTCAGTTCTATGGGGATTGAGGACCACCCCTAACCGATCGACTGGAAGAACTCCATTCTTTCTGGTTTATGGAGCCGAAGCAGTTCTGCCGAGTGATCTTCTTCACAACACACCCCGAGTCGAACTCTACACTGAAGATGAAGCAGAACAAGCCCGGCATGACGCAGTCGACCTCCTAGAAGAAGAGAGGGAGATGGCCATGATCAGATCGACCATTTATCAACAAGACTTGCGTTGATTCCACGCCCGGAATGTGAAGAGCCGAGCCTTCCAAGAAGGAGATTTGGTCCTCCGAGTGGATCAACGGAAACCACACAAGCTTGCTCCTACTTGGGAAGGCCCCTTCATCGTCACCAGAGTCCTCCACAATGGAGCGTATCACCTCTACAATGTTGATCGCCAGATCGACGAGCCACGAGCTTGGAATGCGGAACTACTCCGCCCCTTTTACACTTGAGTTCTCCTTCGGATGAGATGTAATAAGAAAAAACTTCTACAGTTCATTTTTATCAAAGACAAGAGTGTTCCAATAATTGCTGTCACTTTTGTTTGCATACGAAATCCCCCAGTGGGTGACTTAGCCGCGAATCCGTTTCGCCTAAGTTTGAAAAATCCTACCGAGTGGAGAGCAAACCTCCCACTCGGGGGCTTAGCTGCAGTCCAGTACTCGCCTAAGTTCTCCCACTTAGAGACTTAGCTGCAGTCAGGCACTCGCCTAAGTTTGAAAAATCCTACCGAGTGGAGAGAAAACCTCCCACTCGGGGGCTTAGCTGCAGTCCAGTACTCGCCTAAGTTCTCCCACTTAGAGACTTAGCTGTAGTCAGGCACTCGCCTAAGTTTGAAAAAATCCTACCGAGTGGAGAGCAATCCTCCCACTCGGGGGCTTAGCTGTAGTCCAGTACTCGCCTAAGTTCTCCCATTTAGAGACTTAGCTGCAGTCAGGCACTCGCCTAAGTTTGAAAAAATCCTACTGAGTGGAGAGCAATCCTCCCACTCGGGGGCTTAGCTGCAGTCCAGTACTCGCCTAAGTTCTCCCACTTAGAGACTTAGCTGCAGTCAGGCACTCGCCTAAGTTTGAAAAATCCTACCGAGTGGAGAGCAAACCTCCCACTCAGGGGCTTAGCTGCAGTACAGTACTTGCCTAAGTTCTCCCACTTAGAGACTTAGCTGCAGTCAGGCACTCGCCTAAGTTTGAAAAAATCCTATCGAGCGGAGAGCAATCCTCCCACTCGGGGTCTTAGCTGCAGTCCAGTACTCGCCTAAGTTCTCCCACTAAGAGACTTAGCTGCAGTCAGACACTCGCCTAAGTTTGAAAAAATCCTACAGAGTGGAGAGCAATCCTCCCACTCGGGGGCTTAGCTGCAGTCCAGTACTCGCCTAAGTTCTCCCACTAAGAGACTTAGCTGCAGTCAGACACTCGCCTAAGTTTGGAAAAATCCTACCGAGTGGAGAGCAAACCTCCCACTCGGGGGTTTAGCTGCAGCCCAGCGCTCGCTTAAGTATTTAAAAATCCTACCGAGTGAGAGCAAACCTCCCACTCGGGGGCTTAGCTGCAGCCCAGTGCTCGCCTAAGTATTTAAAAATCCTACCGAGTGAGAGCAAACCTCCCACTCGGGGGCTTAGCTGCAGCCCAGTGCTCGCCTAAGTACGGAACGCAACCCAATCCGCAAGGACGACGAGATGCAAATCGATTGCTACCTTCTCCTTTGGAGCTGCACCACAAATACAAAAGTTATTTCGAGTGAAGATCGAGTTCCACTCGACGGATCATCCATGAAGATATTCAACGATAAATCAAGTTCAGATAAGACCTAAAGGTCCCAGACCTCAGGCCAAAGTACTCAAGCCCTCAGCTCAACGGAGTTTAACAGTTACAAAATCCACTCGGCATTCCGAGGCAAATTTAAAGTGAAGCATAGAAGTTTTTCATTCCTCAGGTGGAGGACTGGAAGGGGCGACGAACTCGTCCAAGTCGATCCCGCCGGCAATACGAGTGGCAGCAGCAATAAAAGTCTCCATGAAATCTTGAAAGTTGTGCTTCCTGGTATTGGCAACTTGGATGGCGGCCAGCTTCTCTTCTCGCGCCTCCTTGCAATGGACACGGACCAGAGACAGAGCCACATCAGCGCCACATCAAGCAGAAGACTTCTTCCACTCCTGCACTCGGTCAGGGATTCCGCTAAGTCGAGTCATCAGAGACTCGAGATCGTTTTGGAGCGCAGACTCTGGCCAAAGTGCCGGGTCGATCCGTGACATGGCAACCTTCAGTCGAGCCAGGTAGTCCATGACACCGTCAATGCGAGATTCCAGTCGGAGCAGATTCATGGCAGCTTCATCTTTCATGGGAGAGTTGATTGGATCCAAACCCATTTCAATCCGCCCAGTCTCCTCTTCAAAGTTCTGGCAAAGCTCTGCATACACGATCCAAGGATAAGTCAATTTTCATAGACTGAGTCGACACAAAAAAAACCCCAGTCGGAACTGAATGTGCACCTTCAAGCTTGATGTACAACTTCTTGGCGAGGCTCCTCAAGTAGCTCTCCAAGTCGTCCCTCCTGCGAGCGATGCCTTCCATCTTCTCGTTCAGGGTGAGGTTCTCCTTCTTCCAACGTGAACACTCCCTGTTGGCTTCATTCAGAGCGGTCTTCAACTTGGTATTCTCTTCTTCTAATTGGTCGACCGAAGCCAGCTTCTGTACGGCCAGAGCGGTCTTGTCATCAGCCTCCTTACGGGCAGCAGCCAAGTCCTGATCCTTCTTCGCCAGAGCTTCATTCAGTTTTTCTGCGAAGAAATGATGATTGATTCGGAAATAGCAGAAGGGTACTCAAGCCTAAAAACTAACCAGTCAACAAAGGCGTCTTACCTGCGGCGCCGTCTCTGACCCTCTGCAGCTCTGTTCTGGCCAGCTCCAGATCAAGGTTCAGTTGAATCTGCTGCTTCTCCAAGTCAGCCAAGCGGGCTCCAAGATCGCAAGATTTCTGAAGTCAAAGGGGAGAAGTTATCATTACAGTAAAAAACAACAAAGGCAATAAATACTAAGACTACGGTCGACTGCCAGCAGTCCACCATAGTCTTGGGGACTACACCCACTGGGTGCACTTAGCGTGACCCCACCGGTTCCTATCCCACCCGACCGGCCCTCGAAGTCGAGTCCAAGACAAGTTGCTTCCGAGTAACTAAGAGGCAATGATGGCGTTTCTAAGACTACAGCCGAAGCAAAAACATTCGACAGTAGTCTCGGGGACTACACCCAGTGGGTGCACTCAGCGTGCCCCCACTATAAAAAAAAGTCGACTGCCCGCAATCGACCGGATACCATTCCGTTCGACATGGCCCGACCAGACCGAGTGAAGAAACACAGCTACAACAATTCAATATAAAGACTACAGTCGATTGCCAGCAGTCCACCGTAGTCTCAGGGACTACACCCAGTGGGTGCACTTAGCGTGCCCCCACTCGTCCAAGAATTGGCAGACACACCCAGTGGGTGTACAGATATAAAGATCTTCGGAAAAGAGATTCTTCAAACAGCATATCATAACATACCAAGTGTTGAAGTCGACTGACCTGGACGTTAGTCTGAAGAGCCGAGCTCGCGTCATAAGCCGCCTGGCAGGCCTCCTGAGCCACTTTCACTTGTTCCATCATGATCCCCGCCTGGCGTACAGCCTCTTTTGCAGCAGCCGCTTGGTCCTCAGGGACGGGGTACGCAGCAAAAAGCAAAGACGGATTCGCAGTCGACGCCGAGGGCCACACACTCGTCAGAGGAATGGCGAAAGTCACAGAAGCCCGAGTGGGTTCGCCATCGTCCCGAGCTACGGCCTCAGGCGCCGGAGTGGATTGTGGGGTCTTGCCAGCCGACACCCTCTTGTTCCTCCTCACTCTCAGCGGTTCGTTGTCGTCGTCATCCGGGAGGTCGATAACATGAGGAGGAGCTACAAGGAAAACATTCAATCGACCAGAGTTGCAATAAATGTTCAGTCGACTCAAAGAGGAACGTCAGTAATCGTACCAGGGTTGGAGGTAACAGCATCCTCCATCTCTTGGTCGTCGTCTTTGGCGGAGACCTCAGAAGTAGCACCGCTGCAAATCTCGAAAGTCAGTCAGTTGACTCAATGAATCGACCAAGGATCCGTCCACGGTCGACAAAGGAAAGCAAGTTTTATTATTACCCGGAAATGGTAGGAACAACTATATTCATCTTGGGCAGAGCCTTGGGCGGCTTGGACGGCGTCGCTCGTGGGTGCTTGGGAGCCTTCCCAGACGGCGGAGGAGGAGAGGTCCGAGGGTGTTTCGACGACTGCCCAACAGGAGCAGTCGCCTTGCCACGTCCCCGCGCTGGATCATGTGTGAGCTTGGATCGCCCCTCTGGGCGGGGAGGTTCAACCTCCTCCTCCTCGCTGGAGTAGACGTCGTCGCCTCCCTCTCCTTCACCGTCGGACTCCCACTCGCCTTGGTCGTCCCCACTCTCGCCTCCGCTCGCTTCCCCTTCCTCAGTCGGCTCCTGTGCCCCGTTGGGCGTCGAGTACATCTCGGTGGTCGCCTGGAAAACAACAGACAAGACGAAAGTCAATCGACCTACTCAAAGAAGACCAACGCAGAAAACAAGATCTCAGTCGGGAGCATAAAGACATACCTGGTCCACCTCATACGAGTTGTCGAGTGGGATTACCCTCCTGGCTCCTCAGGGGTTGTCTTTATTCCCCGTGATGCTCGACAGCCACCCCTCCAGCACCTCGTCGGTGACCTCCGGGTGGATCCGAGTGGTGTCGTCGAGACCCGAGTACAGCCACATCGGGTGGTCACGGGCCTGGAGCGGTTGGATGCACCTCTGGAGGAAGACCTCCAGCAGGTCCATACCAGTTACACCCTCACGGACAAGCTCAACCACTCGACCTGCCAGCACCTTGACTTGGGCCCTTTCCTCCAGCGTGACTTTCAGAGAGGCAGGTTTCTCGGCTCGGTCGAGGGAGAAAGGGGGAAGACCAGTCGACTGTCCTGGGGTCGCCTGGTCCTGATAGTAGAACCAGGTCGCCTACCAACCACGGACCGACTCCGGGAAGGTGATAGATGGAAAACAACTCTTTCCCCTCGTCTGGATCGCCAGGCCCCCACACAGCTGGATCACCTGCGTCCTCTCGTCACTCGACTTGGCCTTCTTGACCGATTGAGAACGGCAGGTAAAGATGTGCTTGAAAAGTCCCCAATGGGGGCGGCAACCCAAGAAAGCCTCACACATGGAAATGAAAGCAGCAAGGTATACGATGGAGTTGGGAGTGAAGTGGTGGAGCTGTGCTCCGAAGAAGTTCAGGAAACTCCGGAAAAAAGGATGGGGCGGCAGAGAAAACCCGCGGTCGATGTGGGTGGCTAGGAGCACGCACTCACCGTCGCGGGGTTGAGGTTCGATCTCTCCCCCCGGAAGACGCGCAGCTTCGTGGGGAATGACTCCCCCCTCGACCATGTCGTCGAGATCCTCTTGCCGGAGCACCAACGGCATCCAGTCACCCTGGATCCAACCTTTGGGCAGAGCGGTCCTGGAGGAAGATCCGCCCCGAGCAGACCTCTTCCCTTTCCCCGCCGCCGCCGCCTTCTTCGCGCGCTCCAGAGCAGTCGTCTTGCCCTTCACCATCGTCGCCGGCGAAATCTCGAACGGGCTTGCGGCGCTAGGGTGAGAGCGGAGGTGGCGGAAGGACTTGCGAAGGGAGAGAGGAAGAAGAAAGCAGAAGGGAACGCACTGTTTGGAAACCCCGAGCCGGCAACTTATAAGGGGCCGCTTCCGAGTGGCTGACTGGTAGGGCCAGGCTATCCAGTCAAATCCCGCAGCAGACGCGCGCGCAGTACGTGGTGAAAAAGGCGACGTGAGGATCGAGGAGCTTCTGCTTTATCGCTTCCGATTACTGCGGCCGCTCCCGTCCCGCGCGCTTCCCAAAATCCGAATCCCGCGACATCCGCGGGCCGCAGAACAACCTGTCAAAACGGAAGACCCCGCCCACGCCGACACTCGGTATGTCACAAGTAAAGAAATTCACTCGACGAAAGACCTGGAATGGATCAAGGCGACTGAAAGAGGTTGATGACGTCATCCGTGACGGTCGGCCCAAAACGAGGCACTCACGTAGCCCGAAGAACCAGTCGGAAAGATCTCCAACTCTTTCCCCACTCTAACCTCGATCCATTCGGGGGCTAATGATGAAGCCATGTACCTAGGATAGGGGCACAGACCTGTCCAAAAGGCCCTACCCTAGGACATCCCTAGAAGAAGTCACCTTTCAATCGACTTGAAGGTATCCCACTCGACGGGTTCAAGACACTCGACCAAGAAGCTATCACTCGACCATGAAGCCAACCACTTGACCGCCAGGAGACCTAAAGTCACTCCGCAGGCAAACGGTCGGCTATTAAGTAGTCTTTATGGTCATTATAGCACTTTATTAGGGGCGTTACCAGTAACGCCCGACCTTAAATGTACCTTAAACCCTGCATTACTGAGGGCAGGAAGGGGCCAGCGAACTCTATATAAGCCACCCCCCTCCTCAGTATGAAGGGTTCGCACCCCTGTAACCCATACACGCATAATCCAATCGACCGCCTCTGGGCTCCGAGACGTAGGGCTATTACTTCCTCCGAGAAGGGCCTAAACTCGTAAACCTCGCGTGCTTACAACTTCTTCATAGCTGAGATCTAGCCTCTCCATACTCACCCCCCTACATCACTGTCGGAGTTAGAACCACGACACTATCCCCCTCTTATTCCGGCATTCTGCAGTTCAGTCCACATATGATACCCTTATTCCATTTGATACCAATGCATACATTTGTAGTGTAGCTCCTTTCTTGCGAGTACTTTGGATGAGTACTCACGGTTGCTTTTCTCCCCCTTTTTCCCCCTTTCTATATCCGATTGCTGTGACCAGACGTTGGAGTCCAGGAGCCAGACGCCACCGTTGATGATGACTACTACTACTCGGGAGGTGCCTACTACTACGTGCAGCCCGCTGACGACGACCAGGAGTAGTTTAGGAGGATCTCAGGCAGGAGGCCTGCGCCTCTTTCAATCTGTATCCCAGTTTGTGCTAGCCTTCTTAAGGCAAACTTGTTTAACTTATGTCTGTACTCCGATATTGTTGCTTCCGCTGACTCGTCTATGATCGAGCTCTTGTATTCGAGCCCTCGAGGCCCCTGGCTTGTAATATGATGCTTGTATGACTTATTTTTATTTGTAGAGTTGTGTTGTGATATCTTCCCGTGAGTCCCTGATCTTGATCGTACATGTTTACGTGTATGATTAGTGTACGATTGAATCGGGGGCGTCACAAATTGCTATTGTCAACTCTCAACTAAATTTTTTCTAGGAACATATCTAAAACAGTAGAACCGAAGCGTGAGCTACGACATAATTTGCAAAGACCTTTTGACTATGTTCATGATAATTAAGTTCATCTAATCAGATTATTTAATGAACTCCCACTTAGATAGACATCCCTCTAGTCATCTAAGTGATACATGATCCGAGTCAACTAGGTCGTGTCCGATCATCACGTGAGACGGACTAGTCATTATCGGTGAACATCTTCATGTTGATCGTATCCACTATATGACTCATGTTCGACCTTTCGGTCTTTCGTGTTCCGAGGCCATGTCTGTACATGCTAGGCTCGTCAAGTTAACCTAAATGTATTGCGTGTGTAAATCTGGCTTACACCGTTGTATGCGAACGTTAGAACCTATCACACCCGATCATCACGTGGTGCTTCGGAACAACGGACCTTAGCAACGGTGCACAGTTAGGGGGAACACTTTCTTGAAATTATTGCGAGGGATCATCTTATTTATGCTACCGTCGTTCTAAGCAAATAAGATGTAAACATGACAAAAATCACATGCAAATCATAAAGTGACATGATATGGTCAATATCATCTTGTGCCTTTGATCTCCATCTTCGAGGCGCGGCATGAACACCATCGTCACCGGCATGACACCATGATCTCCATCATCATGATCTCCATCATCGTGTCTTCATGAAGTTGCCTCGCCAACTATTACTTCTACTACTATGGCTAACGGTTAGCAATAAAGTAAAGTAATTACATGGCGTTTTCATTGACACGCATGTCATTAATAAATTAAGACAACTCCTATGGCTCCTGCCGGTTGTCATACTCATCGACATGCAAGTCGTGATTCCTATTACAAGAACATGATCAATTTCATACATCACATATATCATTCATCACATCCTTTTGGCCATATCACATCACATAGCATACCCTGCAAAAACAAGTTAGACGTCCTCTAATTATTGTTGCATGTTTTACATGGCTGCTATGGGTCTCTAGCAAGAACGTTTCTTACCTACGCAAAACCACAACGGTGATATGCCAATTGCTATTTACCCTTCATAAGGACCCTTTTCATCGAATCCGATCCGACTAAAGTGGGAGAGACAGACACCCGCCAGCCACCTTATGCATCAAGTGCATGTCAGTCGGTGGAACCTGTCTCACGTAAGTGTACGTGTAAGGCCGGTCCGGGCCGCTTCATCCCACAATACCGCTGAATCAAGATAAGACTAGTAACGGCAAGCAAATTGAACAAATCATCGCCCACAACTACTTTGTGTTCTACTCGTGCATAGAGTCTACGCATAGACCTAGCTCATGATGCCACTGTTGGGGATCGTAGCAGAAATTTAAAATTTTCTACGCATCACCAAGATCAATCTATGGAGTAATCTAGCAACGAGGGGAAGGGGAGTGCATCTACATACCCTTGTAGATCGCTAAGCGGAAGCGTTCAAGAGAACGGGGTTGATGGAGTCGTACTCGTCGTGATCCAAATCACCGATGATCCTAGCGCCGAACGGACGGCACCTCCGCGTTCAACACACGTACGGAGCGGAGACGTCTCCTCCTTCTTGATCCAGCAAGGGGGGAGGAGAAGTTGAAGGAGATCCAGTAGCACGACGGTGTGGTGGTGGAAGTAGCGGGATCCCGGCAGGGCTTCGCCAAGCGCAAGCGGGGAGGAAGAGGTGTCACGGGAGGGAGGGAGGCGCCAGGGCTTGGGTGCTGCTGCCCTCCCTCCCCTCCACTATATATAGGGGCCCTGGGGGGCGCCGGCCCCTAGAGATCCCATCTAATGGGAGGGACGGCGGCCTAGGGGTGGCTTGGCCCCGAAGCCAGGTGGAGGCGCCCCCACCCATTTAGGGTTTCCAACCCCTAGGCGCAAGGGAGGCCCAAGGGGGGCGCACCAGCCCACCAGGGGCTGGTTCCCACGTCACTTCAGCCCATGGGGCCCTCCGAGACAGGTGGCCCCACCCGGTGGACCCCCGGGACCCTTCCAGTGGTCCCGGTACAATACCGGTGACCCTGAAACTCTCCCGGTGGCCGAAACTGGACCATTCCGGAACTCCTCGTGACGTCCGGGATCTCATCCGGGACTCCGAACAACTTTCGGTTAACCGCATACTAATATCTCTACAACTCTAGCGTCACCGAACCTTAAGTGTGTAGACCCTACGGGTTCGGGAGACACGTAGACATGACCGAGACATCTCTCTGGTCATTAACCAACAGCGGGATCTGGATACCCATGTTGGCTCCCACATGCTTCACGATGATCTCATCGGATGAACCACGATGTCGAGGATTCAATCAATCCCGTATACAATTCCCTTTGTCTACCGGTATAGTACTTGCCCGAGATTCGATCGTCGGTATCCCGATACCTTGTTCAATCTCGTTACCGGCAAGTCTCTTTACTCGTTCCGTAACACATCATCCCGTGATCAACTCCTTGGTCACATTGTGCACATTATGATGATGTCCTACCGAGTGGGCCCAGAGATACCTCTCCGTTTTACACGGAGTGACAAATCCCAGTCTCGATTCGTGCCAACCCAACAGACACTTTTGGAGATACCCGTAGTGCACCTTTATAGCCACCCAGTTACGTTGTGACGTTTGGTACACCCAAAGCATTCCTACGGTATCCGGGAGTTGCACAATCTCATGGTCTAAGGAAATGATACTTGACATTAGAAAAGCTTTAGCAGACGAACTATACAATCTTGTGCTAGGCTTAGGATTGGGTCTTGTCCATCACATCATTCTCCTAATGATGTGATCCCGTTATCAATGACATCCAATGTACATGGTCAGGAAACCATGACCATCTATTGATCAACGAGCTAGTCAACTAGAGGCTTACTATGGACATGTTGTGGTCTATGTATTCACACATGTATTACGGTTTCCGGTTAATACAATTATAGCATGAACAATAGACAATTATCATGAACAAGGAAATACAATAATAACCATTTTATTATTGCCTCTAGGGCATATTTCCAACAACAATGTCTTCATGTAATTCATTTTTGTGTGCAGTATGACTCTGGATGATGTGGACGATGGCAACATTGAGTCCTTCATAGCGAAGGAAGTTCAGAAGATCAAGGACCAGGAAACGACTCCTACTACAAGAGGAAGAAGTACCAGTGCCCCTACTGTACCAAGCCAAAGCCCAAGGATGGGCTCTCTGAGCACCTTCCATCGCATGCACGGGATGCATCATGCTGCCCTCCTGAAGGCTTTGCTTCCCATGTAGTAGCCCCAAGGATGGTACTCATCATCAGTATATGTGATGATGTTTTACTTTTGCTAAAGTGCATGTGGTTGTGAACTGTTGGAAACTTGGTCTGCTAATGTAGTATGTATATTACTGTAATGTAGTATGTCTCTGGACTGGATATCGTGTTTAGATGTACTGGATGGTATCTATCTTATTAATCTAGAATGCTATCTATATTTGTGTGGCATGGAAATTTTTTGTGATGTATGCTATCTTTTGTTTAGATTATGCAATCAAGCATCATTTAAAAAAATTGTGAATCTTGGAGTGAAAGAAAGGAGTGTACAAAAAGATTGTAGAAAATAAGTGAAAAAAAGGATTGTAAAAAAGAATTTTAAACAACTGTAGCAAACGTATGAAAGAAATAAAAAAGAAATATATAAGTCTAAGAAAATAGTAGTTAAAAAAGGTGATTGCAAAAAAACAAAATTTGAATTATGAAGTAATGGATTTTTGTATGAAATGAGTGAAATATAAGAGAAGATATTATCATACATTTTTAGATTTTAAAACGGTAATTACTAATAAAAGGGAAAATGTGAAAAAGAAAGAAAAAAATATGCATAGAAGATGGGCCAGGCCAATCATCTACAAGGACGTGTGGTCCAGTAGGCGGGCAAGGCCGGCCTGGGACAGCCCAACGAAATTGAACATATAAACCCAGCTACCCAACCCGCCATTCTAGCGCCATCCGCGTTTTAAATTCATCCTAAACACTCGATTTGCCTCGCTGGCCAGGGACATCGTACCTTTCATCGTGGTGGTAAACATCCGGTCGCTCGTTTTTCTGTACTCCGAGTAACCGGACTAGAGCGACTGACACATGGGCCAGCCTTGCGCGCGGGCCAGCCTCGCAGCGGCCGGTGTGTGCGTGCTTCTGTCCGGGTGAAAAGCAGGGCGAATCGATCGTGTGTTGGCAGGGTGTTTTTTTACCGTCCTCGTTTGCACCCAGCGGCCACCCGTGAAAATATCTCCTCTCCCTTGCCTTCTCTCACGTGCTCTCCCCTCCCCTGATCCCCTCCTTCCCTACCGTCGCGCCGCCGGCTCCACGCAGCGGCCGACGCGGCCTTCTCTCCCCGGCGCTCGAGGTACAGCAGCGGCTGCGGCACTTGTCGGCCCAGCCGGATCCGGTGCAGGTCGCCGGCATCACGCGCCGCGTGCCGTGATTCTGGATCGGGCGCAGATCTTTGCGCCGCCACCTCTCCTCCTCCTATCTCTCTCCCATGTCGCCATTGTTGCAAGGAGCAGGGGAGATAGGTGCCGAGGACAAGAAGCAACGGGTTGCAAGGAGCAGGGGAGATAGCTGCTGGGGAGATGGAGGAGGCCGTCGTGGTTCGTCATGGAGGCGGCGCCGCCGGCAAGCTGGTTGAGGTACGTGTCAGATCCGTTGGTCCTTATAGTTGTTCGTTCTCCTAATCTCCTCACAGACCATGTGTTTCCCCTTTCCTCCCTCAATGTGACGGGGAATACATCGTTCCTACCTATATTACTACTGGCTTGCAAGCTTTAAGGAGATTTTAGTATGTTGGTCATTCATATATCTGGCCTTGTGTGACGATTTTTTTGTTAATTGCCAATGCTTTATTTCAGAAAACCAAATCTGCACCATGCCGCCTCACCCTCTCAGATTACTGTTTCATCCCTTTGATAGTTTTTTAGGTTTGTCCTTGTCCTTCTTCCCTAAGCGCTGCACTTTTATACTATATTGTTTACTGCTTATTATCGTGTTAATTCCTTTGTATTCCTGGTTTTTCCGGGTGTCGTGTTTGTGTGTTTGTTTTTGTGGTGCTGCTTATATGTGTGACTACCGTATGATCGTATATATATGCTGAAAAGTAAAATGATTTTTCCTTTGCACAATACATAATTTGCAATGAGATGGTAGTACATCAGTGTATTTACAGGAAAAAACGATGGCCGTATATATGCTGAAAAGAATTAAGGCTGAAAAGAACATTCATCTACTATTTCTTGATGTATGCTATCGTATATTGCTTCTCTACTTGCTCAAAATCAAATTTGCATCTATGAAAAGGTAAGAAATTAAGGCCAGCGATATGGCAGTAGATTGGCATGTTTACAGAAAAAAAAATAGCCATGCAAGTTTGAAAGAACATCTTTTTACTATTCCTTGCTATATGCATATTTCCCATCTTCTTCCTTCATAATCAAATGTGCCTACTAAAGGATAAGAAATGAAGGCTGCAATCTAAGAATACTTTTATTTGCCATTCTGAATTTCTATCACAGCACAGAGGAATGAGGAATGGATACATGAGGCATGGCGTAAGCGTAGGGGTCAGCCAGGGCATGACGCAAGAGTCTGCCCATCTCCTCTCAAAGTTAGTTCTTGCTCTGTCCCCACTACCTCGCCTGCCAACTCTCTGATAGAGTATTTTATTTCTGCAATGTATTATATTCTTTGAAGCAATTGCAAATTTTCCATAGCTTCTTGGCATACTATGGATTTAATTCTTTGCGAGAACAAGCAAAAGATAGTAGCAGTTTCTTTCAGATACAATTTCGGAAAGGTTTGCCGACTAAATGTACAAATATGAGCAAAAGGAGCCATGCTAATTAATGTTGGCCAGGCTCAGGAGTAAAGTTATACAGATTTTGATTTGCAAGTTATTTTGTCCAGCACGAAAGGCACTAATGCGTCCCGAAAACCTAGCGCACAAAGGACCAATCCTTCCCTTCCTCGAGCCCCATTCGAGTCCGCGCCGTTCAGCATCTCCAGCCTCCTCTGCTCCTCGACCCTCCGGTCCCACGGCCTCTCGCGCCGCCGCCTTCTTCCCTGGACGTCTTCCCCGACGCTCGTGGTGCAGCAGCGGCCATTGCAGTAGGTTTGTTAAGCTTGCTTGCCTAACCTGCTATGGGTGAATGGTGTGTCTCACCAGGAAACATTAGATTAATGAATTACTTGGCCTCTACAAATTTTGAAATATTGGTTTGGGATATATTAATTTCCACTCCTTATTGTTCATGGCATAAACAAACACTAAAAGGTCACAAGTAGAAACTTAGGTCAAGTTATTGCTGGATGTAGCCTGCTTTGTTCAATTGAAATATATTTGCAACATGAGCTGGTTGTTGATCGTTACTCTCGATTGAGGAATGGGAAAAAAATCACATCTTGTGGTGTTTACTACTTTTTGCATTGTCAAATTGAAAATGTTCTACAAAAAAAGTAGGTTTCCCTTTCAATAGTTCATTTTGTCAGTCCGGTTGTATCGACAGTTCAATTTTTGTTGGTCTGGGCATAGCAAGGGAGGTCCCCCATATTTGATGAGTGGCTTGAAGCTGAACTTCTGTATTTACCTGTGCTTCCTATGCATCTAATATGACCTATAAATTTAAACAGAATTTCATGAGTTGCAAGTTGCAGGTTATTTTCTTGTACAGTCTTGCTATTTGATTATTCTCCTTATGCCTCCACCCTGTAATATTCTCCCAATGGCCGATCCATGAACTCACAGAAAAACATTAGGTTCTATGCCAAGTTGTTGGCACCGTATATATACTGGAAGTGGAGTGGTAATAGTTGAACTTTTTTCTTCCCCTTGTAGTAACACAGACGTCGGTAGCAGGAGAAAGTATGTGACTTGGTTGAGTCAGCCAAGAAATATGGTGGTACAATGCACATATTTCCTTCGATGCATGTCTCCGGCGACCCTGAGTATAAATACTGCTATCATTTCTTACTGCACACTCTTTATTTAGAGGTGCTCTGAATTAGAACTCCCCATTGGCATATCTGCAGTTCCATGCTATACATCCCCCAAATGACGAAAATTAAGTTCAGGGGCATGTTTTTTTTATATATGCTTGACTTAACTGGAGCTTAAATTTGTCATTTGTTTAATTACCAATCTGATTTATTCTTGACTCTTGATTGCAGCCGCTGGAACTGAGGGATATTGACACGGGTAACAAAATAGTTGAAAGATTTCGCACCGACGAGGCTCTTGAGACTACAAACATTTCTTCACTCCTTGTACGAAAGGATTCTAGGACTAAGTTATAGGATTTTATATTTTAGTCGGATATTCCTTCTGTTAATATGTGCTCCTGTGCAATTTTTCATAGGCTTCTCTTTCCTTTTTCTGGTTACGGTTTACAAAGCTGAGCAATAGTTTCTCTACTAATGTAGCTTGCGTTAAAAACATCCGTCTTTAGGATGCTTTTGCGGCATGTGTAACTGACTCACATTAGCCTATGCTTCTATCCGAGTTGTTTACTACTAAGACCATAATGGATCATGCTTTTTAACTGGTATATAAGTGTTGATAGAAAATGATATGTCTTATTTTTTGCCTGGTAAATTTTAATTGGTGCATGCAATCCATGCTTCCCAGTCTTTGGTGACAATGTTGTCAGGCCTAAAAATAGAAGTTTTCGATTTCCTCTGGTTTTTAGTTGGTTAGATGTTAATGCGTGGAAATGTATATGCTGATTTTTTTCCTGTTTTAATAAATTGCTAATACGTGGATCTTGTCTGCTTTGCATGGACTATAGTATATATTCACAGACTTTGTCTGCTTGCTTCAAAACTAAAATGTGACTTTTACTTGCCTATTACCAAAGAAGATTTCATGCATGCCACATCAAGTCGCCATAGATGCCTCCAAGTGAAATTTCAGCGACGACAAGGTATATTTTCCCCAACACCTGATCTTCTTTAATCAGACCACCGTTCATTATTGCGTATAGGCTTCTTACTCTGTGCCTGAATAAGCGATTGGTATCCACATGTTTGTTTCCATGTGTTCTACTGTCTTTCTGGTACTTGAAGCATAGTATGTTTCATGTGTGCGACTACAGTTCCAGCGAGTTGGAAGTCCTGTTGTTCTCAAAGTTTGCATCATATGCCCTTTAGAGAAATCTTTATTGAACATTTTAATTTTCCTCATACATGCTTATCATTTGGCATCATGTTATTTTGTGACACAGTAACTGAATATGCACACAGGAGGATCACTCTGGATGTGTAGGAGGTACTTCCTCCGTAAACTAATATAAGAGTGTTTAGATTACTAAAATAGTGATCTAAACGCTCTTATATTAGTTTACAGAGGGAGTATGAAGTAATAGCCATTTTTTTTCTCTGTGTAGATTTGGCATCATATTGCCCAGTAACTGAATATGCACGCATGAGGATCACTCTGGATGATGGAAAATGCATTATCCGTGGTAAGAAGCTAACGGTGTCGCCCCATTTATACCACATTTAGGCATGATAATTAAATTAGCCTTCAAATTAAATAGATGTCCGCATTCATGGGTACATAGCTGAGCTGAGCTACTATTTTCTTGTTTGGGAATGAGGTAACACTATACAGACAGCATGTTGACACTCTGAACAGCTTAATACTAGACGGAAACAAAATTTCTCTTCCTACTATGTCTGTACCATGAACAAGATGTTCGCAACAAGTGGTCAACAAATGGTATTCTGTTCCCGTCCTTTCTCCTTTTTATGAATCTTCATAGCTGCATCTTAACCATGCTTAATATCTATTGCAGCACTTTTCCACTCACTTCACACAAGAATATCTCAAGGGGCACATGCATGGAGAGCATACTGATTTGCTGATCAAAGCTGGAAACAGACCTGCCATCGTCATTGCTCGGCTTATCATACAATCACAAGAAGCTGGACTCAGTTCTTTGACATTGCAAATATGAAAGGAGGAGTGTCATATGCATTTGCCTTTGAGGAATTGGCAGGAGAACTCATATCATCGTGCACTCCCTTTGATAGCTTCATGAGCAACCACTGCCATCATCTCATAATATAGCTCAGGTTCAAGACCTAGGTCATGCACTACTTTTCTCGACCATATAATGTGCTCTGCGTCACCTTATCCTTTCAGCTCCAGTACTTCATAATATAAAGTAGATGAAACATCTTTTTAAATTGGTGTGGAAATACAAATGCAGATGGAGCTATGTAATCCAGCTTGCTTTCTATCATGAGTTGGTTTCATGACTTTGTTTTCAGCCATCTTGGTACCATGCAATGGAATATATAACACTATGTTTGAACATTGTATCTAAATATCCTCTAAACACTCTTGCTTGGTTCCCTCTCGCCCTTTGCACCATCGGCACAACGGGTAAACCAATGTATGCTATTATCAAGGCGATCTTGTTACTTCCTTTTAGTCTATCATGGTATCATCTATATTGTAATTAATGGGATATAAGTATCCATGAAGTTGGTTCTAAATCAGTCACAGGTGCATTGGCTTGATCTCGCGTTTTGCGCCATGGGCACAACTGGTTATCTAGTTAGGCTCAAGGCTGAGCTGCACCTGGCAGAGCTGACGGGCGGTGAGATTTTTGTCACACGGTACAGATGCAGACGTTCATAAATATACACACACTCGTCTCTATGACTACATACATGCACATCCTACTTTATGATCATCTCCAAAAGATTGAGCTGGCATATCATTTTGAAATTGACAAAGTTGGCACAGATCACGTCTTCATAATTGACGTAAACGTCTCCTTCCATTGAACGCATGTTGTCGGAAGACCTAAAACTTGAACTCTAATGTGCAGGAGATATCATTGTTTTACTAACCATTCAAGCACAAATTGGCTCACAAAATAATCTAAGGTTTGTCATGTAGTGTAAAAAATTGTCATGCTGCAACAAGTAATTGCCACGCCGATATTCATCTGACGCCTGATATATTGGGGTGTGTGCTGGCTCGCTGATGACACGGACGCCCAGCAAAAATTCTAAACCAACGGACTTTTACAGGCCTATTATGCGATCTGTTCATGAATTAATCTTCCAACCACCTGAATTTCAATGGGTGTGGGCTCCTCATCATGATTTCTTCCCATCAAAAGTCCCAGCTAAGAGCATCTCTATCACACCCCGTATAATGTCGATGCGCAAAATGCATTTACAGGTCACTGAAAAACGGATTTGCGGGTTGACGCGGGCTGCGGCCGAGCAGACCCCGCGTAGCAGACGAAAACCCTCGATAAGCGAATTTGACAGCGATTCCGACAATTGAATTCAAATTCGAACAATAAAACATAGTTCACGCGCAAATAAAAGCATAATTTTGTATGACAAACGCAAAAAGATTTCATGCAAAAGCGACGACCACGTCCATCATCATCTTGGTCGTTTTTCACCTGTCGTCATGATCTTCACTCCGCACCACCTCCATCGATGTCATCGCCGCCCCCGAATCCATCACCGGCACTTGTTCCAACTCCGGCACCGAAAGCATCGTGGGGCGCACTAAATGCATCGGCGACATTGTTTCCAAATCACGATGAGAAAACATCGTGTAGTTCTTTGATCTCACGCTTTTTTTTGCTTGTGCTTGCTCATACGCCCCCTCATCTACCTCCTTCACTTCATCTTCACAACCATGATCATCCACGCCACCCCCCCTTCAATTGTAATTGAAATCAGTGAACGGGGTTTGATCGATGTCGACTGCGTTGGTGTCCAACAAGTTCACGAACTTGGCAGTGGTATTGTTCGAACCACCGCTACAGTGAGTGACATCAAGTCACGAGCTACCACAATGACGAAAAGCGAAGCAAGTACAAGGGATCGAAGATGCATACCTTCCGACCATTTCATCGAACACCTCGCCTGCGGTGGAAGCAGCGCCGTTGAACGGCATCGCCGGGGAACATCTTGCCGGGACGGAGGGAGTGGATGAAGGCGCCGGCCTTTTCATAGGAACCTTCTTGCGCTTCACGCCCGAAACCTTGCCCACCTTCTCCGCCGGCGGCCGGGCAGATCGCGCAAGGGCGGCAGCGCCCGGTGCGCGTGCCTTTCCGGTGAGGCCAGCCGGATTGCCGCCTTGCACGACAACGTTGCCCTGCCGCTTGCGAGCAGGCGCGGTGGTGCCTTGAGCGCCGGCGGGGGCGACATGACCGGCGGCGAGATCCGCCGGAGGGGATTGCGTGTGCGCGACCTCCACGGTGACGGGAGGTGGCTAGGAGGCTTCCATGGCGGCGAACAATGGCCGGGGAAGATGGACCGGAGCGGGCGGTGGTGGGGCAATGGTGGCCGAGAGGGGAGGGGGGGGAGGGGAGCGGGAACACCCACGTGGAAATTTTCCTCTTGCCAAATCTCGCTGCGGATAGGGGGCGAGCTCGGATCGGCCTCCCACTCTATGAATCTAATAGTTGAGGACGAACTTTTGCCGCACCATGCAAAAATTTTTACGGGTCAAACACGTTTACAGGGTCTGATCGGGCAGCATTTTTCACGCGAACCCGTATTTTAATAGTTATTTCACGGGTCACGGCATTATACTGGTAATGCTAGAGATGCTCTAAGGTTCCGAGTAAAAGCCCGTGATCATGTGTGCGCGTAGCAAAGCTCGACGCCGAGTCCGAAATGGCAAAGGTTTGTTTGGCTTCGGTCGTCGCAAGCCTCGAGACAACAATGCCATTCAGTTTGGAACTCGGGAAACTCCAGGAGGTCGCACATGGCCATATAAGGGCAAGAGTTGGCCGCTCCAGGCTCGATCCATCGCCGCACAGGCACATCCTAGCTAGAGACATCGATCGATCAATTGCAATCAGGTCGGCCGCCACTTTTCGGTCGTGGAAGTCGATCTCCGGCCAGCCCGTCGGTATGTTCTGCCTGCTCGTGTCTCCGGAGCCGCTCCGCCGCGCGCAGCTCCTGTCGACTCCGCGCCGCCGAGCACAGCAAGCTACAGGGCGGCCGTCGTTGGCCCGCCTACCACGCCGCTGGCCGTTTCTCGCCACGTCGCAGTGGATATCCCCGATGGTTACGACGACGACGAGGGGGGCGACGACTCGGACGTCTACGAATTGGAGACGACGACGCAGCACATAAGCCCCGTTCGTAGGGTGCTCGCGAAGGCGGCGTTGGTTGCGTACACGGCGTTCGCCGCACCCGCCTTTGTGGTGACCGCGGCCACGCGGAGCAGCAACTGGCTCCAGGTGCTGCTGGTTGTGGTGCTGGTGCTGCTCACCTTCCTGTCGCTTTTCATGGCCACGTTGTACGCCTTGGAAGACGAGGACAGGGAGAGGGAGGAAAGGGAACGATGGCCTCGACGTCGCTCCAACAAGCATGGAATAATGTGAAGACGTAATTAGGCAGGAAACCATTTTTTGAGAACTTGTAGGCATGACCACCAATTGATACGGCGGTGTGTCTCCGGCAGTCCGGCTCACTCAAGTGCTTGGAGTTGTTGGTAGAAGGTTCATGCATTTAGTTGTATTTTTTGTTATTTCTAATTGGTTATGAATAGATTGAAAGTTCTTTAGAAGAAGATATGAAATGTTGTAACAACACATGTTGGCAATGTAAATTTCTTTGGAAAACCCGTATGCGTATTCAGGTGTTCCAACTTCCAAGTGGATGAATGCTCTGCTCCTAACCTGTCGAACACCTTAATTTGATCTGGCTTCCCTTATTTAACCACCTTGGTTGTTAACCGCCCTAATGATAGTACTTACAGCACAAGCTCCAGCATGCATAAATGCGACTTGCGTATGATTTGCTCCCGTCAGAAATTCAGAAACCACGTTTTGGCCCTCGCGATGCCAACCCTAGACCGGAGGCTGCTCACGTGGGGCGACTCCGACACGGAGGACGGCGGCGGCGGTGGCGGAACGGCGGACATCCTCGTCGAGGAAGCACGGTATGGCGACCTGTGCGCCAGCCTCGTGGACGACGTGCTCGTCCCGGGGACGGACGGTCAATGCCGTCGCGGCGGAGTCGGTGCAATGCCGGCGTCCCGCACGCGCAAGGTACGCACGCTGGGCATGCATTCTTCAGGTCGCGCGCAGAGTTGATCGCGGCCGTCACAGCTCATGGGGCTTGAACTCTCATGAATGTACGCAGGCTTGTTACGCGGCGGCAGGGTTCGTCGCCGTCGGTTGCATCTGCGCTTACCTGTCCTGGAGGTGCCACACGAGCAAACACTAGATTTTTGTTCCTCTATCTTTTGTTGATTGGTTTTTTTTTCTGAGAATCATATTTCGTTGATTGGTTTGGAAGGGCTTGCCGCGCGATAGATTTTTTTTTCATGGTAATATATATGGCATAAAGAGGAAGAGAAAAAAGAAAAAAAATATTCACGTAAATCTCAACATAAGATCAATGACATAAGACTTAGATGTGCAATACTTATGGCACATCTAGATGTGCTTTAGCAAAACTGAATATATATCTCATTCATATCTTAAAGATCAAATACAAATCATGTAAGGACCGGCATGACAAATTCAAAAGGTAGCAGAACATCTCTGAGCTTGACACCAACGGCCGTCATCTGCCTCCGGCATCACCACAACAGTCACCGAAAAAAAGAATGATGAATCACATCCTCACCCGAGCTTGATGCAGCTCCATCGCTGATATTCAGCTTTGCGAACCTCCAAGGTGGCTCACCAAAAGTGAAGTCCTTGTCGTTAAACGAATCAGACAGGGGCAACACCACGGGCGCGCCATCGAACTCCAGATCTGGCACCCCACCTCGACTAAGACGCCGAAGGAAGAAATCATACCTGCCATCCATGAACCACAAACCCAGCACACGTTCCGTCTTTCAGATGTCGTCGATGCAGACCACAATCTGTATCCGCTCCTGGACTACCTCCCAAGCTCTGCGTCGACGAGCAAACATCGTCGCAACAGCGGAGTCTGGGGACAAAGGTCCACCATGAGGATGTCGTCGCCGTCACACCATTCTTGCTTGAACAAACATGTTTTCAAATCGCTCCCCAACTATAGGACTGATGGCCTCATCAGGGAACGATCCGAAAAATCTTTATTCAGCGCCATCATCATCGCCGCCGAAGCCAAGACGATGAACATCCTAAAAACCTAGACTACAAAGGAGTAAAAAACGATCCACATGTGGCGCTTAGAATCGAACACAAGACCTCGTCTAAAGGCACGCCTGTAGTTAGCCACTAGAGTTATTGGACGTTAGTGACTGTTTGTCACCGTGAAACACTAAAATGCGGCAGATCGAACAATTCAGAATTTTTTCAAACATTTCTTGAAACTGTGAATTTTTTAAATTGATACAAACAATTTTTGAATTTGAGATATGTTTTTGCAAAAATGAGAGCTAATTATTAAAATTGAGATTTTTTTAGGAAACAAGTATATTTCTACAAACTTCATAACATTTTCTAGAAATGTGAACAATTTTTTGAAAATGCGTACACTTTTTCAAAAAGTTGAACTTTTTTGAATTTGCAAATAAATTTTGGAACGTGAACATTGCTTTGAACATTTATACTTGTTTTGGAAAAACATGAACATTTTTATAACATGTGAATTTGTTCTGAAAAAATGAACACATTTTTAAAATTTCATTTTTATGTAAACACTAATTGTTTTGGAAAAATAAAAAAATGAATTTTGGAACCTTTTGGAACTTGCGAATTTATGAAAAAAAGACTCAGAAAGAATGAAAAATTAAATAATAATGAAAAACGAGATCGACTTTTGCAAAATAGAAAAACTAAAAGGAGAGGAAAACTCGTGAAGAAAAAATGAAAAAAGATGAAAATCATGAAGAAAAAAACAAAACAAAAACGTATCCTAGCTACTTGGGCCAGCTCATGTGTGGTTTGCTTAGTGTCGAATTCGGACTTGCAACTAGGATAAAAAAAAGTTGGGCCCCACTTGCAAGTCGAGGGTGTACTTGCAACTGATACAGAAAAAAGGTCGGGCCCTAGTTACAAGTCGAGAGTGGACTTGCAACTTGGAAAAAAAAAGTCAGGCCCAGTTGCGAGTATAGTGGACTTTGAAACTACTAAAATAGTTTGGACCCCAATTGCGAGTCGAGGGTAAACTTGCAACCCGGACAAAAAAGGTTGGCCCTAGTTGCGAGTCGAGAGTGCACTTGCAACTTAGACAAAAAAAAGTCAAGCTCCAGTTGTGAGTCAAAAGTGACTTGCAACTAGGACAAAGAAAAGGTTGAGCCTCAATTATGAGTCGATGGTGGACTTGCAACTGGGGAAAAAGGTCGGACTCCAACTGCAAGTTGAGGATGGACTTGCAACTAGGACAAAAACAATCAGGCCGAATTGCCAGTCAAGAGTGGTATTACAACTGGAGAAAAAAATTTCAAACCCTAGTTGCGAGTCGAGGGTAGACTTGCAATTGGAACAAAATTGGTCAGAGCCCCAGTTGTGAGTTGACTGTGGACTTGCAACCGGGACACAAAAAAGTCGGGTCCCAGATACTAGCCGAGGGTGGGATTGCAACTAGCAAAAAAATTGGTCGGACCCAAGTTGCGACTCGAGGATGGACTCATAGCTGGAAGAAAAGACAAAGGTCAGACCTCATTTACGAGTCAAGGGTGGACTTGCATCTAGAAAGAAAGTTCGGGCCTTAGTTGCAAGTCGAGGGTAGACTTGTAACTGAGAGAAAAATAGGTCGTTCCCTAGTTGCGAGTCAAAGATGGACTTGCAATTGGGACAGAAAAGGATGACCCCAGTTGCGAGTTGAGAATGAACTTGCAAATGAGACAAAAAAGACCGAGCCCCAATTGCGAGTCGAGGCTAGACTGACAACTCAGGAAAAAATGTTGGACCCTAGTTGCGAGTCGAGGCTGGACTTGCAACTGAGAAAAATCCAAACTATGGGCCCAATTCCGTGTCGATGATGGGCTTGCCACTCGGACTACTCAAAATTACGATACCGGTTGCGAGTCGATGATGGGAGTTGCAACTATGACTACTACAATCTATGAGCCCTAGTTACAAGTCAAGGATGGAACTACAACTTAGATAAAAACAAACTATAGTCCCGGTTGAACTCGATGACTTTTGAGTCGGGTTTAAGGAAGCTTTTCAAGTAAAAACTGACGATGAAAAACTACACATGAATGGGCCCGGATGAAAGGAAAAATAGAATGAAGAGGCTGAAAAAAACACGTAGATGTGCTCCGCACAAAAAAAATGAGACAAGTCAATGAAAAGGAAAAAAGGGAGCAACTAGTTAACGAGCGCTCCTTCGGAAGCCTCGCAACGATCAGCGTCACTTGACGTGCTCTCAGCCATTCGCCACGTGTCGCGCTTTGGACGCTCCCTTTGGATTTTGTTTTTTTATTTTTCCGCACGCGTTTTCGGTTTTTAAACGGTTTTTTCCGGGTTTTTTTGATGTTTTGGTTTTCCTCGGTCTTTCTTAGCTTTTCGAACAAAGAAAAAAAAATTGCGCGAAAAAAACGTGTTTTCTTTTATTTTCCTTTCGCGAAAGTCACGGTTTTTCTTCCGCGAGAGGCACGGTTGTGCTTTAGCGAGAGTCACGGTCGTGCCTTACGGAAACGAAAAAAAAACATGTTTTCTGTTTTTTTTTCTTTCACGAGAGTCACGGTTTTGCTTTCGCGAGAGGCACGGTTGTGCTTTTGCGAGAGTCACGGCCGTGCCTCTCGGAAAAGGGAAAAACAAAACACGTTTTCTGTTTTTTTTTCTTTCGTGAGAGTCATGATTTTGCTTCCGCGAGAGGCACGGTTGTGCTTTCGCGAAAGTCACGACCGTGCCTCTAGGAAAGGGAAAAACAAAACACGTTTTCTATTTTTTTTTCTTTCGTGAGTCATGGTTTTGCTTTCGCGAGAGGCACGGTTGTTTTTTCGCGAAAGTCACGGCCGTGCCTCTAGGAAAGGGAAAAAAATACGCGTTTTCTTTTTTTTTTCTTTCGCGAGAGTCACGGTTTTGCTTTCGCGAGAGGCACGGTTGTGCCTTTGCTAGAGTCACGGCCGTGCCTCTCGGAAATGAAAAAAATGTGTTTTCTGTTTGTTTTTCCTTCCACGAGGGTTACGGTTTTGCTTTCACGAGAGGCACGGTTGTGATTTCGCGAGAGGTACGGGTGTGCCTCTTTCGGAAAGGAAAAAAAACCGTGCTCCCGATTCGGTTTTTTCGTGAAAAAAAAATTCGTCAAAACCTATCAACATGGGATCTAGTTTTGAAGATCTCGACACGAGGAATTCAATGGTGAAAACGGTTCGAGATTTGAACACACGGTTAAAGAGATAAAACGTTTTGATAAACAAATCTACGAAAAAAGAGAAAACTCTCAGGTTGCGACAAGGGGCGGGCTGCATGTGCGCCACTTGTCGCGACCTGGGGAAGTGGAGTGTTCTTTGCAACGAGTACTCCTTCATTAATGATTTCGAGGAAAAACAATAAATTTTTTGAAAAGTTGCACATGGCGGGCCACTAGGTGTCTCCACAACACCATGCTTCAACAAAAAAACATTTGATCGAATCGCTTTGTCTATGCTCAGTTGCCCGCGCATCGTTCTGGCCACCTCCACATTAAAGAAAAATACGAATTTTGGTGTCTGAATCCGATGGCTGAAAAGTTAGATGTGAGGTAACCATTTTCATGTAAGATCTTAACTGGGCTTGTGCAAGTGACGCAACCTTTTTTTATTCATAACTCTCTATCTATAAAAAATGTATAAAGATGAAGAGTTATGAATAAAAAAGATAAAAAGAAGAAGGAACCCTTCAATGTAGCAGTGCGTTCATTTTTTTTGTTTCTCTCTGTGTTTTTTGTTAGGTTTTTTTCCGTTTGGCCTAGTTTTTCCTGTGCTGTTTCTTATCTTGTTTCCACCGTTTGTGGTCGGGTTGTCTTGGTTGTTTTTTCTTGTTTTTTTGTTTTTGTTATTATTTCTTCACTGAATTTTCTCCTGTTTTCATTAACTTTCGGGTTATACTTCTTTTTTTGGTTTTTTCATCAATTTTCTTTGGGTTTTTCATCTTCTTTATATCTTGGGTGTTTTTTCTCTCTCGTCTCTTTGTCTTATTCATCTATCTTTTTGCTTCTTCATCGGTTTTATTGGGTTTCTTTTCTTTTCTTATTTTATTTTTCATCTTCGCTTTTCTTTGTTTCTTTCTTATTGTTCACTGGTTTCCTTCGGCTTTCGTTGTTTCTTTCTTGGTTCACTATTTTCCAAATATATGATGCATATTTCATTGGTTTTCTTTATTTTTCTTTGTTTTTTCCTTGTTTTCACTATTTTTCAAATATATGATGTACTCCCTCCATAAACTAAAATAAGAGTGTTTAATCACTACTTTAGTCATCTAAATGATCTTATATTAGTTTAAAGAGGGAGTATATATTTCTTTAAATACAAGTTTTGAACACTTTTTGAATACATGGTCAACATTTTAAAATGCATGGTCAACAATTTTTAAATGGTAATAAACAATTTTTCACACATAATGTTCATTTTTCGTATATATCAGGAACATTTATATATAAATGTTTACCATTTTGTATATACATAATTATTGTTTGATGTTTACTTTAATTTAGTGTATGTTTCTTATTTTTGTTATACATCAGCAATATTTTTTATACATGTTTAACATTTTTAAATATATGATCAACTTTTTTCTTACACATTGTGTATTTTTCGTATATATTTATCTTGTACATGAGAAGTTGTTTTTCTGCATACATTTTAAAAAATTGAATGCTTGATTAACATTTTTTACAACTATACAAGACCAACATTTTTACATACACATCGTGTATTTTTTGTATACATTTTTCGTACAGATGATAAACATTTTTTATATATATTTAACATTTTTTAAATGCTTGATTAAAATTTCTTAAATGTTTGATTAATATTTTTAAAATACATTATCAACATTTTTAGTACACATTGTATACATTTTTCGTAGACATGGGAAATATTTTTTCTATACCGATTTAACATTTTCAAATGCTCGATTAACACTTTTCAAATGTTTTATATGAAAAAAAATGTAATATAGTATATATGTAATATTTGTAAATATAAACAAAATTAAAAGTAGGAAGCAGAAAATGAAACAAAAAAATAGAAAAATAGAAAAAAAACGAGGTTGTGCCTGTGGCCTCGCGCGCTTGGCCGGCCTAGTTTCACGGGTCATGAGGCTTCACTATGTCCCATAGTAAGCAAGATATAGTCACACCCGTTCTACGCTGCATATGTCCATGAATAGGAGCTGCTCCACCAAAGCAAACAATGATAGGTACATCTTGGCCAAAGTGAATCATGATAGATGGATTAAGCCACCACCATGTTTCCTCAAAGTTAATGGTGACAGGGCATTGGCAAAGGCCTCTGACCGGTGAGTTTCTAGCGTTGTTTGTAGAGCAGATGATGATACTTTTATTTTGGCGATCAAGAAAACCACACTTAGATGGGACCTTTAGCGATGCTTCTAAATGTGTAATCAACTTCACATGATTACTAGCAACAAAACTTCTCTCATGGCCTAAAAAACAAATGAAACTACTCACGTCATATGTTTCATGATCGGCAGGTATAAATATATGATGAACAATTTAAACTTAACAATCTTTCATCAATAAAACTCTTAGAGCATCTACAACCGGTCATAGCAAATATGACCCCTTAAACGCTCGAGGCCGCGCCCGATCAGTGACCGGAACGTGTCTGTGAGTCTTTATTTTTTCGTCCGCGCAACCACACTTCTTATTTTTCTTCTCATATATCCGGTCACTTGTACGTGATTGGTGGAGATGAAGAGAGAGAAATAAAAAAATGAATAAAAAAAGAAAAGTGGTCTGGGGTGGGGTCGCGTCCTACATGGCGGAATGCCCGGACGCGCCCAGGCGTGTCCGCGAGCCCTCATATCCTCCTCATATTTGAGATGAATATGAGGGTTCGCGGACAGCCCGAACATATAGGGATGATATGAGGGGTCCTGTTGGGTCACGTTTTTCATTCTCTCTCCTGTTCGATCACTGACCGTGCGTGTCCGCGGGCGTATGAGGGATGGTTTGAGAAGTCCGGTTGTAGATGCTCCTATGCATCAACTATAAGGTGTAATCAACACACACAAGTAGTAATATGATAATAGCATTGACGAATATATCAATGCAAGGAACATAAAGGTGAAAGAGCTTCATAACTCAGACAAACCATTCAAAAGGTATCTTCAATATGAATTTTCATTACTAGAAAAGTGCAAAAAAAATAGTGTGTGCATGTACAAACTAACATGTGGAATACACACACTAACATGGGAAATAAACTTGCAAGTCAAAAGAAAACCCATGGAACCCTTTCAACATCATATCTAGTTTCAAAGATATTGACCAGGAACACATAAGTGAATATGGTTTGTAATTTGGATAAATGTTGTAAAGATATTTCAGTTTGTTCTTCGAAAAATAAAACGGTAGAGTACACCTCAGGCCGCAAAAATTACAATCTCTCAGATTCCTTCTCTGCATATGCCCTGTCCTAATCACGCCACATGGAGAGCAAATAAGGGGTTGTTCTTCCACTAACTTTGTGAAGACTAACATTTTTCTAGTGATTGTGTAAGTGAACAGTGAGTTTTGTAAAAAAAAATACATTCTTCTTAACCTTGCAAGATGTTAGCAAATATTATTGCCATCCTAGAATACCTGATTTTTGTGATGGATGAAGTCTCCAAGATACAACTTCGAACATTGTTTTTTATAGGAATATGTTAGTGAAAAATATTATTTTGTACTTAAATATGAACTAGTTTTCACGATAAATCAATCTACCACTACTACCACCACCACTACTACCACCACCACTACTACCACTACTACTTTGACTCATCCCAATATTTTTACTTTTATTTTTGACTCAAAATGGAGCATCAAGAGGATACAAACACAGAGCACACAACCAACACCAATATGTTGGAAATATGCCCTAGAGGCAATAATAAATTAGTTATTATTATATTTCCTTGTTCATGATAATCGTTTATTATCCATGCTAGAATTGTATTGATAGGAAACTCAGATACATGTGTGGATACATAGACAACACCATGTCCCTAGTAAGCCTCTAGTTGACTAGCTCGTTGATCAATAGATAGTTACGGTTTCCTGACCATGGACATTGGATGTCGTTGATGACGGGATCACATCATTAGGAGAATGATGTGATGGACAAGACCCAATCCTAAGCATAGCAC